>NC_067206.1:33085053-33685053 GCF_026262505.1 Trichomonas vaginalis G3 | reverse complement strand
TTGTAAATCGGCAAAAATTTGGTAATTTTCTTCAACTAATAAATCTGCGAATAGCATTTATAATACAAGAACAATCTTTTAAAATGCGTTTGATTCATTTTTGTATAATTTCATATAGGCACATATATTCTTCCGGGACTTTCCGTGATTTTACCGTAAAATCATTAGTTTACACCAATTTTTCCGTATTTTGAATAGTTTACTGCACTTTTTCCGTAAAATTGAGTTACGGGAATCCGCAAAATTTCCGGACCTCATTTTTCATAGAATATAATAATAATATTTGATAAAAAGATATATTATTTATATTTTTGATTTTTGAATTACGGAAAAAGTGAATTGTTAACTTGATTTTTTTATATGGTTAATTTTTCAAATGATATTATGAAGATCTAAAATATTAAAAGTAAAAAATTGAATTACGGAAAAAGTGAGGTCAAAAGTGAAATAAATTTGCAGAACAATTTTCATTGAAATAAGACATTGAGTATCACACTTTAGTGAATCAACATCTATAAGAATGAAGTGTTTTGAAGCTGAAATAATATTGAATAGAAATTAATTTTTTCTGAAATTTTGAATGAAATTATGGGAAATAAAAAAATTACTAAATATTGTATTCATACAAATATATTATTTTAAAGGAAAAATAGATGCTGATAGAAACGATGAAAAATTTTGAAAACTTTACAGTTAATTTATGTTCGTTAACCACAGAGCTTGCAATCCAAAGCTCACGTTAGACTACAAGAGTCATGAAGTCTCATACTAAGGGATATTCAACATATATTTTAATAATCTAATGTTTGCGACAAATATTCAACATAAAATTAAGTTTTCGTTTCGTTACAAGGCATTCATACTTTGGAGATATCATATTTAATGTACAGAAAAGTTAATATTAAACAATACATGCTAAAGAATTAATAAATAAGATAATAAAATAAATTTATACGTAATTACTTTCATTTAATATGCTTTATGCTGTATAATATTGATTAAGAGGCATTAAAAGGTTCCATAGTCTGCTTTTATAGGCAAGATTTTTGATAAAAATTTAAAATTTTGAAAAATGATGAGAAAAGGAAAAAAAGGTAAATGAGAGCAAGAGGAGGGAAAAAAAAGAAAAAGAAAAGAAAGGGAAGGGAAAAATAAAAGAAAGAAGGACATATAAAAATTTAGATGCGCATTATTAATGCCGAGGCGGCTTGCCGCCGAGGCGCGATTTTTTTAGGCCTCTACGGTAACCCGGCAATGTTTTTTTAAATCTTGTACAGCCCTAAAGATATGAGTAGTTAAACATAAATTTCAAATCAGATTTTACTTATAATAAATATTTTAAATTTCCGAAAATTAAGTTCAGATCGACTCTATACGTAGTAAATACTAAATAAGGTGCCAAAAACCTATTAAACAGTATCAAAACTATCAAGATTGTAATGTTTTTGAAGAAAAATTTATAGAATTATGGACTTCAAACAGATATTATGTAAATAAAAATAATATAATGAATTTATTTATTCGTATAATAGCAGTAATAAGTCGATTATTCACTTCTACTTCTGAGATTTGAATTTAATTTCGACAGAAAAAGAGATTCAAGAGGAAAATACTAGGGGATACAAACAGCCACCATGACAGGATTATTATGGAGCCAAATTGTATTTTTTGATATTTTTAGAGTTTTCCTACCTATTTAGGTACCAAGTTATTGCTTAAAAATTAAGGTTCTAAATTCTGAAGTTTACATGATCCTCCCGGGCGCACCCTTAAAGTGAAAAGAAGTTGATGAATCAACTTGAATGTGACGACATAATTCTTCATTTCACTGTTTTTCACAAAAATTAACCATTTTTGATCAATTCTCAACTTTATTATAGCTAACAATGCATACAGATAATCACATTATAACTTTCTTTATCATCTAGTGGTGCGTCACGCCGATATAACATGAAAATTCAAGAAATTTGAAATTTTAAACGTCATTTTTTTACTTAAAATTATTAGAAATGTCTCAGAAATCTTTTCAAGAGTTTGAAGAAGAGTCATTTGATGATGAGCCAGAGCCAATGGCAAGATCTGGTAAGAATGTTGCTCAACCAGAAGCTTTTGATAGCGCCTCGCAAATTTCAATGTCAAGTAATTACAGCGGAATATCAGCAAATAGAAATCAAATGAATCAAAGAAGTAGAGAACTCGATATTTTAGTTCAAAGTACTCTTGCAAAACGCCCAGCCACAATTACTGTTACACCTATCAATAAAGCTGCCGTTGATGCAGCTGTTAAGTCAGGTGATCTGAATGAAATGCTCAATCAAGCTAATATTATGATTACGAATCTTTCTTTACAATTCGGCACAATTAGAAACAAAATTGATGCAAATGAAGCAGCCATTGCTAAAATTGAGCAAGCTTATCGCGAAGGTAAACGCTCTAGTTACAAATGAATATCGTTAATTTTCAAATCTACAAACTGTTTACTCTTTCATCCTAACATTAGTATTACCTTGGAATGAAACAATTAATCATTCATATGTTATAAATAATGTCCTGTTATTTTCTAAATTGAGTATATTTTTTTTAGATTTGTATTTGAGATATACCATTGATAAACATATTACTTACTGATAAGAATGAACATGCCAAAAATTATGGAATATTCAAACATTATTTTTAAATTTTTTGCCATATAAAGCTCAACGTTGAATGGATTTCAAAAACATGACAAATAACAACAGAAGCCTGCCATTCTGAACAGATTTATGTATGAATTATATTAAACAAAGATTTAAAGGGAGAGTACACAAAATAAAGTGGGGAGACATTATGTCTAAGAATTTGCACAAAAAGTCAAAGGAACACTTTAAGAAAGCACCAAAAAAGGCACTCAATGATAGACAACAGCTCGAAGGCTCTAAGTTCCGCATGTTAAATGAGAAATTATATACATGCACAAGTACAGAAGCAAAAGAATTCTTCGACAAGCAGCCACAGTATTTCAACACCATGCACGACGGATTCCAAATACAGGCTAAAACATGGCCCATTGTACCGGTTGATGCTGTTATTGATTGGATCAAAAATTCAATTCCAAAAACAGCTGTCATTGCAGATATGGGATGTGGAGATGCTAAAATTGCTGCAACAGTACCTAATACAGTTCATTCATTTGATTTTAAAGCCAGAAACTCCAGAGTTACTCAATGTGACATGAGCCACACTCCTTTGGAGGATAAATCAGTCGATGTTGTTGTATTTGTACTATCATTGATGGGAACAAATGTTTCAGATTTCATTAGAGAAGCAAATAGAATACTTAAGCCAAATGGCAAATTATTAGTTGTAGAAGTTACTTCAAGAATAGAAAATGCTGACAAATTCGCAAATGGCATCTGCGCCATAGGATTTGACCTTACAAAGAAGAAAGATTTGACAACTCATTTTACATGGTTTGAATTCAAGAAAGGAGCACCTAAAAATGTATCAGGTGATCTAACTCTTGCTCCATGCATTTATAAAAGAAGATAGATTGTTTATTTTTTTATTAATTATTTAATTATTTAATTTTTTTTTTTGTGTGTTATATCTTTTTGATACATCATTTAAAGTTCCAAGACAGAATAACATGTTTCACCTTCTGAACAAATATTTTGGAAAAAAATACGATTATAATAACTGTTCTTCCAGCATCATTTTAATCATTGATATTTGCATCATGTGAAATAATGCTGCGCAATGAAGAGCAATTTATCCAACTTTATTTTTGTTTAACTGAAATTTGATCATAGGAAAGAATAAGTACAGCTATTTTGATGTAATTATATTCTGCTTCATAGTATTTAAGGCCAAAATATTTCGCAAAATCAATTGAAAATGCATCTAAAACTTTGAGACTCGGTTTCTGAAATAAGAGTTTATATTATTAAAAAACAATTACATGACAGCTTTTGAACCTTTGACTACATTAAATTTAACCAGACAGTCGTAATCATCAGTTTTTTTATCGTTTACACTTTAGATGTTCATTTTTTCTGTTTTTCATTGATATTTGCATCATGTGAAATAAGGAGTTCGGCTATTTCTTTACAATTATTTATTACTGCATAATGAAGAGCGGTTTTTCCATCATTATCTTTTTCATTGATATTTATACCATGTGAAATAAGAAGCTTGGCAATTTCTTTATTATTTCTTACTGCTGCATTATGAAGAGCAATAGATCCATATTTATCTTTTTCATTGATATTTATACCATTTGTAATAAGAAGTTCCGCTATTTCTTTACAATTATTTGTTGCTGCAATATGAAGAGCTGTTTTCCCATCATTATCTTTCTCATTGGCATTTGCACCATGTGAAATAAGAAGCTCGACAATTTCTTTATATTTTCTTAGTGCTGCATCATGAAGAGTAATATGTCCATTTTTATTCTTATTATTGACATTCGCACCATTCGTAATAAGAAGTTCTACTGTTTCTTTACAATTATTTATTACTGCATAATAAAGAGCGGTTTCACAATACATATCTTTTATATAGATATCTGCACCATTTTTTATAAGAAGTTCTGCTGTTTCTTTACTATTATTTATTGCTGCAATATGAAGAGCAGTTTCTCCAATCATATTTTTTACATCGATATTTGCACCATGTGACAGAAAATATTTGCATAAGGATGGTATATTGAAACATGCCGATTTAACAAAGCAGCTGTTTAAATCATGCATTTGATCGTAATAAACCAAAAAAGAATCAAGATTATTATAACTTTCACAATCATATAAATCGATTATTAAATCATATTTATTCATCAAGAATGTAACAAAATCAATGTTGTGTGAAATAATTGCATATTTCATGCTTTCTCCATCAGGTTGTTGATATTTCAAACATTCATTCATGATCTCTGGATTTCTTCCTAAAAATGATAAATTTAGACAATTTCGAGTTATTTTTGAGTTAAATTTCGCTCTTAATAACTTGAAGCAACCAACTGCTCCATGATAACAGCATAATTCAAGTAATGATGCATTAATTAAGGGATATAAATCGCTGTCAAGTTTTTTATCTTTATCAAATCCTTCTCGTTCTATGAATGATATGAATCTTTCTTTGTCATTATCCATAATTGCACTGTAAATTGTATCTTCTGTATGAATGTTTAGATTTTTTGGTTTATTTTTATCGAAATCATCAATATCGCTTAATTTAATTCCATATTCTTGATAGAACAAGTAGTTAGAAATGTTTATAACTTTGCTGATCTTTTCGACATGATAATCATCACAGAATTGTTTGGCAAGAAATAAATATGACTTTGTATAGTGATTATTATACGGAATGATATTTAAAATGTCTCTTGTAATATTTTTAGCGGAATATTTCTTTGAGTCAATCATTTCTGTTTTGATCATTTTGTAAATTGAGTTTAATTCTTCTTCTTTTTCAGTTTTCAGCTGATACAATGCAATATATAAATCTATGTAGTATTTGTATTCACTTCGTAGTTCACCGTAACTATTTGGATGCATGTCTTTAACATATCGCATATACATGAAAAAATTTATAAGTCGTATTTTGCATTTTAGAATATAAATTGTATTTAAAACTCATTGGAAGAAAAAGTGCTATGTTATTCATCTGGAAATCAATAATTACGTAGATTTCGGAAATAATTTGTGAATTTTGATCAAGTTCATAGATATGAAATCGCAATAGCAAAGGTGGGATCGATTAAATAAGATATTCATCCAGAAATTTATTGACAAGAATCTGAATCAAATTTGGGCATGAAACATTCACGAGTATCTCTGTGTTTAGCATTCCATTCTGGAAATATAATGAAACAAATCTCTATTTGACTATTATATCTTTTAAATATATTTTATCTTGCCAATTAATGACAAATCATAATACTATATCAGATCTGCAAATCAAAACTATAACCCGAAAAAAGATACACAAGACCATCTCAATAAAAATTGTGAATTAAAAAAATTTGTATTTTTAAATTAAACAGAATAATATCAAAAATATTTTTACATCAAAATGTTTTTTCTATATATAATAAAATACAAAACAAAATAAAAATATAAAAAAATAATTACAAAGCATTAATAAAATTAGTCAGAGTTCTAAATTCAGAGAATTGCTCAACTTGGTTACCGTTATAGACACAAATTAAGCGCAAGACATCATTTTGTTTTGAAATTTCGACTCCAATAAACGAAGGATCTTCGATTTTGATGATTTTCATTCTGAATATCTTTGTCTGCAAGTCGGGTTTAATTGTTTTGAGGCTTTCCTCGCAATCAAACTTCTGAGTTTTCATAATTTTTGGAATCCAGATCGAAATATCGAATCCAAGCTGAGGATCTATCATGTAAAAGCCAATTAAACGCTTAAACAAGAATCCTTGCATACCATCTCCCAGCAAATTCATGAATTTGTTGGCATCATCAGATGGTCTACCTTGAAACTCGAATTGTGGACCTTTTGTAGTGATAAGGACATTCACTGTGAGTTCTCCGAATGTTTGGGGAAGATATCTGATCATTGGTTCTTTCTTAACTTGACCTTTCCTGGAAATTTCGGTTTTGTAATTTTCATGTTTTTGAAAACCATATTTTTCCAGACAATAAAGCAAGGCAAAGAACTCTTCAACAGACTTCCGCATATCTTCAATCTGCATAATAGTTATCGTGTGCTGGTAAACAAATTTATGCATCGGAATCTGCAAATCTTCATCTGTAACGCTAATTTGCACGTGGAGATTAATAAAACTGTTAAAATTAATCTTCATCATGTGCCTTCTCATAAAAATCAACAAGACTTTGAATTGCTCGTGCATTTGAATCGACCAATTTGGCCGATCAGCAAATGCTTTATGAATCGTCACCAAACTCGGAGTTAAGTACATGGAATTATCAATACGTGTAGAGAAAAGGTCGAAAGTGTTCAAAAGTGTCTCAAACGAAAGATGAGCATGGCGATACCCGACTAATTTGAAATGTTCGACGTTTCTCTTCTTTTCTATGAACTGTACGTTGTTTACTGTAAGGTTCAACCTTCGCGTCGTGTTCTGGAAGAGATTGGAAAATTGAAGTTTGTTTTCTGTGCAAAATTTGGAGATAATATTCTTCATCATGGATATACTCTCTAATTGTGATACTAAACCGAGCTCTAGACCAATAACTGTGATCAATCTTTTGAGCCATTGACAGAAATCTGACGAAAATCCATTTCCATGGATGCAGACCGTTGCGTCATCATGGAGTGGCAATGGCTTAACAAAGAACAAGGTCCAGTAGCCGGTCATATCGCATCTAAACTCAACACATTCAAATGGTTGAATTTGGAAGTGGATTTTGTTATTTTCTGCATGACTTTCGATACCTTCGTTGAACAAGAACTTCTGTAGTTGCAGAATAACAACAGCTGGCTTTGCAGAAAGCACTGCATTTAATAATTTGTTTCGAGTATCGAACAAATGCTTTGTTTCGTTCAACAATATCATCTCATTTGTGGATGTGACCACTCCGTCGTTTGAAATAACATCCAAACGTGGTCGGCCACGTGTATCTGATAATTTGATGACAAAATCTGGAGCAAAACTGAACCGAATCGCTCTTGGCTGCACAGATTTAACAGGAATAGGTGGTGCAAACGATTGCGCGATTCGAAATTCAACTAAATTCAACAGATCTCTTACAACTGAAACTAAATACAAAGAATGGGAAATAGAGATTCTCTCGCACTCGTCACATGACAGGCAATGGACAAGCTCTGGTCCTGACACTCCGATATCGTCAAAAATTTCGGTTTCGACGTTGGAATCGAAACGAGACAAAAATACGCGACAAAAGTCTCTTCCGTTGAGTTTTACGACTATCTCTGTACGTGTACATTCGCACATGAAGCTTGGGAACCCTGCAACAACGAAAGCATGTGAAAGTCTGTTAGATACAGATGATATGATTGAATAATGAGCAATATCCCTCATTTCTGAGAGAATTGGGACTATATCCGGATATGAGTTCGCGAATATAGCTTTGTAAAACGATTTTGTCTTGTCTGGTCGTTCTAATGGCTTAGATGAGAAAATGCAGATTCCGCAATCGGTTGGAGACATATTAAACTCGACTTGGTAATCTACATTGGCTCCAAATATGATATGAACGGAGCCGTCAGATTGTCGTAAAGAATATCCGAAAATTTTTTCATGTTTTTTCAATTTTTCGCACATTAGAACGAATTGACCGATAGTATATAAGCGCTTGAGCCATGTATGAATATCGTAGAATAATGATTCGCTTTTTTCAACGATTTGTGATAAAATTAACAAAATTTTTGTTGAAAATTTTTCTGTGGTTGGAAATAGAAGGTTTAATGAAGAGAAATGTAATCCGCCGTTATGTGAGATCTTTACCGAGTAGTTATAATAGCCATTTGAAGTAACAAAAATCGTTTTATTTTTTAACGAAATACTAGTAATTTCTGATGGAATTTTCTGTTGCAAAAGACAGAGATATATGTTTCGAGGCGATGTGTTGAAGACAATCTCTTCAATTGGCTGAACTTGTGGAATAAATTCAAATGTTTTGAGATCACTGTCTGTTTTAATTGCATTTCTGATTTGCCGATATTTCTTTCTGACTTTTTGCGTGTTTTCTTCAAATGCATTCTTAATTTGATTATAAATTTTTGTCGTTTCTGATTTTTTAACCCATCTATATAGGACTAAAAACCTGGCTAGAAGGATCTCAGTCTTTAGGAGTGAATGCATTACGTTCTTTTTGGTGGACATACGGACTGTTGGAGAAATGACACTCTGGAGCTCTCTTTCGCACGTAGAAAGTACAGAGTGAAGAACCTCCCCAAGTCCTCTGTTGTCTCCGTCAGCTTGCTTTAAAGGATCCTCAGTCATTTATATTCTTTTTCTCTTTGGAAAGCAAGCGATTGATTTTTTTATCGTCATGCTTAAGGGTGCCCCAATATGTACGTTTATTTGAGAGGAGGAGGATTACCCTCTCAATTTTGAGGGATTCGTTAGTTTATTTTCTCGATGAATATGCAATAAAATTTGATTTTTACCTTATCAATATACTTCATATAATATACACATGTTCATGTAAAAACTTTTTTCCAAAATCCTCAGGAATTAAGGGTGCACCCGTATGTACGTTTATTTGAGAGGAGGAGGATTACCCTCTCAATTTTGAGGGATTCGTTAGTTTATTTTCTCGATGAATATGCAATAAAATTTGATTTTTACCTTATCAATATACTTCATATAATATAAACATGTTCATGTAAAAACTTTTTTCCAAAATCCTCAGGAATTAAGGGATTTTTGAATTTTAAGAATTTTTTTGAATTTTTTCGAAAAAAAATATTTTCAGAACAGCCTTAACGGCTAAGATTTAGGAACAATGTTAAGTATCAAAAAGAAAGGAGGTCTGATATAGACAACATATATCGTTGAAGGTTGAAAAAATCTCTAATATTTGAGCCCAAAATTTCAAATTTTAATTTTTTGAAAAAAGAGGCCACCCGTATGTACGTTTATTTGAGAGGAGGAGGATTATATTTTTGAAAGGGTGTGTTATAGACCGAAAATAGATTTTTTCGGTTTTCTCTTCAAATAATTGAAAGAATGATACTATTATAGGTTTATTATATTATATAGCATATAATCATGCTATAGCCGAAAATTATAAGTTTTGAGAAGATTGAATATAACACAAATAAATTTGAATGTAAGTTAAATTGCTTGTTGTTTTTAATAGCTATTTAATGAGAAATCCAATATTGCAAAATTCAAATTGAATGATTGAAAGAACAGAAAAAGTCATTCTTTTCAATTTCGAATTTGTTTCATTGTATTTATAATTATATGGCAAATAAGATATTTAAACTTGATTTTTGAAGGAAAATTCACAAAATTGAATAAATTCAAATAATTTTTATTCAAAAATAAACTAGTTATTTGAGTTTAATACTAATTATCTATTCAAACTACAAAGTTTGTAATTTAAAATATTTTGTGAGATCAGCTTGAATTAATTCAAGGTTCTTTTCAATTAATATTAATGACCATATTACGCATTTTCGAACATTCTAAACCAAATATATAAAAATGGGAGACGAATGTTAAATTTGCTAGACATGGGGGAGTTGTCTGCAAAGTTTTAGCTCTTATCTCTAACAAAAAATTAATTTTTAAAAAAATGACCGAATACGTTTCACAGCGAGAAAAAAATAAAAGGCAAGATAGAATTTTCTAGACATAAAGAAGTTGTTTACCGAGTTTTAGCTCTTATCTCTAACAAAAATTAATTTTTAAAAAAATGACCGAATACGTTTCACAGCGAGAAAAAAAAAAAGGCAAGATAGAATTTTCTAGACATAAAGAAGTTGTCTTCCAAGTGTCAGCTGTTACTTCTTCTCAATACTGATATAAAATAAAAATCTTTATTATTTATTTAACCTTTATTGTTTCATTAAACTTCATTTATTTTATATTATAGTTTTATTCTTTTAGCTACTTGTAAAATAATCTAATTTTATATCATCATTTACCGGATTATTCTTCAATACATCGATTGTGTATCTAAAATAATATCATTATCCTTATTCTGTTTTTTCCAAAATTCTTTTAAATATCTTTTTCGGTTAGATTACTTTATACTTTTACTTTTATTTTTTAATTTCAAAAAAATTTTGGTGATTGTTCTATTCTGTTACAATGTGCATTATCATATTCTAATGAATTATTCATTACATACATTTAAAAAAACTTGTTAAAAATGAAATTAAAAAATTATGTTTATTATTACGCTGTGAATGTGTCAACAGCGGTCATGCCTGTATCTGTATCCCATATTTGCCACAACCTTTCTGTATCTGCATTGTGTATTTCGGTTTCAGCTGATACATTTGATTTGGCGTGTAATTTGTTCCGGTTAATGGATTAATTGGGAGATCTTCATGCGGTGTGTTTATTATTGTACTCCCAAATAAAGGCAGGAATAGCCTGAATGCTTTGGCAGCGCTCCAATGGCGGCCAGAATCTCTCAATCTTCCCATTTTGGTAGGGAGAATGAGAGTCTGTATGCCGCCATTGGACGCCCCAAAGATCAAGTAGATCTTGAAAGGCGCCCCTATTTTCTGAACCGTTGTCGGTCCAGAAACAATAAGGGGCGCCAAATTCAATGAAGGCGGAAGCCGCAACGTTCGCTGTCGTCGCTGCCAGCATATCTGGTATTTGTATATACGCTAGGACTTTGCGGCTAAAATCGTCGATTATGCCATAAATATATTGGCCACGAACACCCCTAAAATAATGAACATCTGCGTGCCAGATAAGATTGGGTGAAAGCGCCCAATATCTTACTGCTGTTTCTGGCCCGGCATGCTCTAATCGCGTCTTGGTGAAATGATTTTCTTTGAAGTATCTGCGTACTTCTCTATAAGATACATCAATTTGTGTAATTTCAAACGTTTCCATTGTTTTGTTTGACCACAGGGAAAGGCCCAGTGGTCATGTATCACAGCAAGAGCTTTGATTTGGTCGTAGGGATTGACCCTACGACCTTTCTTGCCTTTAGGCAATGGGATATTCTGTAAGCTAAATTGATTTTGTAAAAAAGATTTTGAAACATCTAAATATTTGAAATCATTTGATTGAAGGGTTGGGGCGATGGGAACATGGGTGCAAGCTTCTTCCCATGTCATTTTACCTTCTTCAATCTGATTGGAAATACCAATTAGGTAAATTCGATCGACATACCCTTTGTAAGGATTCATTCTAATGAAGTACGTTAACAATCAAAATATTCTATAAGTGTCTAGTATGGAATTCAAAAGAATAAAGAAAATGGTAACGTAAATAAACGTAATACGAAATAATTTATAATTAAAATGAAAAAAAAGAAAAAATAATAAGTAAAGTGACTGGAAATGAAAATGAAAATCAGTGTACAGTTTTATTTTTTTCTCGCTGTGAAACGTATTCGGTCATTTTTTTAAAAATTAATTTTTTGTTAGAGATAAGAGCTAAAACTCGGTAAACAACTTCTTTATGTCTAGAAAATTCTATCTTGCCTTTTATTTTTTTCTCGCTGTGAAACGTATTCGGTCATTTTTTTAAAAATTAATTTTTTGTTAGAGATAAGAGCTAAAACTTTGCAGACAACTCCCCCATGTCTAGCAAATTTAACATTCGTCTCCCATTTTTATATATTTGGTTTAGAATGTTCGAAAATGCGTAATATGGTCATTAATATTAATTGAAAAGAACCTTGAATTAATTCAAGCTGATCTCACAAAATATTTTAAATTACAAACTTTGTAGTTTGAATAGATAATTAGTATTAAACTCAAATAACTAGTTTATTTTTGAATAAAAATTATTTGAATTTATTCAATTTTGTGAATTTTCCTTCAAAAATCAAGTTTAAATATCTTATTTGCCATATAATTATAAATACAATGAAACAAATTCGAAATTGAAAAGAATGACTTTTTCTGTTCTTTCAATCATTCAATTTGAATTTTGCAATATTGGATTTCTCATTAAATAGCTATTAAAAACAACAAGCAATTTAACTTACATTCAAATTTATTTGTGTTATATTCAATCTTCTCAAAACTTATAATTTTCGGCTATAGCATGATTATATGCTATATAATATAATAAACCTATAATAGTATCATTCTTTCAATTATTTGAAGAGAAAACCGAAAAAATCTATTTTCGGTCTATAACAATTTTTGAAAGGGTGAAACATTATGAATATGTTAATTATATAATAATATGTATTATTATAAAAAAGAAAAAATAAAGCACGTTAAGGGAGGCTTCCGACCAGAAAGCCCTCTCAATTTTTTGTGATATTTACACCAAAAGTGAGATTCGTTAAGCGTTTTTCTCGTTGAATATTGAGTTTCCCGGATTTTAAGTTATTCATAAAGCTTCTCTATATTATACCCTATCTACTGATATGATTATTTTTGAAAAATCTCTTAAATCGACCTGCACTGAATTTTTTAGGGAAAATTTGAAATTTTCTAGGTGTTTTCTGTAACGTTTTTTTACGGAATAAAATCCGAAAAATAATTTTTTGAAGAATCATTTAAAAAAAAAAAAAAAAAAAAAGGGAGTGGGGCTTCCAGGCACTTCGTGCCTTCTAGCCCTGAGGATGTTTGGTATAATGAAGTTTTTTTTTTTTTTGGGATGGCCTTCCGGGCGCGTTGCGCCCTCTAGCCCATAAAAAGTTTAGTATAACTTTGTCCGGACAAGTAAGGGTCTATCGTCGCTACAGGAAAAGTTACGGGCGTTCCAAGGAAGTATACTTTGAGAAGCCTTTTCTCCATTTTAAAACAAGATAGGACGGTTATTTTACAAAACTGACAACACTTTGACCGAGTAGTTTTTTGTGCTGAACAAAAAGTGTCATATAAACATCTGTCAAAAACCGCTTTTTAACTTCACTTAAAATGCCACGTAAGCTACGTAAGAATATACGTAAGAGGAAGGGAGCATTGAAACATCCAATAGTAAAACTGACACCACAACAACAGTTGCAACAACAAATGATGAATGACCCCACTATGTTGCAACAAATGTCAAGCAACCCTATGCTTTTAAGCCGAGTTATTGTGCACAGAGTGGAGGTTTAAGAGCGGCACTTTTAGCGAAAATGGCAGGCTATGGTGGAGCTGCAGACGGAACAGCTTATAACCCTCAAAGTCAAATGAATTTGAGTTCACTCAAAAATCAAATAACAGATGTCAAAAAGTCAAACATATAGACATACAGAAACAAATAAGTGAAAACGAAAAGAAACTAGAATATGACAGACACACAAAGAAACTCAATGAGTTAAACGTAGAGAAAAAGAAGAAAGAAGAACAACTGAAAGAACTAAGTACAGAGGAATATGCGAAAAAAGTGTCAGAAAAAGCAGCAGAAGTAGCAAAAATGGAACAAGATGTTATAAATTTGAAAAACCATACTACTCAATATAAAGTACTGAAAGATGAAGAAATAAAACAAAAAGCCCTGAAGACATATATGGATAGCGATGAGTATAAAAAAGAAGTTGAAGCAAATGTAAAGGCAGAAAAACTTTTACAGTTGCAAAACCAAACCGTACAGTATGAAAACTTAGCACAAGAAAGTAAAAATAACGACGCAGCCATGCAAAAGGCAATGAAAAGTGCAGAATATATAAAAGCTAAAAATGACTGGTTAGATGCCCAAGCCAACGCTAAAGCAGCCCAACTATAGGGTCAATAAGGACAAAAATACAAGCGGATGAAGACAGTTCAAATGAAGCTTTAATGAATGCTGACTTTAAGAACGCCTTCGAAGCTCTTCATAGTAAGGTGAAACTAGTGAACGACTTCTCATCTGGAAAGAAACTGAAGTCTGAAGGTTTCGACAACGAGTTAAGAGAAGTAGCACAAAATATGACGAAAATAACAGATGCAGCAACGAGACAGGCAGTTCAAAGTGCCTATGACGCCGTTAGAGCAACTGTTGTGGAAAGTCAAGAAAAAGAGTTACAACAGACCAAACAGACCTAGTAAATGCTTTCTTAAGAACGAAAAGTCAGGTAGGACATTATGCTGCAGATGGAACATATGTGCCAGCTGGTGGAACTTATATACCAGCTGGTGGAACTTATATACTAGCTAGTGGAACTTATATACCACCAAACCCTCCAAGAGAAGCACCTGCACCAGGACTACCTAAAACATTTACATCGTCACATGGACACAGACACAGGCATGCACCAAAACCAACAGTTCAAAATCCAGCACAGCAACCAACAGTTCAAAATCCAGCACCACAACCAACAGTTCAAAACACTGCACAGCAACCAACAGTTCAAAACCCTGCACCACAACCAGCACAGCAAACAACAGTTCAAAACCCTGCACAACAACAACCACAAACAGAGCAAGGACATAAAAGAAGTAGAGAACAAGGAAACCAAGAATTCTTAAAAATGCTTAAGGAAGACTATGGTTACCCAGATACTCTTGACTTTAGTGACAGATATAAAGAAGCTATTAGAAAGTTCAAGGAAGGAAATACTGACCCGAACCTATTTAGCTTTATGGCTCAGCACCAAATGGGATATAATTTCAAACCTGGAAAATACAAGCTCGCTAAGGGATATGATTTAATAGCATATCATCCAAATGACATGACTGAATTTACTCCGAGATATTTGGTGTCAGAGCTAAATGATAATTCAACTCTCTTTCATGAAATGCGTAAAAAATAGAGACGGAACGAAAGAAGAAAGGTTTATGAGTCCGGATGACTTAGATAGGGAACTTTTTAAAAACGGTCTCGGAATATATGAAATTGCCAGCAGATGAGGTACAAGAAACTCCACAGGAAGAAGTTCAGATACAACCAGACATGGAAGAAATAGTTCAGCAACAACAGCTAGAAGAGCCTGAAGGAAACAAACAAGTCCCTCCTTTGGAAACTAACTTCACAGAACTAGATGAAGATTTGGAACAGCCGAAAAATCTTGACCCTCAACAAGAGTATGCGGAGAATATGGAATCTTTCCAAGAGTCTAAGAAAAATTCGGCTGACATAGTAGAAGAATATCGAAAAATGTTCGCCGACATACAAAAGACTCCAACATCAGATGAAAATATTCAGCATAGAATGGAAGAACTGAAAGAAAGTGTACGCAAATACAACAATCCTTTTTACTTACGAGCATATAACGTTCAATCTTTGGATGAACTCGGTGAAAATAAAAGGTTAAATTTCAACAAAACATATAGAAATGAAACATTGTTTAAAGTTCATTCAGAACCTAACCAATATGGAAACAAACCTACTTTTGTTTCTGCAGACTATGGAACTACAATGAGATGGGTCATAAAGCTAATCCGGATAGTGGTTCATAAACTTACAACCACAATTCCAAGAAGTTGTAGACGCAATGGAAGTGAATGGTGAACCAGATGTAGCTGGTATTTTCAGCGCGGCTTTAATGCCATTGAAAGATATGAAAGATGCAGATATTTTGAACCAGTAATGAAATGAACATGGCTGATGGAAATATAACACCTGACGTTCTAGAACATTTATCTCAAAGAACTACACAGAACCATAGAGATGGTATATTTGGTGAAGAGTTAGAAAGAAAGTTAGGGAGAGAGAAGAAGAGAACCTATTGTACATGACCTTGCAAACGAAAGTTTACAAAATGTCATAAAAACTTACTTTGCAGACAATGAACTGAGAAGGGATGAATATTTAAAAAAACTCAAATGGACAGTACCAAATGAAATGTTAGTATTGAAAAACATGTTCCTTGACAAAATAAAACCAACTACAGAAATAAATGACGCAAGACTGAAACATTGGGTAAAAGCTTTCCCATTCACAAAAGATATTATTGGTAACATGGAAAGAAAACCAGAATGGCTACAAAAACATATATTTGGAAACGAGCTTATTCCATATGGACAAGCTCTGTTTTGAAGAGCTTGAACCGGAAACTCAGGAAAGAGTCATGCAAACAATACGCGAAGACTCAAATACAAACTATGACAAAATCTTTCTAGGATATTGGTTACCTGAGATGGGCGACCAGAGCCCAAAGGCAAAAAGGACACGTGAAATTTACAACATACTAGGTGAACATGAGGCAAAGATGCAACAACTTGAAGCAGAGGGCAAGTTACCAAAAGCGACACCAAAGAAGAAGAGTAGAACAAAGTGAAAATAGTGAAGAAGTAACTTCATCTAGTGAAAGTAGTGGCAATGAGGAAAAGAAGAAGTTAAAAACTCAGTCAGGAAGAAAGTAAAGCTTGGTCCAAGTGGGTTCTATTATGATATATAAATCCAAACTATTCTATATTTTTACCCATATGAAATGTACGCCGCTTCAGAATATAACGCCAACAGTTTTGGATGCCATGAACGGAAATGTTTCCGAATGGTATAACGAATGCGACAATGCCATTAGAAGGTCAGAAATAGTTCCTGGAACTTACGAAATAACAACTGCTGTTTCTTATGGAAATGTAGGTGAGTTTGGTGAAGGTTCTTCAACAACAGTAGATATTGCTTGCGACAGGTTTCATATTATTTCTATTGACAACTCATTCTTATACGTGGAACAAGACATTGAAATAAAACCTTTCTGCCAAGTTGTCTGACAAGAAAGGTTGCAATGGAATTTTCTATGTCGGATACCAATATGCTCCAGAAGTTTTCATGGGATATAAGATATATTCTAACTCTGACTTAGTTCAAACAGTAACATGGGCAAACTATGAATGGTTCGCTTTGAGAAACTCAGTACAACCACAAGCTAGAGAACAAACAGACCAGTATGCAAATATTGAGAAAATAAGAAGACTTGACCCTAACGTTCCAGGAGTTTATGTTAACCTTTCTGGTTCAGATGGAACTGCTGCCACTAAAGTAAAACTGAAACTTAGAGTTCCTTTGTCATCTTTCCTCATCTTCAGGTTTTTAAGATACTTGCCAAACTGGGCAGGAAAAATTTCTATTGAACTTACTCCAAGCAAAATAACTTAGTCATTGCACCAACACAAGACCCATTCACTCTTACAGACGTAATGGAACAAATAAAACATCATTCGCCGACTTTTGCAAAGACAAAGTTGACTTAGACTTTGTTTCTCAAACTTCAACAATGAAGTAAACTATTATTTCAATGCTGCTGGAACTGCTTGGGACCCAGTTAAGTTTACATGCGAAAAGTTTGAATGCAAGAGAAATAGAAAGCAGACTTGCAGTCTATATGTTGGACCCAGATATTTCAAATGCTTTAGCTGCCAAATATATTGCCAGTTCCACTTATGTTCCCTATACACCAATATCTGTCAAAGACTTTGCAGGTGAAGTTGGAAACCAAAGTGCTGACCCAGGTGCAAGAACAGATATTGCTTTAACAACTGCAATGAAACATGCAGATACTATGTTTGTACTTTCAGACGAACTATAAATGACTATTCTTGTTTCTACAACCCCGGTATTAAATATCATATAAACATAGATGGCAAATATTATCCAAGAGAAGAATATTCTACAGTTGGGATATGAGGTCATACAACTTGACATTAGATGCTATGAACTTTAACAACAACTTCACAACAACCATTAACCCTGAAATGCAAAGTTCTATTATGCCATATGTGAAAGTATGGACTCATACAGGAGGTCAAAAAACTCAATATACAAATGGAGACCGTTCAAACTTTTGGCTTGGCATTCCATTTGCTGACTCAGAAGACTTTATGGGTGGTATTTCAACTGTTGGTACTGTACAAATACAATATACTGGTGACAGAGACGGTCCAGATGAACTGAGAGCAAAGAAGTTTACAAAACCAATAGCACTTTTCACGGAAGATGCTCTTTTGAAGATTCGTTCGATGAAACCTGCTGGGGCTCCTCAGATTGGCATAACGACAGCTTCCATCGAGCAGATTTTGGCAGCAGGTCAGTAAGTTGTTCTTGAACTGACTTCTCTCCGTCAAATATTGACAGTACGCCAGTTTTGACATAATATTGTATTATAAACTTTCCTTTAGAAATATCTGTAAGTTTTGAAGTTATATTTTTGTCTGCTTCAAGAACTTTCACCATTTCAGTTATACCAACTTTCTTTGCTTTATGAAAATATTTTGGTTCAGCAAAGACTGCTATTCTATAACATTTACCATTGTTTGTATAAAGAACTATTCTGTCAATGTATTTGTATTGTTTGTGTGTGTAAACTTTGTTCTGCTTCAATTCGAAGAGATACTCGAATACGTCCATCTTTTTATTCTAAGTAAAATGTCATTTCCGAAAAATAGAAGCGTGAGTGTTTCAAAAGGTTTAATGGCGGTGGCAGATGTGAAGTTAAATTCACCAACTCAAACAAACAGTCAAAGTGTTGTTGTCAATGTCAAAGACAGAGATGTTGAAGTGGGGAAACCATACGAAGACGAAGATGGTATAACAATTGTTCCTGTAAAAGAACAACCAACATATCCTGAAGTTAGCAGAGACTTAAGTTCTGTTGCAGATATTCGAAATGACTACCAACAACTGAAAGACAAACTTCAAACTCAGGAGAAGATTTGTCAAGCTTTAAGTATAATGTTAAACTTGGTCGAACACAACCCTGTAAAAGTGAACTCATATGTCATTGCACCTCATGAAGTTTTGAAAGAACTATTGAAACTTTTGACAGAGGCAGACGATATAAACATCAAAGAAATAGAACCCGACATTAGTTGCTGTGGTGTTTCATATAATGTCATTGACAAGATATACGTTATGAAAGGAGGTGAAACGTTGAACTTAAAGTATAGTTTCCCAGACGTCATAAAAATATTTGACGACCACAACATTTCATTAAAATTTATTTGCTAAGTAAAATGTCAAAACTTCTTGAAAGATGTTTGAAGAAAAATAATATAGACTTTATTTCATGTAAAGGACTTTACACACTTTTGAACGATATGAAAGACCCTGTTTTGTTTGTTCGTGTAGACAAAGGAAAGTTCTATGTCTTTACAAAATATTTGAACTTCTTAGACAGAGAACTTCAAGAAACGCCATGTGAAAGTTTAGATGAAGTTCTTCTCCACTTTCAGAAAAACTTTTAAATATATATAAATGGCAGAAGATATAATGGTTTATACTATTACGACTAAAAACCCTGAGTCATATAATTCTATAACAACAAACTTACAAAGTCCTCAAGGACGGTATTGTAAACTAACTTTAAACACAATGACGACTAAAGCCTGTTTTGCTCTTTTGACACCAGAAGACTTTATTGTTGTGAATGGTAAAAAATACTCCTTTGAAGATACTTATTCAGATATACCACCAACAGGTTTTGTTGACTTATTTAATACTTTAAGGACGGGTGTAACATGTGCTGCAACTAGAGCAGGTTTCATTATGTTTGGATGTCCGACTGAGTTTACTATAACACGATATGAGCTATAATACAAAACTTATTTCTGGTTTTTACTACCAACAGTTTCCTATAACAGGAAAAGGTGTCATACAAGGAATGTCTATTCCATTGACATTAAGCACACCTATTTTATATATTGTTTCAAACTTAGGTTCAAAGTGCTATTCGAATGTCGACAGAAACTACTATGACCAAAAGATACTTATGCGTATAAACAATACTTTCTCTGCTGGTTTGCCTATTGTTCATTCGAATGCAGAATTTTCAACCTTAGTGAACTCAAACACTTTGGCAAGTATAACGTTGACATTAGTTGACGCAAACTTTGTTCCTGTAAAACTTTTATGTCCTATGTATTTGTCAATGACGGCAGAAAGTTTCGAATTGGAAGATGCAACTGGTGAAAGTATTGTATTACAAGAACAACTTCAACAACAAATAGCTCAAGAACAACAAATGCAACAAATGGAACAACAAAGTCAAGAATAAAAAAAATATTTTTTTATTTTTAAAAATGTACAGAATAGATGTTTCAGATTTTTATGACTTCCAAGCATTCAGAAATATGTGTCCATTTCGAGACTATAACAAAGCAGTCGAGAATTTGAAACGTTTAGTCATTTATGTCGACTCTGCCCCAGAATGTTATGTTATGAAAGAATGGGATGTTAGTCTTTAACAAACCAAGAGCAACAATAGTTTCAGAACAAGAATGTAGACAGAAACTTAAGAAAATAAAAGTTGTACAAGTTGGCATGAAGATGTTAGATGCTTGGGATATCTTATTGTCAAAGTTAGAAGATTTTTCAGTTCGTGGTATAAAGTTTATACACCTTCTCCAAACTTCTATTCTATCTTCACTGGATATAAATATGAACAAGTAGAATGGAAAGAAAATATTATAGAAGCTTGGTTAGACCATGTCAAAGAAATTATATGCAATGGAAACGAAAGAGTCTATGAGTATATCTTATGTTGGTTTGCAAACATCTTACAACATCCAAGTGCTAAAAATGAAACTGCTCTCATTATAATTGGAAAACAAGGAACTGGTAAGAACACATTCTTTACAGATATCTTATGCAAACTATTAGAGGGCTATTCGAACCCTAATATGACAAACTTAGAAAACATCTGTGGCAAGTTTAACTCCTCAATAGAGAATATGAAACTTATAGTTTGCAATGAACTTCAAAGTATAGATACAACAAAAGTTTTGAACTCAGATGCTTTGAAGAGTCTTATAACAGACAAAGTTGGAGTTGTTGAAAGAAAATATAAAGACCAAAGAGTTTGTGAAAATGTTGCAAACTTCATTATGGTTTCAAACAATACTGTTCCGATGAAGTTAGAAAGTTCTGACAGAAGATATGTAGTTGTCAGAACATCAGATTCTCATATGCAAGATACAGAATATTTTGACGCTTAGTCAGAACTTTGACATCTGACTTTTACAACCACTTGTTCTCATATTTCATGACATTAGATATTTCTAAGTTCAATCCAAGACAAATTCCACATACCGAAGAGAGACAAACATTGTTAGAAGCAAACAAGAGTGTATATGAACTGTTCATAGATGAAACTGACTTTGTGTCATTAGATGAAAGGTCATTGTACGATTCGTATAAACAATATTGTCAAGAATATGGTTATATGCAGCTTCTAAACGAACATTCTTGGCAAATGTCAAAAGTCTTTTAGACGTACAGAATGGTGTATATACAAAGAAAAATTTTTATGAGTAAATTTAAAAAAAAATATTTTTTTATCCGATAGAAAAGATGACAAAATTCATCTCAGTAAACAAGTACATGTCAGGACTTAAAGAAGAACTAGACCCATTCACATATTTGAATGTTTACTTCTACAATTTTGAAAAGTCTCATTGACAAAATTTGGAACATTCACCAGTTAAGTTTGCTGTTGTAGACTAAAAATGGTGCGAAATTTGAAGACTTATACATTGACGGTATGTTGACAGTCAAAGAAATTTTGACAGAAAGTTCTCAAAACTCGAAGAAGGTAAAGCATACAAACTTGTTATACCTTATGAACCAAAGAAAGCAGACGACTATGAATATTATGAGTCTAAGATAGTTGAAGTTCAAGGTAAATTGGGTAAAAAGATTTTAGAGTCTAAGCCAGTGTTTGCCCCTAAAGAGGAAGAGAACATTGACATTGACCCAGAAATGTTCTAAAAATAAAATTTTATTTTTACATGTCAAATTTCTTTTTCTCTGGAACTGGTTCAGGTTCTTTCTTCTCTTCTTCTACTTTCTTTTCTTTCTTTTCTCTCTTCTTCTTTTCTGGTGGAGTTATGTCAAATTTTGGCGCAACCATATTTATGTAAAAGTTCTTTGTCCTTTAATAGCTCATCTATTCTGTTTTCTATTTCATCTTCAAGAACAGCGCATGTGTCTTCTTTGCATTCTAAGAAGTTTTGTTGGACTTCATCTCTCCAAGAGGCGTCATCTCTGTCAACAAGTCTGTCATTGACAAATTTTAAGACTGCTCTGCTTAATGTTTTATGGTTCTTGTCATATTCCCAGAAACAGAACTTTAGAACAAATTCACCTTTCTTGTTTACACTATGTAAGATTTTATGGTCGACAGATGTTTTGCTGTCGAAAAGCTTGTCTCGAATATAGATAGCGAAATCGCTAGACATTTTCTAAAAGATAAAAATTTTAATTTTTCTAAAAATATGTTAGAAAAAAAGTTTGCTGACATTGACAAGAAATTTGAGAATGTTTTAAACAAGAACAAGAGAAGTTAGAAAATGCTCAGATAAAGCCTATACATGAAAGTTCTTATTTGCTCAGAATGGTATAACAGGTCTAATTGCACCACCTGGGTCGGGTAAGACTTTCACTTATCTTAAAATGGCTGCACAACAACAAGAACTAGATGAGAAGAACCCATTCTATGAGTTAGTTGTTATTTGTAGTACTTCTGGTCAATTTGACCAAACCGTCAATTCGTTCAAAGATATTATAAAGAAGTCTAAGTTAGTATGTATAAAGGATACTGAGTTGTTAGATTGGATAAAGAAGTACCAAAGAAGAGTTTTGAAGTACAATGCTATAAATGAGTATATAAATTCTAAGTTTAAAGACCCAAATGAGGAAATGCAGAGAATATTAGAGAAGAAACACTTCAGAAACAAACAGAAAGAGATAGAATACATTTCGAAGAAATTGCAATCTTACGATTGGAAGACATACCCTCATAGGTGTCTTCTTATCTTAGATGATTTCGCCTCTCATCCTTTGCTTAAGAATAGAGAACAAGATATGTGTCGAATTCTTAAGAAACTTAGGCACTTTAACATCTCAGTTGTCATTTGTGTACAGACAGCAAAGAGTTTAAGTAAGGATGTTAAAAGAATACTTACTGACATTATACTTTTCCCCGGATTGTCCGAAGACGATTTCATGGAACTTATGAAAGAGTCCATGGCAGGTAAGTTTGACAGACATGAACTATGGGAGAAGTACAAAGTCATACAAGACCCTCATACTTCTTTCAGAATTCATATCTACGCAAACAAAGTTCAAATTGTAAAAAGTCAAGCTTGAAAAATCTAAGTGTTTAGTCTTAGTAAGTCTGTTGTGGTGCTGGGGCTGTCGGTTCTTCTGGCTTTGGAAGGCATTCAGGAAGAGGAACGTCAGTCATCCGTTTGTGTCCTGTCGGATGGAAGAACTTTTCCTGTCGGAAGGAAAAACTTTTTCTGTTGGAAGGAAAAACTTTTCCTGAAGTTCGACCAAAAAGTTCTCAATTTTCGAAAATTTGAATGGTTTACGGACGGACAACTGGAAAATTTTTTCTTGTCGTCGGGAAAAATTTTTTCTGTTGTCGGGAAAATATTTTTCTGTCGGATGGACGGACTCGGAATGCCAGAAGGATTTGACAAGGCAATTTACTTTATAGAGCTACCTGAGCCATCTGAAGTCAAGCTTGAAAAATAAAGAGTTCATTTACTCTGCTTGTTTGAAGTTGTCAAAATACTCTGTTATTTTTTCTTTCAGTAGCGGTAATCTTCTTGAAGGTAAGTATTGTACAACCTTTCATATCATAGTGAGTTTGAGGTAACGTATCTTGAACTATTTGTTTCACATCTTCATTTGGGGTCATTGAAATCGGTAAGTTTTCGCGATAGAACCAATTTCTGTCAGATTTGTAAATCTTAGCAAGGTCGTAAAAGCTTTTGTTGTTTCTTCTGACTAAATGCAACATAACCATATCTTTATCTTCTTCATTTTCCAACTCTTCAGTATAAATCATATACTTATAGTTCTTTTCCTTACCTTTTGGTACCGAACGTGGTATTCTTTTCTGAATGTTTTTGTCTTTTGCTTCAAGCTTGTTCTCTAGCTCTTCACGTTCTTGTCTATGAATTTCGTCAAGAAGTCTGTAAATATTCCAAGCATAACGAGGCGAAGCCCACATTGCAACAGCATTTACAAGAAGTCTATGTACATAATATCCTCTCAAACCGTTTGGCAATTTTTCACGATTTTCATAGAGTTTTGGCGACTGGGGTTTCTTCCCTACTCGCTGTGCTTCACTGTTTTCAGAAAAAAGTATGTCTCGCTGTGCTTCGCTCAAAAGTTCTTGTGTGCTTTGGTTCCTAAACCAGTCTTTAGGAAGCTTAGTATCTGGAGCAAAACATGCTGTCAAAATACTTTGCATTTGGTACATATCGTCTTTGACCGAACGAATGAGACGGAGTTGTTTGTTAAACTGAACCCACTCATATTCTTCATTTATAGCTTCATGAACGATAGCAGTTGTTGTGTTCTCTGTTGTTGACATATCTGTCTTTACATACAAGATAAAAAAAATAAAAAAATAAAACTAACTTTATTTTCTGACTTTCACAAAAGACCAAAAATAAACGCTTTACATGTATTTTTCAGCAACTTCGTCAAATAATTTTATAGCTTTATCTATCTCATCTACTTCAAACGTTTCTTTACCTTTTATGGGAGCACCATACATTTTCTCAAACTTTTCAAGTAGTTCTGTTTCAGCAGCTCTCATATCGTTAACGAACACAACCTTAACTCTATTGACTGTACTGTCATATCTTTGAGTTATATTATATGTTCTTCCTATCTTATATCTCTTTGTATTGAAGTCCTTCGGTTTCTGAACGATGTAAAGTAAGCCTTCACTGCAACGTTCCGTATCGAATGAACCATATGTTATGAAGTTATATCCAACAACTGGGTCTAACCATAACAAAACTATTGGTATAAGACTTTTGTCTATAAGATATGCTGTAGTTCCATAGAATCTTACCGATATCATAAGCTCAGGATTTCTTGTCAAAATTTTCTGAGTAGAAGCAATTTTAACCCACTCGTGGGATGTTTTCTTTCCAGATGGAGATATAATGTCTGACAAAGAATATTTGTTGTATTTCTTTGAGTATCTTACGTTTAAATCACCTATTCTAACCACTTTGGTGTCATTGTCTATCTTTCTAACTGTTTCAAACTCAATGTTTAACATTTCTGTTCTTACATACAAGATAAAAAAAATATTTTATAAAAAACTAACTTTATTTTTTCTATCTTAAGGAAATTCATGATTTTCATGAGTTTTAGGCGACTACGTTTTCTTACGTACTCGCTGTTCTTCATGATTTTCATAGAGTTTTGGCGACTACGTTTTCTTACGTACTCGCTGTTCTTCATGATTTTCATAGAGTTTTGGCGACCCCGAAGGAAGTCGGTCTCGCTGTTCTTCACTGATTTTCATGAGTTTTATGCAAGACCGAAAAAAAACGGTCTAGAGAATTTTCACGATTTTCATAGAGTTTTGGCGACTACGTTTTCTTACCTACTCGCAATTTTTTACGATTTTCATACGGAATCTCTTCTCTCGGTTTTCCTCGGGAAGCAATCTTATGCCATTTTACTCAGATTTTTGTTGCTGAATTCAATAAAAATATAATTTAGGGTAGAAGGTTAGATCTCACCTCTTTTCTCACCTCTTTTCTCACCTCTTGAATTTTCATGACTTCTTCGTAAATGTTTTGTCAAGACTTCTTCGTATATGTTTTGTCAAGACTTCTTCGTAATGAGCGTAAATCAGACAAAAATATATTTTAGGGTAGAAGGTTAGATCTCACCTCTTTTCTCACCTCTTTTCTACCCCAGTTATTTTATAAGCGTTTCACATGGTAAACGTTATTTTTGGAATTTTGTGAAAACTCAACGGTTTGACACAAGCCCTAAAAATTATTTTACTCAGAATTTTGGTCATTTTTCAGCAAAAATATATTTTAGGGTAGAAGGTTAGATCTAACCTGTTTTCTAACCTCTTTTCTACCCCAGTTATTTTATAAGCGTTTTACATGGTAAACGTTATGAATTCGTGAGACTCTAAACAGTTTTGTAGCTTCTATTTCTTCGCTGAGGATATCGAATGTTTTAACAATGTCGAAAGTTTCTTTATATTTCTTCTTGACGTCAGATAGAAGGAAATCTTCTGCTGTTGGATAGTTTTTGTTCAGAAATTCTAACATGTCCATTTTATCTTCTGCTGGTTTTTCTGCTTCTTTCTTTAAATCTGCATAGTCGTTTCTCATTCTTTCTATCTCTTTGACGGAGTAGTTATATTTCCTAATTGCCGCTTTACATTTTGAACATTGCGGGTTCATTTTTGCGTTATATTCTGAAACCTTACCTGCTAAAACAACTAAGGCGTCAATGGTTTTCTTTAACTCAAAAGCTGCTGGTTTTATCTGTTCATTCCATACCTTACCTCTTCTATCTTTATCTCTTATCTGCCATACACATTCAGCAACTAACGAAACAAAGTTGTCGTAGGTCTTAAACTCCACCGATTTATATATGTCAGAGATGTTCTTATATACCATGTCGCAATCTTTGTCCATAACTTTATGGTTGCAATGAAATCCTAGAAACTCATAGTTTACCTTTCGTATGAACTTCTTTATTTCTACTGAGTCAGTTGCTTTGACTTCTATTTCATCGAATTCAGGAATAGTGAGCTTTTGTTGTTGGATTTCAGGCAATTTGGGTAAATGGTCAATAATGTCCTGCATTTCATAAAGATACTGTTCATTTGTTTCATCTTTCGCACTACAGTCTAAATTACATGTTAAAAGTTCCTGCTTTATCTTCTGGATTTCTGTTTCAAAAGTATATGAAGAAGGAATGAAGCTTTTCATTTCTACTAACATTGACGTAGGATTCATGACTAAAGAGTTTGGTGCTGTAGTTTTAATTGTTGTTGTGCCGATTGTTGAAATCATATCTTTTATACAAAATAAAAAAAATAAAAAAAATAAAACTAACTTTATTTTTTTTATCTTAAGGAAATTCATGAAAATTCATGAAAATTCAAGAGGGTAGAAAAGAGGTTAGAAAAGAGGTTAGATCTAACCTTCTACCCTAAATTATATTTTTGGGTCCTTTACACTCATTACGAAGAAGTCTTGACAAAACATTTACGAAGAAGTCATGACAAAACATTTACGAAGAAGTCTTGACAAAACATTTACGATGAAATCATGACAAATTCAAGAGGGTAGAAAAGAGGTTAGAAAAGAGGTTAGATCTAACCTTCTACCCTAAATTATATTTTTTGGTCCTTTACACTCATTACGAAGAAGTCTTGACAAAACATTTACGATGAAATCATGACAAATTCAAGAGGGTGAAAAAACAGGTTAGAAAACAGGTTAGATCTAACCTTCTACCCTAAACTTTATTTTTTGGTCCGGGAACAACTTTCTCTCAATTGGGGTAGTAGCATACTCTTTGCGTAAGCGGTTCAGACCTTCTTCGAACTCTTGGTCTCTCTTCGATTTGGATTGAGATTGGAATTGCTGGGGTGGAGCTTGCTGGAACATCCAAGGGTTGGGGAAGTAAGGCATAGGCTGAGGAGGGTAGTTCGGGAAGCCTTGTGGTGGGTAGTAACCTTGAGGTGGAAATTGGTAGAAATTCGGAGGTACTTGCTGGAACTGAGGTTGCTGAGGAGACTGTTGTGGTTCTTTAGGTTCCTCTGGTTTGGGAATGGACTCGGTTGGTGGGACGTCGGACATTCGTTTGTGGCTTAACCGTCGGACCACAAACGATAAAAATCTCTGCTACTAGCAGTACTGCTACTGACAGTAGCAGTACTTTTACTGACAGTAGCAGTACTTTTACTGACAGTAGCAGTACTTTTACTGACAGTAGCAGTACTTTTACTGACAGTAGCAGTACTTTATCGTCGAAAACCCTCTCAAATTTTCCTTTTTACTGACAATAGCAGTACTTTTACTGACAATAGCAGTACTTTTACTGACAGTAGCAGTACTTTTACTGACAGTAGCAGTACTTTTACTGACAGTAGCAGTACTTTTACTGACAGTAGCAGAGATTTTTTATCGTCCAACTTTACAAATGTAAACTTATATCGTTCTATTTTCTTCACTAGGGTCTAACACCAAAGTAACCTTACAAATGTAAACTTATATCGTTCTATTTTCTTCACTAGGGTCTAACACCAAAGTAACCTATGTACATGAAATTTCACTGCATAAAAGGAAAAAACCTGCGCGAATCGGGATTTGAACCGAGGTCTTCGACGCCTTTAACGAGGTAGCCCATACCACTGAGCTATGAGCCGCTTACATATTCACAAAAATAAATTGTTTTCATGAGTTTTCTACGATGTTAGAAAAGAGGTTAGATCTAACCTTCTACCCTAAACATTATTTTTCAATACTTTTTCAGCACTTTTCCGTAGTTATATATGAAAGACAATTCGAGATAAAAGTCATAGTACAATGGAATAATATGTTGCACACCATTTGTTGTGAACCAAACTTGAAAGTCAGAGAAACTGTTACTAGGTGGTTCGTAGAATTTAGAAGCAAAGTCATAAAAGTCCTTACCAATACATAGAAAACTATTGTTGCTTGAACTGAAACTTGCATGACACATAACATTTTGAGGGTCAAACACGTTTCTATAAACCATCAAATCTGCTGGTGGAAGTATAAATTTAAATGGACCATCTGGTTGTAATGGTTCGTTCTGGTTTAGTAACCGAAGAAATTGTGCCCAAGAACGTTTGTCTACTTCCCAAAATAAAAACTCTGTATCTCTTGGAGGGTTAATTTCAATCCTTTGAAATGAAACGGTGGAGTTCATCTTGTCATATTCTAGTTTCAGATAGTATGTTCCATTTAGTAAAGAGTCGTATTTTTCTTGAAATTCCCAATAATATTTGTTCATTTGAGTTTGAAAGTCATTTAGAGTTTTCTCAAGACTTTCGTCTGAACGAACTGTAAAGATTCTCATTTCGTCAAATTTGTCTATTAGACCATCAGAACCTTTATACTGCCCATGAAAATATACTGCGAACATAAATGCGTTAGTTCTATTTGAAAACAAAACTCTTCTAAATCCTATTGCCTTTGCATCTGAAGGACTTTGAAGCCAACGAATTGGATAGTCAAACCTGTATATTCGGGATGAAATTTCTTCATCTGAAATAGTCCTACCAGCATTTGTAAAGATATAGTCTAACGGTTTTGTATCTGCTACTTTTGTTCTTTGTTTTTCAACCTGAAGCATTTAATATATGTAAAAATATATTGTTTTAAAATGGTATGCCATTTCATATTTCTCATCTAACAAACAAGTTTCCCAACGGTCTTCTCCAACAAACTCAGCGTACATTTTTATAAAAATAAAAAAATATTTTTTTTCTTTACTTTACATAACCGCCTGCTGCCATAAGTCTTTGACGCCAACCCATACCAGCTAATGAAGGTTGACTTGGTTTAGTTTCCAAACTAAACTTTGGTTTTGGTTTTTCTTCAGTTTTTGGTTTCTCTTCTTCTATCAGTTTTTCGTCACTTTTCGGTTCCTCTGACTTTTCCCCACCTGCAGGAACAGTTGTGTCGTCAACATCTTCATAAATATCATATGCCATTTGTTTTTGTTTTCCTTTCAACTTTTTGTGCTTGTTGTAAAGTTTAGAATATTTCGACTCTAAGTCAATGAGATGTTCTATAATGAACTGTTGGTCAGTGAAGTAAACTTTTCCATCTGTTGTCTCGAAAGCTCCTTCAGACTTCAATATTTTATTTGTGAGAGTCTGTTTCTTTTTTGAGATACTTGCCGTTCCATTTCTATGAAAAGTGACTTTATAGTTAGGGTTTGTATTTCCAGACCTGGCACTTTCTATTATTGAATTTTTCTCTTCATCTGTAAGTTCTTTGACAGGTTTTTGACAATGGTTCTGAACTTTTTGTTTGTGGTGTCAAATCTACCGTTTCAACTTCTTCGGTCATTTCATCTCAGTAAAAAATTTTAGTTTGGTTTGTTTTCAACTGGTTGTTTAGGTTTTTTAAGTCGGTCTAAAACTTCCTGAGGTATAGGAAGAACTTGACAAACACGTTGTGTAACTGCTGGAAGTCGACAAATCCATCTTGAACCCATTTGTCTCAATGCTGTATTGTTCATTTCATCTCAGTAAAAAACTTTACATTCCCCACGTTTGAGGCGGTTGAGGTTGGTTATTGTTTACCCACTGTTGTGCATGGTTATATCCTCTGTTAAAGAATCTTTCACCTTGGTCCATATAGTGTCCTGCTTGGTTATAGTAGTCATTTGCTTTGTTATAATAGTTTCCTGCTTGTCTTCCTACATTGTCCATCCATCCTTGAACTTTTCCTCTTGTTTCAGGATTTGGAATAAGATTTGTTGCATCTCGTGCTACATCCCAACCTTTCTGTACAGTTTGTATAATAGGTTGTGCTTTCTCTTTAAGTATACCTAATGTACTCAAAATCTTCCTTCCAACTCCAAATACACCTCTGGCTATTGTTCCCACTGCGGCAAAAATCTGGATGCAACTCCTGCTAATGCGCCAAATAAACCCATTTCTTATGGGTTAAAAAATGACGAATCCAAACAAGGACCCCTATGTTTCTAAAGCGACAAAGAAAGCACTCATGATAAAAATCTTTAGTTCAACACCAAATGCTTGGTTTATGGATATCTTGGAAAACATTCCGAGGTATAGAGAAGATGGACCACCATACTGGCTAATATTTGTCGGTCAAAACACAAGATACTGTGAAGCCATACCATTATGGTCCAAAAATATTTTAGATGTGAAAACTGCTTTGACAATATTCGTTGACAAATACCATCCAACAAAACTGACATCTGACTTTGAAAGTTCTTTCAAATCAGATGATGTAAAAAACTATCTGCGTTCAAAAAATGTAAACCAATATTTCATTGTCGACCAAAACCATTCTGCTCTTGGTGTCATTGACGGTTGTATAAAAATGTTAAGAGACTTAAACCAACCACAAGGTGGTGAAGCAAATGAAATGTCATATGACGACAAATATAGACACTTCTCCATGGCAAAGATGAGACAAGTTTTAAATATTTACAATAGCCGTAAACAAAAAGGTTTGGGAAACCACTCCCCCGAAGAAATGAAAAACAACCCTGACTTAGAGAAAGACTATATATTTAATAATTTAGTCAAAAGAGACAAACAAGAAAGAATGCCGGCTTCAAACTTAAGAAAGGCGACAAAGTAAAAATAGAAATACCTAAACGCGACCCATATGAAAATACTATTGACTATGACAACAATGGGAACCCGACAGGTACTCACATTCGTGTTCGTAAAAATAGAAGAAAGTATACAAGAGAATATTATGAAGTTTTAGGCAAACATGGCAAAATGTACACACTGCAAGCAGAAGATAAAACTACTATTGTCAGACCTCGTTTCAAACTTGTCAAAGTTCAAGGTGGTATACTTTCAAAGACAGTTCCTAACAAATATAAGACAACTCCTGACGAATATGCTAAAGAAGTTGAAAATGACGACTAAGCAATTCTATACCATGCGTAAACTGTCATGTAAGGTGGCATGTAGTCTTTACTTTGTCCCGTTGTTTGCGTATATCCCGAAACGCGATGTGTATGGTTTCCTCCTCCCTCAGTGTTACTCCAGTAACAATCTATAGCAAACTTAACGTTGTCTTTAACATCATATCCTTTACCTTTTGTCATTGCTGACCAATCCCAATATCTATGCTTATGCCAACCTGCTTGAGATGTACTTAAATCTATGTAGTGACTGTGCGCAGGTAAATTTTCACCTGAAATCGTTTTACTTCCACCTGTTTCCTTTGAAGAGTTTGCACAATACAAAAACCTGTCGACTATTTGAGTCCAAGTTCCAAAACCAAGTACTACTTCTGGTCTGGTAGAGTTCATTGACGTATAAATAGAGCCTATAGGATATAATGTTTGAAGCATTTCTGTCTTTAATGTTTGAAGCTCTGTTTTGTCTGCTTTCTTGTCATATAAATCTTGAGCAGTGAATTTAATATTATGTTCATCCTTCATGACATAAACATCTTTACATCTAATGTTTCTCATCGTCGTTATGTCGTCATCCGATGTTAAACCTTGTGGAAAGTTAGGAGGTTTACAATATATTGCATCCCCACCAGTTTCTTCAACCGTTCCTTCAATACTTTCTATAGCAACAGTTGTAAAACTTGTATGTGTATGGTTCTTGTCTGCTTTCTTCTCTAACTCATCGTTAACATAAGTTTTATCTGCTTTAAGGTCTAAACATCCTGAAACCCATCCTGTATCGGCTTTAGTTTTTAAAATCTTCGATGTCCGTTCATGGTACCAGTCAACCCTTTCTATAATTTCTTTATCTTTTTCATCCACATATTCCTTATCTGCTTTCTTCTCTAACGCACTAGCCATAAGTCCCTTATCTACCTTATTTTCAAGGCTAACGTTTAAGTCTGTTATTTCAGATATAGAATGTGTATGAGTCTTTTTAGAATATTCGTTTTCAGCTCTTGTCACTTCACTTGACATTTTATTGTCAACATATGTTTTGTCTGCTAGTTCAGGATGAGTATGTTCTTTTGTTGCATAAGCATTGTTAGCTCTTTCTTCTTCTTTTGCTATTGCATCGTCTACATATTCTTTGTCAGCTTTGTTGTCAACATCTGCTTTCAAAAGAAGTTCATTTATAGGTTTCTCGTTTTAAAGTTCCTTTTGTTGGATTTATACAGACAGTATGTTCTTATTGTCTTGAAACAGAAACTCATCTGTCATTGGGTTTAATGTCAGTTTTAAGTTTCCTTCTTTCAATGACTCAGATATCTTAGAATAGTTTGAAAAGTTTGTTGTGTTCTTATTTAGAGCTTGCACAATGAGTTGTCGGTTGTGTTGTATTTCTCTCATAGACGCTGTTTCATTTGACATTTTTATTCTAGATAAAATATGCTTCCAATAGAAAAGAAAATTCAGAGTTGCTACAACTAAACCATTAGATGAACTTTTTACTAATGTCGGTCAAAAGTTTGAGACAGAGACCGTAAAGCATGAAGGCTATCGTTTTGACTACCCATTAAGATGGCTAAGAGACCCATCTGTCACAAAAGCTATTGGCTTTCGTAGAATGAAGTTTGTGTCTGTAGAAGATAAAAGTTTTCCATTTATTGTAAGGTTTCATATAGATTATATATCTGAAGGGAAACGAAAAATGTGGGAAGAAATTGAGCTAATACAAGTTGACCTTTCATCTTCTCTACAGACTGCGTTAAAAAATATAGAAGATAAAATAAATTCATGTTATGCAAAATATGCTGATGAATATGCAAATACCGAGAGCACACTTTATGTGAGAATTGTATATGACAAACAAAATTCACAAGTGTCATTTCAAATCTACGAAAACAATCCAAATAAAGACGAACAAATATATACAGAATTCACTGCAATGTCATGGTATTATTTGCAAAGAATGTTAAATCAGAAAGTCGAACTTCCTTTAGCAAATATTTACAGTCGATATGCAAGAGATGAACCATATTTATTTAAAGATGTTTTCGACCCAGCTGCTATTATTGTTCATGCTTCATTTTCTGGCGCCCAAAACTCTTTCTTATGCTTGGCAAATGACTTTTACGAAAAACCTACAAAGTTATACGAACCACCAAGTGGAAGTATTTCAGACTTTCAAGTATGGTTTACTACAGATGGAAGAAAAAGAATAATTCCATTATACCATGCGTTTTACTTAGAACTTAGTTTCATATACAACTACTATCGAACGGTAAAAATATAATTTTTTAATACGGTTGAGGTGTTGGATTTGGTTGCCAACTAGACTGTGGTGCAGGTTCAGGCTGTTGTATAACAGGAGCTTGTTCTTCTGGTTCAGGGTCTTTAGGTATAATACCAACAAACTGACCTACCCTTTTACCAATATTTTTGACACCGTTCCAAATTCCTCTTCCTACGGTTTTTATTCCATTCCATATACCTCTTCCAACATTTCGAAAGAAGTTTCCTATCTTACTGAAGAAACCCATTTTACTATATGTAAAAATCTAATGTCCGCCTAGTCTCTTACGTTTCCTGTTGAGTTCCATAGCATTCTTTAACTGGAGCTCATACATTCTGTTTCTCCTCTGGTAGAAAACATATTCTGGGTCAACTCCTGTGTTCGCGTCATCTGCATAAAGTTGTTTATATCCCACTTCAGGGTTTGTATAAAACTCTTTCCATCTCATATTTGCATACCATGGTGGCAAACCTAACGCAGCGTCATTTGACATGGCAGTTTGCATTTGTACATCTGTTGGCACTTGACCATAGTTTGCCATTGCAGTTTGTATTCTAACTTCATTTGGAATATTCTCTGGGTTTGGTTGTCCAGGTTGCTGTGCATTCGCTAAGTTCTGTGCGTCCATTTAATATTAGATAAAAATATCTCTTACGAGTACATATACTGAACATTTGCAGGCATTGGTTCATCTTCATATTCTCTGTACTTTTCTGCCACGTCAAAGAAATAAATGACACAATGGAAAAAACCTAAAACAAGTAGTCCGATTTCAAACCACATTTACTTACTAATAAAATTTCTTTGTTATGACACTTTCTCCAGTTTATAGGTCCTCTCTCATATTCTATCTTGTCATATATAAACTCATAGTCATGTATGTCCTCTAACCATCTCATAACGGTTTCCAAACCACTTTTATCGGATGTAAAGTAAAAGCATGGATGGTTATGTAAAACGTCTAAAGTTTCTAAAGAGTCTCTCAAAGTCCAGTCTACTTGGTATTGAAAATCCCATGTGTTATAGAACGGCGGGTCCACTATAAAGAAAACATTTTCCTTGTCTTTATATTTTTCATACAAATCTGTCCAATGACATCTCACAAACTCTATACCCTCAATATATTTTTCTATGTCCTCTTTGAAAACATTTGTATAGTTAAGATATAAAACTTTTGACATAAGTGTTTCAATGTCATGAACTCTTATAGCACCACTATATAATAGTCTAGCAGATATACTATCCCAGTCTATATATTCTGCTTTTTTCAAAACCTCTCTCACAATATTTTTGTTATCTAATGGTATACGTTCCATCTTACCTATAGGTATCTTTTCTTTTAACTCTTTCAATATATTGTTTGTGTCTGGTATATGTTTGAGACGGTCCATATAGTTGTCGAAGTCATTGCATATAATCTTTGAGTCTGGGAATATTATATGGCACAAATGGGATATATAGAAACTTCCACCGAACAAATCTACAAATGTTAGACCATTCGGTAGTTTCTTAAGTTCTCTCAATATAATATCTTTACATCTACTCTTATTTCCAAAGAACGGTAACGGTGGTTTTGTAAAATTCATTTATATATAATAATAAAAATGTTTTTTCCCTGAAAAGTGACAGAAAAGTGACAAAACATGAAAACATATATAATTTGTGAAAAGCGACACATTATATAATGTTTTCGACCTAGAAGAAGGCTTCTTCCCAGAAGCAATGGAGGAAGAAGAAGAGTCCTCCGAATTCACACCAGAAGACTAACAATTTTCCGAATAAAAACTTCATTTATACTAAACATCTTCGGGGCTAGAGGGCACGAAGTGCCTGGAAGCCCCACTACCTTTTTTTTTTTTTTTTTTTTTCATTTGGATAGAATACTTATCGAAAATTATATTTATTATAATTTTGGTCGATAAAAATAAGCGGATTCAAAACTGGCAAAAACCCTTTCGGCAATTTGTGGACGATTCCGAACCCCCTCATTTTTGAAATTTAATAAGAAAAATAGAATCTTTATTAAATATAGATTTTAAAAAACTTGGTTATAAATTACGAAATTTTCTCACTTGGGCTAAAAAGTGACAATTTGGTCGGAAGCCACCCTTAAAATTTTTCTTTCTTGATTTTTTACAAAATCTACTTAGAATTATGCAAAATATGACTAAATAATTATTAATTTCAAGTTAAATTTTAATTTTGATAAATAATTTAAATTTCAAAATATCAAGTTCAGTTCGACTATGTATGTAGTAATTCCTCAATAAAGTGCCAAAACCCTATTAAAATATATGAACATTTTCAACATTTTAATGTTTTTATTTAAAAATTTGTTGGAATATGAGCTTCAAACAATTATTATGTAAATAAAAATAATTAAATATATGTATTTATTCGTATTACAACCGTAGTAAGTCGATTCTTCCTTTCTTCTACTGAGGTTTGAATTTGATTTCGAATTGTAAAGAGATTCAAAGGGAAAATACTAGCGGATAAAAACTACCTCCATGAAAGGGTCATAATTGAGTCAAGTTGTATTTTTTGATATTTTTTGCTTTTCGAGCCTAAATAGGTAGCCAAGATAATGCCTAAAAATAAGGTTCTAAATTCTGAAGTTTACATGATCCTCTCGTGTGCACCCTTAATCAGCTTTCATCACCGATGGATAGAGATGAAATATACGAAGTGTATAAGAACTTAAACAAACGTGAAGCGTTAATTTTTAGTAATAAGAGCAGTGGTACTGTTATAAAACAACTTTTAGAAAATGGTGAAACATATGAAATATTTAATAATACTTAAATATGTCGGCAAATAACCTTCTTCAAACTATCGACAATTACGTAAGGAATAAATGTGATAAAGACCATGGGTTTATTCCGTATGAATATGATAAAGGAAGACATGATAAACCTGAATATGTAGAAGCAGATGAAGATGAAAAAACATATTTTAGGAGACAGAGAATATTAATAGACGACCATTATTCATTTCAGTATTTTAAACATTATCTCATTACAAGAAATCCTGAGAATGAAAACTGGCGTATTCTTTGGAATTCATATCTTAAAATAATGGATGAACGAAGGAGTGAGTTTTTGGATAGGTGTAATCCACAAGAACGTAAAGAATTTTTAACGCAGAGAATGAATTTTTTCCTTAACGCTCCAAAAATTCGTAAGGATGTTTTGAAAAAAGCTTTGGTAAAAGACTTTACTCAACTGTATCAAATGACTGAGGGGGAATTTGAAAAATATTTTAATGATGTATATGCACCAGCGATGAAAAAAGAAAGAATTGAAAAGGTTGAAAATCCATTAGTGAATAAGGAAGAAAAAAAGAAAACATTCGAACAGTTATTAGATGATTTGATTAAAACGGCTGACAGAGAATTGACATATGAAGAGTTAATGGATAAAGTTAAGGATTTTCCGCCTTCTCCCTGGAATGAAGATGAAATTTACCAACGCTATTTACAAGGAATCGAGAATAGAAAGGATATAACGAGAATTAAACGCCAGATTGAACCTATCCCAATACCATTTCGAACTAAATCCAAACAGGCATATTTAATCATAGACGATAAATTTCCGTATTTAAAGAATGAGAAATATTTAGTAAATTCATTTCCGAAAAATAATAGACAGTATTACCTTCATTCTGTTTCTCCTCACGGTTTATTTATAATCGATTTAATGCTTAACGGTTCGGAAGTTTATTTAGTAGCGATTGAAAATAACACAAGAAAACTTTATGTAGAACCTACAAACTTAATTAATGACGGCAATTACGAATCGTTAACGAAAGATAAAAGAAATACGGGTTTATATTTAAACGCTTTGGAGAAAATAATGAGAAAGGGTGCAGATATAAAGGGGTTAAAAGGAGATGGTGAAGGAGTGTTTGCCTCTGACAAATCTAAAAAGTTTTATAAAAATAACGGTATAACATTTATTCCTGTGGAAAGAATAAAGTTAATAACCCCTAAGGATAACTATAAAACGGACCCTTATCATCATTCACTAGCAATCGTTGATAGGGCTATCAGAACCTTACGAGACATGGCATTTAATGTCAGAAAGAATTTAAACCCAACGTTAATGCAGCAGTTAGTAGATGTTTATAATAACACCCCGCATTCAACACTTTCTAAAATCATGAATTTTTTTACATATTTCCAGCTGGTGATATAGAGCTGGAAAATGAAATATGTAGAAGAATTAAAGCTGAAAATTTCAACATCATACATAAACCAGGTTATGATGTCGGTGAAGGTTCTAAAGTTTCTGTTTTAGAAGATTATGACACAATGGCGAAAAAACGTTCGAAAGTTAAACAGGACGTATGGAAAGTTGAAGATTACTTAAATGGATGGTATCAACTCCGAAATAAAAACACAGGGGAGAGGATAAAAAGAACGCGTGCTTATATCAATCCTTTACATCTTTTTTAACCTGAAACCCCTTTGGGCTTTATGGACTTTGTCCGAAACCCCTTTGGACTTTTTGGCTTCGGAGGAAGTCTAAACTGTCTTATTTTTGCTTTAATCCCGAACTCTTCGCATAAATGCCTAACGTTCGACTGTGATAAATTACGGTTGCGGATTCTTAATCTAATGGAATTTAAACTATCCTCTTCAAAATTCCCTGACTTCTGAAGTGCATAAATGAAGCAGCAATCGTTTAGTTCTGGTATCTGCTTTCCCTTATCATCAACAACTTCTGTAAACATCTGATATCTTTCTAAATTTAAACCTAATATATTAAAGTATTTGAAGAATGAACCGCCAATTTCATTATAACCTTTTTCTCTAACTTCCCTTAATGAAATAGCATCGTATAAATACCATGGCGGAAGTTCTGTAATTTCTGGGTCTGAAATGTAATTATCAAATGAATTTTCAGCTGAATATAAAAAGTTTTCATAAGTAAATTTTTCTTTCAATTCTCTAAATAATTCAGGAGTTAATGGTTTAGAATGCCATTTATAATTAACCCTAAAGCAGAACATATATTTATTTTCTGCAGACATTTGACCTAAATACTCTTCAATCCATTCTTTCAATAAAGGAAATATTGACTTTCTCCCCGTTGATGTTAAATCTCTTAACTCCAAAACGTTTTCATAAGGATTTCTCATAAACACATCCCATTTATCATATGATAATGTTTTTTGATTCTCGTCTGAATTTAACGCTTTCCACTGTTTATAATTTCTTACATCAATTTTATTTTCCTCCTTAGGTTCTAATTTTTCCATAAATTCTGCACCTTCGTTATAAAACGATTGTAGATAATGTTTATAATCTATCCTATAATCAACCTCTTTCTTTAATTCCTCTTTTAATCTTTTCTTTAACTCCCTATTTTCTTTTTTCAATTTATCGTTTTCGACTCTCAATCTCAGTAGTTCTGATGTATTATCGTCCTTAACCCTCTTCACATTCTTCACATAATTTAAATATTTGAAATCGTCTGAACTTTTTGGTTTTACTTCCTTCCTTTCTGGTGGAGGTGGTGATTTTGGAATGAATCCCTCTTCTGGTAAGAAATAACCCAAAAACTTTTTAACCGTAAATGTGGCATCATCCTCTTTATGATTATCCATTACTTCTAATACATAATCCCACATACCATTGTAATCATTCCCGAAATACTCAAAATCAGGGATATATTTTTGCAACTCTTCCTCCAAAAGTTCGAAAATGTTTTTGTTCAAAATTTCATCCGGAATGTTTTCCATATCTTTTATGTAGAAAATAAAAAATCAAATTAATGAAAAATAAATTTATTTATTTATCCTTTTTTCAAACTCTCTTCAATCCTATTAATTTTAAGTTCTATACTATAAATCATAATTTTCATTGCTGTATCTGATACATTTGTAGTATTTTTTATCGTATTTCCATAATCTACTAAATTAAATATATAACACGCATACCTATCATTGGGGCGGCGACAAATTTGCCCAGCCAGTAAAGTATTACATTTTTTTTTGCATTTTTTTTAAAGCTTCTTAACTTAAATCATGGAATGTCTCAAAGACAAAAGTAGCATACAGCATGTAAAGCTAAAGAAAGATAATCATAATTAATACCTTAATTTTTAATATTACGCATTTTTAGGTGCAAAATTTAAAAACATTCTAATACAATAGAGCAGTTTCCAAAAGTAGCATACAGCATGCAAAGCTAAAGAAAGATAATCATAATTAATGCCTTAATTTTTAATATTACGCATTTTTAGGTGCAAAATTTAAAAACATTCTAATACAATAGAGCAGTTTCCAAAAGTAGCATACAGCATGTAAAGCTAAAGAAAGATAATCATAATTAATACCTTAATTTTTAATATTACGCATTTTTAGGTGCAAAATTTAAAAACATTCTAATACAATAGAGCAGTTTCCAAAAGTAGCATACAGCATGTAAAGCTAAAGAAAGATAATCATAATTAATACCTTAATTTTTAATATTACGCATTTTTAGGTGCAAAATTTAAAAACATTCTAATACAATAGAGCAGTTTCCAAAAGTAGCATACAGCATGTAAAGCTAAAGAAAGATAATCATAATTAATACCTTAATTTTTAATATTACGCATTTTTAGGTGCAAAATTTAAAAACATTCTAATACAATAGAGCAGTTTCCAAAAGTAGCATACAGCATGTAAAGCTAAAGAAAGATAATCATAATTAATACCTTAATTTTTAATATTACGCATTTTTAGGTGCAAAATTTAAAAACATTCTAATACAATAGAGCAGTTTCCAAAAGTAGCATACAGCATGTAAAGCTAAAGAAAGATAATCATAATTAATACCTTAATTTTTAATATTACGCATTTTTAGGTGCAAAATTTAAAAACATTCTAATACAATAGAGCAGTTTCCAAAAGTAGCATACAGCATGCAAAGCTAAAGAAAGATAATCATAATTAATACCTTTAAAGTTTAAAATCTTGATTTTTTTTAAAATCAAATATTTATAACTTTAATACATACAGCTTAAACCTTATACTTGTTTTCTCTTGTGAGAAAGCAATCTTACAAAGCTAACAATCCTAAAAAATAAAGAATTAAAATTTAATAATTTAATCTAACAAAATTTCTCTCTTTATCCTTTTGCACTCTTTATATGCAACTCAAATCCATCATATAATATTCCTATAATACTCTTGCCTCAAACAATGACGAACAAACTGCTATTCTCATTTAATTACAGACCAAATCTATTCAAATTTCTGAATTTTTAATTTTCATTTCAATTTCAAATGGAATTAGAAGAAGAAACTATCTTTACTGTTATGGATCTTTGTAAATTTGGAGTTAAACAAGAAATACAAGCACAGTATGGATATGGTGAACGTGTCAGGAAAGAAAGATCTCAGATTTCATTCCACTGCAAATATCCAAAATGTCCTGCACATTTTAATGTTGCAATCTTGGATCAAAATAAATACAAACTAATCAAAATAGTTGAAGAACATGATCATTCCGCCCCAAATGACAAAAGTCAATATTCGTCTGTCTTTTATCGCAAATATTTAGAACATTACTTCCAAACAGATGACAATCAAAGAGCGATAGCACAGCTAAATGCATTCAAAGATCTTGAAATTCCTCTTACAGGTCCGTCCATTCCAGAGATGTACGCTCAAAAACCACGTGCAATCAAACGATTTGCAGAGAGAATACATGCTCTTCAAACTAGATATTCTCCTGACGATGTTGTGTCATTGCAAATCTTTGTTCAGACAGTACAAGAAGAATCTCCAGATGATCTCATTGCATTTGAAGTCTCAGACAATAATATGTGTTTCTATTACGCGCCTTTTGAAGGCAAAGCTTATGCGCATAGTATCAAGACATTTCATATAGACAGCACCTTTAAATTGTTGCGATCAAACATTCCATTGTATGCATTTACTGGCAAAATCAAAGATTTTCACATTTTCCCTTTTTTATATTTCTTTTGTCAACCAGACACTTATCAAAACATTCAAGTTTGCGTGTGCGCCTATCTCAGATGGGTAATAATTGAGCCAGAATACATTAACATGGACTGTGCTCCACAGATAGCTCAAGCAATAGAAGAAAGCATTCCACAAGCTCAAATACTTTGGTGCGGAGTACATGTTCTTCGTGCAATTCTTCGCAAATCAAATAAGTTTTCTTCTCAAGAAAAATTTGAACAATTCTATAATTTGATGAAGGATTTAGTCTTCAAATTAGATGCAGAACATGAGGAAGAAGCAAATGCTGCCTATGATCAAGTTCTGGAGTTGCTCGACACAGATCCAACAGCATCTCAATACTTTAACAGACAATGGCGTTACAACATATCAAGATGGATTGCTCGTGACAGGCGTGAAGGCGACGCAACTAACAATATTGCCGAAGCTCATTTTAGAACACTCAAACATGACTATTTTCCTGATCGAAAAAATCTCAGAATTGATGATGTTATTATAGATATTTATACAAAAGTGATACCATCTTTCGTTATCAAACTCAAAATTGATCAAAATCCAGCAGATGACCGTGTCATTAGGATCATGGAAAAAGCAACTAACGCAGTATTTCAATGCTCAATAGATTGCTCAATGCTGTTAGTGATGACTCAATAGATCCCACTAAAATATATCCTACCTTGAAAGTATTATTACAAAGAACTCATTTTATTTAATTTTGATTTTAATTTTAGATTAAATTATTAAATTTTAATTCTTTATTTTTTAGGATTGTTAGCTTTGTAAGATTGCTTTCTCACAAGAGAAAACAAGTATAAGGTTTAAGCTGTATGTATTAAAGTTATAAATATTTGATTTTAAAAAAAATCAAGATTTTAAACTTTAAAGGTATTAATTATGATTATCTTTCTTTAGCTTTGCATGCTGTATGCTACTTTTGGAAACTGCTCTATTGTATTAGAATGTTTTTAAATTTTGCACCTAAAAATGCGTAATATTAAAAATTAAGGTATTAATTATGATTATCTTTCTTTAGCTTTGCATGCTGTATGCTACTTTTGGAAACTGCTCTATTGTATTAGAATGTTTTTAAATTTTGCACCTAAAAATGCGTAATATTAAAAATTAAGGTATTAATTATGATTATCTTTCTTTAGCTTTGCATGCTGTATGCTACTTTTGTCTTTGAGACATTCCATGATTTAAGTTAAGAAGCTTTAAAAAAAATGCAAAAAAAAATGTAATAAAATAAAAAAATTTTTAGTATCGATAATCTGAAATATGTTGTTTACTTAAGCCGCGAGCGAAGCGAGTGGCTTAGTTTCGTAGTTTCGTACAATCTTTTTTCGAATCTGTTCTTTTCGTCAGCCGCGAGCGAAGCGAGTGGCTTAGTTTCGTAGTTTCGTACAATTTTTTTCGAATCTGTTCTTTTCGTCAAGCCGCGAGCGAAGCGAGTGGCTTAGTTTTCGTAATTTCATACAATCTTTTTTCGAATCTGTTTCTTTTTTAAGCCGCGAGCGAAGCGAGTGGCTTAGTTTCGTAATTTCATACAATCTTTTTTCGAATCTGTTCTTTTCGTCAGCCGCGAGCGAAGCGAGTGGCTTAGTTTCGTAATTTCATACAATCTTTTTTCGAATCTGTTCTTTTCGTCAGCCGCGAGCGAAGCGAGTGGCTTAGTTTCGTAATTTCATACAATCTTTTTTCGAATCTGTTCTTTTCTTAAGCCGCGAGCGAAGCGAGTGGCTTAGTTTCGTAATTTCATACAATTATTTTTCGAATTTGTTCTTTTTGTCAACCGCGAGCAAAGCGAGTGGCTTTTTATTTTTAAAAAAATTTTTTCTTTCTTTACTTACAAATTTGATAGTAACTTACCAAATCTCTCTATCATATAATAATAAATTAATCCATTTTTTGTTTCAAATCTGACACTTTACATTTCTGACATGTAATACTGTCACTTTCACTTCACCTCACTGGGCAAGTTTGTGCCCCCCTCGAAATTTCTCACTGAAATCATCAGACCCGTAGGGTCAGAGCCGTTTTACGGCTAGGTGAGAAACTAGGTGAAAAATCGGGTGACATGTCACCTTTTAAAAATTTTATGATTTCGTTAATGAAAACCAAAGGTCATTGACCGACCGACCGACCGACCCAAAAATTAACGCTGATTTATTTTTAATTTATTTATTTATTTATTATATGTGAGTGAAGTCACTTACGGCATCATTTACTTTTTCACTACTTAATAAATTGCCGTGGCTGCGTCACTTCTGTGAGAAATTTCTGTAAGGAATTAGGGATTTTTCAGAAGTGACTTATTAGTTATTTTTCATTTCTGGGCGCAGCCAGGGCAATTTATATATGTAGTCCTTTTTCATTTTGGATTCAAAAAAAGTAGTATATGTGGACGGGTTGTGTGACTTTTTTTGTAAACGTAAGAATTCATACAATATTGAACGATTTTGTATCATTTTTTTTAACATATGAAGTAAAAAATGTAAGATTCTTACAGTTTTTATTCTTACGTTTTTGAATAAATCAAGATTTAAAAATTGACTTCTTACGTAAAATTAAAACTAAGTTAAATTTATTTTTTTAATTCGTAAGAAAATGAGTGGATCAAGATTCGTAACCATCAATCAATTAATGGATGTTCTTTCACCAATTCTTGAAAATATTAAACAAGTAGATGTTTATTTCGATGATTATGTAGAAAGTTTATATTATAAAGGTAAACATAATATTAAACCCATTGCTTTTGCATTTGATAATAAATTAATTGAAAATGCAAAAATTTGGGAATTAATTCCAGATATTGAATTTATAACAAATATTAATGATAAATGGTTTAAACGAATTCGAACCACAAAAGTTCTTTGTAAATTAATGATCAAAACTGAGGAAAAAGAATTTAACGAGTTTAAATATCATCCAAATAAAGTTTCAGAACTAGAAAATGAAAAACTTCAGAAAAAATTAAACGATAGACTTTCAAATGATCGTATTGAAAAAATAAATAAACTAGCAGAAGTTGCATTTAATAATGAAATATTTGATGAATATAACCTTGAACTCAGTGATGGGTTTTAAGGACCCGGGCTCAACGAGTCATGATTTATGAAATCAATAATTTGATTTATTCGCTCTTCAATAATTTCTATTCTTTTTGTTAAATCATCTATTTTCATTAATGAGGTGATTCTTGATTGAGGAATAGATTTCAAACTAACCACTCCTTTTATTTTTGAAATTTTGAATCCATCAACTTTAAACATTTTATTCAATTTACATGTTGTCAATTCTTCAAATAATTTTTTATTGTTAGCATAATAGTCATTAAATTCTTCAACAGATGAAAAAATTTTTATTTCAGTAATTGGTTTAACAACGTTTATTTTTTGTTGAACATTTTCACTTTCATTTATTTCTTCCTCCTCTGTTTTATTTATTTTTAAAATCGGTTTCATTTATCATTAAATAAAAATTAGAATATAAGTGATGAAATATATTTTTTAATTAATATTAAATCAGAAATGGCGGCAGGATTCTTTAAAAAATTATGGGATGGAATTAAGAAAGCTGCGGGTTGGGTTTATAAAAAGGTTATTAAACCTGTTGCAAACTTTTTGGCACCAGTAGCGAAAACGGCAGGAACTATCATAGGTGGAGTATTAGGTACTAAAGCAGGTAATCCAGCGATGGGAGCACAAGCAGGTAACGCAATTGGTGGAATAGCTGAAGGAATACTTAATAAAATAGGAGGTAAATAGTGGAAAAATAAATATTATTTTTATCTTAGTATCGGTTGTAGTCTTTGATAAACTTTTTCTCCTTTATTTAATATTTCTCTTATTGGGGCGGCTTTTGGTGTTATTGATTCAGCAATGTCACTAATTGCTTCTTTATTCTTAAATATCCAATTTGCTCCTTTCTTCATTGTTTCCCAAACTTTATGCGCTCCTCTTTTTACTTTATCCCACAGTTTCTTAAATATACCTGCAGCCATAGTTGATTATTTCATTAAAATTAAAAATTCATTTTCATCTTTTAATTTTGATTTTTTATTTAATAATAAATGACGACTAACTATTTGGTGCCAAACACTAAACCGATTAATGGAAATGTATTTCATTCATTCGAAAAGATAAATGAAATATTTGCAAAGAATGATGGTAGAAGATATTATAGAGAACTTGAAAGTTCATGCTATGACTCTGATACTCCATATTTTGATGATAAACAAACTCATTTAAGAATTACAAATCCAGCTCATGATGTGAACCAATTAGGTGACACATATATTAAACGCAAAGTTAAAGCAACTCTAGTTTCAAATAAAGCTTTCACATGTGATGCCGCTTTTAAATGCATGCGTTTATTCGTTGGTTACAAATCATCAAATCAAAGCTTTAAACAATTAGAAGTAGAAACCGAAAGAGGTGATGCTGGTTATCTTCAGATGGATTGCGCCCGTGAATCTTTCGCATTTGCAACATATAAACCAAAATCAGAAAGGAAAGTTAAAAAGTTTGTTCATTCATTATATAATAATGTTCAAAAATATGATAACTCGGTATGTGGTAAATATATTGACCCTTCAGAAGTTTTCAAGAAAGCAAATGAAGAAGTTGATATCACTTTTGATATGATTATTCCGGTAAATGATTTGTTAGCATTTCAGGCGTTCGATGATTATCCTAAATCATTTGGTGATATCATTCTTAAATATTATGTTTTCAGGGATACTTTAGTATTTTGTCAGGTTGACCCGTTAAGAGTTGCTGATTTACAAAATTACGTTTATGAAAAGATAACTGATGAAAATTATGAAAAGATTATGAATCATGTTTATAAATATGATCGCAAATTCCAACAAATCGGACTTCCTGCCAAATTAATTACAAGCTTAGCCGCTACATCTGCTGACGCAACAGTTGATGACGTTATTATTTCATGCACAAAGATGGAAGTTTTAGAGGATAAATGCATTACACCAGGATACGGTTTAATTGAAGAATCAGTTAAAGCAATACCACGTTTATTCAGTAAGGAAGATCCATTCATGATTCCAGCTCAACATATTGACGTTCGTTCACTAAATGGAGGTTGCATCACTCCTGAAGGTATTAGCTCAGATTTCTCATACGCTCTTCATAATGTTACAGATGTTGTGTTAACATTTCCGAAGAATGCAATGCAAAGAACGGTTTTAGAAAATCCAATGCTTCGAGGTCTTCAGGTCACTATAGATTCCAGAAACTTCCCCGATCAAGCGATGACCACAGTGGGCGACATATTCTTTACACGTATGCTTCAAGCTTCTGATTTAGATGGAGTGAATGAATGCACGGAAGAATACGAGGACTCATTAACTAGACCACTGAATGATGATAATGGCACGCCATTAGCTAGAACATGGAAAGACCAAACTTCATTCTTATGCACTATTCCAGTTCAACGTGATGGAGCGGGTATATTCTTTGATGGATTAGAAACTTTCAACTCACAAGTTACAGTACAAGTGAAAGCTTATCCAATCATTCAGGGTGAAAATGACACTTACTGTTCAAAAGTGACAAATCCTCCTCAGGTTTGGTTTACTAGGACTACGTATTGGACATGGACACCGGATGAAGGTTTGAAATATCATCCAACAGGTACACCACCACAGTATAGAAGTTCATATGATGAAATATTGATGAATAGAAATGTTTAAAATTATAAATTTATTTTTGATTAAATGGATTTAAATTCTGAAGAATTAGCAGGAGTATATAATACCTACATAGATGATATGATTAATGAAGCATTGAGTGATAATAGAAATGCTCTATCTAAGGAAAAATTAATGAAAATTCCATATTCTGAATGTTACTTAAATTCAATCACTGCAGCAATTGGTAAACAAAATAAAGGTAAAACATTAACGATATTAAAACAAATTATCATTATTGCTAACACTTCCCCTCATTCACATGTGTTAATTTATATCAACCGTTCAGGTTCACCTTCAGATGATACATTTGAATCTTTAAAGCATTTAATCAAAATTCCAATTATTTATTTATCACAAGAAGAAGCAGAAGATTATTTAAAAAACTTTTTAATGTATAAAGAATTATATAATACAATCAAGAAGCAAGGATTAGAGGATAAAATTATTGATAAACAACGGGATGAATTATTTGAAACACTTTCTATTTCAAATTTTGATAGAGAATTTTTGCATTCACTCATTTTTCTAGATGATGCAGTGAAATCAAAACTAATAACAAATGAGAAATCATATTTTAATCAATTATTAACTCAATGTCGACACATTCAGTGTTCATTCTTCATGGCTGTTCAATACTTCAAAGCATTAAGCACAAACATTAAATCAAATCTATCAACACTTTTCATTTTCAGTGGGTTTAGTCGTCAACAGTTGAACGTTATGCTTTATCAAGTGAATTTACCAATGAGCATTAATGAACTTTACACACAATATCAGCAATTAGGTGAACATGGAAAAATAATAGTTGATTTAAATAAAGGAAGTGTTAAATTTGATTAACTTTTTATAATTAATTTTTATTTTTTATTTATAATTAAACATGACAGAAATAGCAAATCTTCTACAGGTTCCATTAAAACAAGGGACAAACAGAAAGGGTGCATATTATAATAGAACTATGAAAGTTCCAGATGGAATGAAAGAATTAGTTCATATTGTTGCTGGTCTTCAAAAAGATGTTAAACAAATGAGAAACGTTTTAACATTACCAGAAGCTCAAGCATATGCCAAACGTCATGGACCAAATTGGGAAGCACATGAAGCAGACATTACGGGTCCAAATGGAAAGCCTGATGGTATAAATGAAGTTTTCGTTACTGATGGTCAAGGTAATATTAAAGTCATAAATGGGTATAAATTAACTGTATCTGATTATCCTAAACGTAAAGCATATAATGAATGTTATCCTATGCAATTTGATGAAAATGGAAAAGCTGTTAAACAATACATTGGAGAAGGTGAAAATGGTCCAATTAATTCATACCGTTATAATCCATATTCTTATTTCAATGAAGAATTAAATGCTGTTGAAGAGGGACCGGATGGATTACCACGATATGTTAATCAGTTTGATGGTCAATATGCAAATATTAGACCTGAAATTTCAGCTAAGAAATTCTTTAAAGTTGCTTTATTCGATCCAGTGTTCAATGAACAGAAAGAAGCAATGAAAGCAGAATTTAAACCAATTCAAGTGGCAAGAATTTCTTCATCTTCACTTTCAGAAGCGTTCAAGGAATTGATAAAGAAACCACTTTATTCTCAACAAGGTTATAACTTTGATTTAATTAAAGAAAGTGATAAACGTAAATTAGAAAAATCAGATGGTTTTAAGAATGCATGTAATGAAATGATTAAAGATATTGTAAATGATAAAATAAGACTGGAAGAAACTCAAAGCAATATCAATAACATAATTGGTGCAGTTACAAAGAAAGTATAAGCAAACAATGATGAACCTTGGGATATTACCGTAACAACTAAATAAAACTTTAAATATATTTTTCTTTTTTTTATTCAATTATAAATGAGAAGACGTTTCACAAGTCAAAAGAACACTAACGCAAAAGCAGAGATTACGGTTGGTTATAACGTAAATGATGATAAATCACGAATTATTCAAAATGTTAAAGTTAATGTTAGTCCTGAATTAACAAGGTCAGCAACTCAACCAAATTTATTAACTCGTGACTTACCGAAGAATGAAGAGAATGAAGAAAACCATGAGAATGGAGACCCAATCATTTTATCTGAACCCGGTAAAGAACCTGTTGAAATTCCCACTTATCCAACATACCCTTCACCTCTTGATAACCCATATAAAATAGACATTAATTCTGAATTAATGAAAATTTACCGTGATATAATAATTAATAATTATGATTCAATAATAAATTTAATTGACCAATCCGGTTTAATTATTTTACCTTATGAATCATTAATTCACATTATCGCCATTCTTTGTGATGTTCAAGATTCAGACGTTAAGATTCAATTTTTCATAGATGATGAGGTTTCATGCTGCGGAACAGTTGCAAAAATAAATCCTATAAAGGATATTAGCACAATTAAGATATCAAAGAACGGAACAACAACTGAACTTCATTTAACATATAATGATATTTATAATAAAATAGTTGATGAATATAAAATATCACTTGAAAAATTCTTTGTTAAGGCCATTTAATATTCAAGCATTAACATTATTGAATAATAATCCTTTGAATCATAATCAATAATAATTGACCTTTCACCAGTTTCTATCGTTTGTTTTATTTCTTTTTGTTCCCCACTATCTGGATCGGTCATTGTAATTGTTTTTGTTATAGTATCAGCTTTATCTTTAACTTTAATCTTTTTTCCATCAGGATATTTAAACCAAAATTCCAAAAATTCGATATTGTCAATCTGTTCATATTTTAATCTATCAATTACATTTTTAATACCATCTGAAAATCTTATGAAATGGTCATTATATGGGTTTGATTGAACTAAATTTGAATGAAGTGAAATATAACCCGATGATGAATATGACATTGACTCATATTTTCTGAAAACACTAAAATTTATAACATGAATGAATTTCTTATTCGTTGAATTTATGAATTCTTGAGGTAATCTTATCCTAGTTTTATTTATCACTGGAAAATAACGCTTTACCATATTTTTAATCGTAATAAAAATGTCAATTATCAATATTATTTCGAATAATAACTGTGAATTAAATTTAACAGTTAGCGGAATTTATAATGTTACTCTCGTTTCTGTGAGTGGTAAATTTAATCCCATTCTTTTAGACCCTTCAGATTATATATCATTTATTAAAGATGACCATGAAAAAACGTATGATATGTATATAAATAATGTGATAGCGAAATGGGATATTAACATGATTTTAAGTTATTTAAATGAATCATTTATCGTATGGTATGAAGAAAATTTTAAATCAAAACCTGATAAACTTTTTGAACTTGAATGAAATAAATAACCTTATTAAATTCCCACTGAAAATTAAATTTTGTACTCCTCATTTTCGTTCATTGTTGGGGATATTAAATTTTGAAAAAGATGTTGGGGATGTTTTGTATTCTGACACTGGTTCCAATTTCATTTTAATCAAATGTGATAAAGTTAATACCCCAATGAGATTTTCACATCAAACATTAGACCCTAACTCTTACCCATCAATACAAAACATTTTATCCATCAACTTAAACATATTTTCTTTATCATATCCGTTTCAATTATCCGGGAATTCATTTATTCTTCATTCAAAAGATTTATCAAATATTAAATTTAGAGTAACTGACCTATTTGATTGTGATTTAGAATTCATGAATGAAATATTATGGCAATTTCAAATAGAAAAAATAGGTGATGAGATAACGGATTAAATATTTATTTTTAAATCATAATAAATGATTAAACAACAGCAACCACAACAACTTAAGGCACAAAGCACTCAGGTCCCTCAGACCATTACATACGCCATATATGCATATAATTCAAAGACGGCAGAACAAACGCAAAGGTTGAAATATGGAGATTTGGAGATAGTATTGAAAAATGACCATTTCGAATTCGTTTGCAAGGGTGGTGCAGTGATATCAAATATAAAAGAAATTTTATTTATGAATTCAAAAATTAAAGGAATAACGGATGATATAACATCAATTCCACCAGAAGAACAAAGATATTACGCATTAAATGCATTTCCTAAAGTTTTGAAGATTGGAAGATTTAATTTAAATGAGGAATTCATAGAAGGTTTCCTAAATGACATAATGGAGAAAGCAGATAAGGAATATGTTGCTGCTGCGTTAGAGAAGAAAGCGGATAAGGAATATGTTAACGAAAAAGATAATGAAATTAAAGAAAGTGTTGAATGGTATCATGAATGGACATCAAAGAAGATTTTAAAAACTAAAGCTGATACAGGATGGGTTTCAGGATGTTTAGACCTTAAAGCGGATAAGGAATGTGTTGCTGCTGCGTTAGAGAAGAAAGCGGATAAGGAATATGTTAACGAAAAAAGATAATGAAATTAAAGAAAGTGTTGAATGGTATCATGAATGGACATCAAAGATTTTAAAAACTAAAGCTGATACAGGATGGGTTTCAGGATGTTTAGACCTTAAAGCGGATAAGGAATATGTTAATGATGAATTAAAGACTAAGTTAGAGAAGAAAGCAGATAAGGAATATGTTAACGAAATATACCAAAGTTTGATAGGAACAACGAAAAATATTGAAACTATTGTTGGCGACTTTTCTGTCAATGAAGAAAATAAATATTTTAGATGGCAGTTTGTACACTCCTTAAAAAATGGTATACGGTGGAAACTCATTCCGAAAAATAACAATGAAATGTATGTAAGTTATAAAAAGAATGATGACACACAAGTTAAAGTTCCATTAGACAACAACTGCTACTTAAACTTATATGGAGACGAACAAAAGAAATATTTAAGAGTTTATGAAATGGTAGATATGACATTGCCTGACCCAGCTCCAGCACCATATTATTATGACTATGGAGATGATGTCAGAACACCACATGTAGATGAACAAAAGTTAACATTATATTTAGATTATTATAGAATATATAATGCAATAGAAAAAACGAGAATAGTATATTATTATACAGATGACAGAAATAAATATTATATAGTCAAGATTTTACCTACCCTGAAAACATAAGATTATATTATAAAAAATATTCTGACACAAACCAGAAGAAACCTGAAATAGTTACACTATATTTTAAGTTCAAAAGAGACAATCCTATAATATCTCATATGTTTGATTTAATGAACCCAGTAGGTTCTATTTATACATCTATGGATGCAAGAGGTCCTCAAGTAATGTTTGGTGTTGGTGCATGGGAACAAATAGTCGACAGGTTTTTGTATTGTGCAAACTCTTCAAAGGAAACAGGGGGAAGTAAAACGATTTCGGGTGAAAATTTACCTGCACACAGTCACTACATAGATTTAAGTACATCTCAAGCAGGTTGGCATAAGCATAGATATTGGGATTGGTCAGGAATGACAAAAGGTAAAGGATATGATGTTAAAGACGACGTTAAGTTTGCTATAAATTGTTACTGGGATGACACTCAGGGAGAAGGAAACCATACACATCACGTTTCAGGATATACACAAACAACGGGACAAAGTAAAGAATACATGCCACCTTACATGACAGTTTACGCATGGTATAGAGTTCAATGAATGAACTAAATATATTTTATGTCTGTAATTAATTAGGTAATGAAGTAATGGATGAACTACAGAAATAAATGTTTACGTTAATGTTTATGTTAATGTTTTCAGGTTATTCAATAATTAATTATTTTTGAAGAACTGAAGGTGTCATCAGGTCACCATGTGTCACCAGGTCATTTAACTTCTTTTAAAAAATGAGACAACATGACATTTTGACAACAACACAGGAGGAAGGCAGTTATGACTTATTTTTGAAGAACTGAAGGTGTCACCATGTCACTCGGTTATTTAACTCATGACATTTAGACAACAACACAGGTTATTCAATAATTAATTATTTTTGAAGAACTGAAGGTGTCACCAGGTCACCATGTGTCACCAGGTCATTTAACTTCTTTTAAAAAATGAGACAACATGACATTTTGACAACATCACAGGAGGAAGGCAGTTATGAATTATTTTTGAAGAACTGAAGGTGTCACCATGTCACCAGGTCACCAGGTCATTTAACTTCTCTGAAAAAATGAGACAACATGACATTTTGACAACATTTACGAAAATTTGATGCAGCCCAAAAATAAAGTTAGTTTTAAAATTATTTTTATTTTTTTATTCCTATATAAATGACAGCAACAAACAACAACAACTATATCGTTTCTGATGAACAAGTTATTGATTCATTAGCTGAGGAATTAGTTGTGACAGAAACTAAAACCCTCAACGAAAGAATTGGTGAAAACAAGATTGATTTACATAACTACCTCAAACATGATGGAGGAAGAGGAAGGAAAACTGGTACAGCTTTATTAGTAAATAAAATTTCAAATTTAACGATTATAGATGTTGATATCAATAAATCATACAATGATGAACTTAAAGAAACAGTTAGAAAAGACATTTTATCAAAACTTTCGGATAAAGATGAGTTAGTATGGTTAAGTTGGGTACTGTGGCACTGCGTTCCTCCATACGCAATACTTGTGAATTTGACACTTTACAAAACCGTTAACGTAAATTTTACAACATGAACGCAAAAACTAATTTAACCTTAAATATTTACAAAGCCGCCAACCACTTCACTAACGAACTCACTAATGTAAAAAATAAACGTTCTCACTATCGTTCTCACTAACAACTTCACTAATGTTCTAATAAATTTTCCTCAATATCTTCATCATCAGTGTTAACCCTATTGTAGTCATACTTGAAGCCATAAACTTTCTCTAACTTCTTAACGTACAATTTACATAACTTACCTTCGTCATCGTATGGTTTAATGATATAACTATTTCTATCTTTATACACAGTCAATGAAAAGTCAACTGGTCTCGGATGTATTTGAAAGAACATGTTATGCTCAGGAAGGAAGAATAAATGTTTAAATGTATGTTTGTTATACTGTGGAATTCGAATGAGTTGCTTTTGTTCTGTCATTTATATAAAAATAAAATAAAAAATAAACTTAAAAATTAATGATATCACCACCCTCACACGTATGAAAACATAGCACAAAAATATATTTTTGGTGAAGTGGTGAAATCTCACCTCTTTTTTCACCTCTTTTTTCACCCGTTGAATTCATTGCTTTATAACTCTCTTCCTTGGTTTCTTTTTAGTTGCTTTCTTCACGTCTGTCTCCAACTTGACTGTCTTTCTTCTTCGTCCGTAATGATACCAGTTACTTCCACCAGTCAATGGGTCAAATGGTCTTTCGTAAGGGTTTCCATACATTCCATAGGGACCATACGGAAGAACTACTGGTGGAGAAGAAACATTTTCTTTAGTTCCATCGACTCTATTTAAATGCATTGTTTCACCTTTCATCTGGTCATTAAAGTCTTTTGCGTGTTTTGCAAACTCATCGTCCTTTCCTAAAGCATTTTCTGACTCAGTCGCAACCAAATTGGATGCTTTATTTATGAGTCCTATTTTATTTAATCTTAACTTCTTTGCAACCCAGCCTCCAATCTTTCCTTTATTTGCATCTAATGTCTTTGAAACCCTTCCTCCACTCATTTTATTTACTGCGTCATAAGCTCCAAGTGCTTTTGCTCCAAATGCTAATGCTTTTGTTCCCATTGCGCCTAAAGCTGCCCAAGCTACCATTTACACCATATTAAAATCATCTCTCTTCAATATTATCTCATAAAAGTTCTCGTTACTGGAGAAAGTCAATGAAACATAAACATTCTCATTCATAAACTTCTTTCTTATATCATCTATTCGCTTCAAAATGTCTGAACAATTGCTAACATCTTCTACAACAGTTATTTCATCATGAATGACCTTCAAGAACAAGCTCATTTAATATGCTATTAAAATCATTTCAATAATGAGTCCATCCTTTCCATCTTTAGGTAGCACAACATCTTTCATTGAAGAAGGTTCGACAAGTCTTATGTTAAACTTACTGACAAAGTTTGTTATACTATAATGCTTCGGTGGCGAATACATGTAGTTTGAAAGACATAATATAGATTCTTCAGCAAATTCACTTATACTGGATTTTATAACAATGTTCTCACGAGACCAAATACCACCAATTGACAATCTTGTAAGCAATCCTGCTGAACCTTCAACTGTAAACGTCGATGGTAACATTCCACGAAGGTCATCTATTGACATCGTTGAGTCACTGAATTTAAATATTTTCTTAAAGCAATCGTCATTATCTAACCATGCAATAGCTTTGAAGTTTTCATTCGAATATACATCTGCTTCATTAAATGTAAAACCTGACTTCTTTGCAGAGATGACTTTAAAATCTATTGAGTTTGTTTCAAAATTATATGCTATGCTAACTTCTGAAGGTAATGGGTGTCCTTCCGCAGTCAGTTGTTCTCTCACTACCGTTTGAAGCTTTGTGTTAAAAACTTTCATGTCATCTCCTGTGTCTAGGTTCACATACACAGCAACAGGAAAACTATCTTGCTTCTTTGTTTCATCATTATACCTCAAAACATTAAAGTTCTTCAATAATATTGTTCTTCCTGCTGGAATACTTCGAACCTGTCTTATTTCAATAGCTTTCTCACCTCCTACATACTCTACCCAGTGTCTTGGATATTCATAAGTATACTGACTTTCTTGAATTTTGGTAGGTTTCATCATAACATGTTCATAGTATATCTTTATACTCTTGTCAGTTAGACTCGGTGCTATGTTCTGAATATTTCTGACTTGCATTTTTAATGGAGATAAAATGAAGCATTTAATACATGACGTAGATGAAGACATGAATGAAACTACAGACAAACTTAACTCTTCTCTCATTCTTCCTTTCAGTAAGGACTATGAGTTCTGTTCAAATGGTGTGTATTTCTATTGTGGAAAGATGGGTTCAGGTAAGACATTTAACCTCATTCGTCATATACTCATAACAGAGCGTTTAGGAAACGACTCATATTATGACCAAATCATTATATCAGCAACTTCAGACTCTATGGACTCAACAGCGAAAACATTTATGTCAAAAGTTCAAGCCTCTGTCGTTAAAGTTCCAGACAGTGAACTCATTGAATTTCTTCAACGTTACATTCGACGTAAGAGGAAATATTATGCTATTGTAGAGTTCATACAGTCAGGAATGCAAAAGACTTCAGAAGAGATGGAAAGAATTATTGACAAACACCACTTACGTCAGTACTCAGGAGTTTACGATATGAAACGACTGACAAACTACATTCTATCAAAACTTTCAAAATACCCCTTCAAAAAGTATCCTTCAAACACTCTGCTCGTTTGTGACGACTTCGCTGGTAAAGGTTTAGTGTCAAAACCAGACTCACCATTAGCTAACATCATAACTAAAGTCAGACATTACCACTTAACTGTAGCAATACTTATGCAAACATGGAGGTTTTTAGCTTTAAACATAAAACGTCTCATAACTGACTTCGTTATCTTTCAAGGTTTCTCACGTTATGATATTGAACTCATTTGGAAACAGTCAGGTATAACATTACCTTTTGAAGAAATTTGGGAAGCATATAAGTCTCTCATCTCTCCTCGTTCATACCTTGAGATTCATATCATGACTAATACCATTAAAGTCAAAAATATTCCATGGGAACGACCAACATTGTTTTAAAGTTTAACCTTCAATTGACTGATGGTAAACAAATTCCATGCATCTCTGTCGCCATTTCTGTTAATATTTTTGCTGTCATTCATATCATCCACTTCCCCATCCGTTAGCTTTTGAGGATATGCGTTAGAATAGCTGTTCTTAAATGAAGGCTTTTCACCTTTGAGAGCATAAACTCTATAACTTTCTGCATACTTTATGTTTGAACCTCCTGAGCCATCATTGACATAAATTTTTATAGGCTTCCACCCTTTGTTCATGTTCCTGCTTCTTCCCTTAGCTCTTTTGTTCAGTAGTTCTACATCTTTATACACAGCTCCTGTCTCAGTGAATTCAACAATATTTTCATTCGTTAGCTTTACATTCAAACCCTTGTCGAGTATATTGTTCATTTCATACATATAAAAGGTTTTTATTCTATATGAAATGAGAAGCAAATCCATCTTAGCTGGTGCCGTTAATGTTCCAATTGAACCAACATCAAATGTTGACTCACGAACGACAAACAATATTGTCATAAAGAATTATAGTTCGGAGTGTTTGAAAGAAAAAGAACCAGAACTGAAATCCGTGAATTTAAACTCAGCTTCAAACGCTAACGCTACATCAGATGTTAAGTTAGAGTATCCACCACTGGACCAAATTCTTTCAAGAGAAGCCAACGACAACCCTTACACAAATGTTCAAACAAATCCTTCAGATAACGTAGACCATTACCTTCTTCAGTTATACCAAACAATTTTACTCAAAGACGATAAGAAGCTTTTGACAAATCTTATAAGTAAGAACCAAATAATTCTAACAAAGGAGGACCTTGAAAATGTTATATCACGAATAACAGGGAAACAATGTGTCATTGACTATCTCGACCCTGAAATCGAATGCTGTGGTCAAACGCCACCATTCATGAAAATAGGTAACATCCGCATCATTGAAATACCAGGAACTACAGGAGTTGAGTTTAAGTATAAATATTCGAACGAGTATACAAAACTTTCAACAGAATATAAACTTTGTTTGAAATATGTTTTAGTAAATTAAAGCAATTTGTAATATCTATCCAAAACTTCTTCAACAGTATCGAACTCATCTTCATAATGCAAACCTAATCTTATTGACTTGGTGCAGTTTTCACTAACACAATATAGCGCTTTGCGCTCGGCGCCTTTGACGCCTTTTTCTGTTCTCTTGACTGACATAACTAACTCATTTGTTTCATCAAACAGCAATAACCAAAGTTCATGACCTAATACATAACATTCATACTTTATATTTTTAGCTCTGAGTTCTCTTGTAAGCTGTTGCATTTAATATTTTCTAAAAAGTCAACTTCAACAGTCATTCGCACTGGTGCCTTCAGTTCTACAGGCTCGCCTTGAAAGTCAACAAGTCTGAATTGCATGTCTTTCAAATTATGAGGACTAATGCGAACCCATTTACCTAAATGAGTTGCTATGACAGGAACGTTTGGAATGAACATTGAATTGACTGCATAACAGAAAGACTTATATTCTACTGAACCTTTACTATTAACTCCTGAAATGCCTGTGACATTAGCTATTTTAGACTCAATGTATAAACAATTGCCATAACATACGTATGGAACAGATTTCATCTCAATCGTTTTGTCAATACTTTTCAAAGGAAATGTCATATGGTATGCACCCAGAAGCAATTGAACTCTATGACTCATTCGTGTTATCTTAAACTCCTTCGCATAACTGAACTTCAAAACTCCTGCAATAAGTTTAACATTCATTAAGTTTTCTTCGTTATCCTTGTTTATTGTAGTATTTATGAGAGCATTTAACACTCCAGCTAATGTTTCCATCTTATATTCTACATTATTGTGAAATCTTATTTCATGCTTCTTTCCATCTATTTCAATCTCCATGAAAGCTGTTTCATCTGTTATAACGAATGAAGCGATAGTATTGAAGTCAACCATTCTGAATGCAAGTGGCTCATTCTGTAGACCTAAGTTTGTTTGTAGCTTTACTGTCCCGTATTCGTTTGGGTCTGTACTTTGCAAATAGAACAACATTTTATTCTCATTAAAATATGAGTATAGCTGCATATGCGTATGAAGCTGACAGAGCTAAACGTTTATATTTTGGTCAATACTCTCTCACACTTACTGACAAATATATTGTTATTTCTGATGGAAATACTGAGAAATACATAACATGGAAGGACTATGAAAAGTTTGACCCTATTTTAACTCCATGTACAATGCCTTTCATTGTAAATGGAGAAGTTGTCATGAAGAACGACACAACAGTATATAAGTCTGTTCATGAAGCATTAGAATATATGTTGAATCATAACCCCGAAATATTTGACCCAAGCACTACGCCATGTACAATGCCCTTTATTAAGGACGGTGAAATCGTAAGAGTTCCGGATTCAACGGTTTACACAGCTGTTCAAAACAGTTTACAAAACATTTTAGCGAATATCTTTAATTCAGAAACTACAGAAATGAAATTACCATATATAACAGATGCTAAAGAAATTAAATCAAAAACAACAACATTATTTACGTCACTTAATGATTTAATGACTTATATCATTAATATTCCTGCACCAACTACAGCATTTGATCCAAACTCGACGGTTTGCAGTGTACCTTTCATAAAGGACAGTTCAGTAATTGTTTTAAGGGATTCGACAGTTAATGAATCATTAAAGGCTTCATTAATGAAAATCATTGATTTTAACTCATTCATGAATACATATAATTCATTCATTAATGTTTCATATGCTTCTAAAGAAGGTGAGCCAAAAACTATCGATAAAGCGGTGTATGAAATAAAAGCATCAACGACGAAATTGAATTCGTTAACTTTTGACGGTGATAGTTTCGTTAATGACATAACATCGGGGAAAACAATTTTAACGAAAGAATATTTAAAATCTCATGTTAGTGAGTTCGTTGAAATTGAAAAAGAAGGTGGAATTAAGTTCGATCCACTGAATTTCATTTTCAACTTAGCGAATGCGGGTGTTAGTTTCGCTGAATGGACAACTATACAGAGTGAAATAAATGCAATATGGACGTTTTTGGGGTCAAAAGCGGGAATGGGTGAGCTTGTAAATGCTGCAAGAACATTAGGTGAAACAGGAAATTTTGTAGATGGTTTTAAAAGACTTGTTTCAAATGTTTTAACAAACACAAAGAAATTATTTAGATATACCATACATAACGGACGGATTTTCGAACAGGTAGCAACAAACCCTCCGGTTATGGCTGCGTTGATGATGGTTAGAGATATAAAACCACGTAACGACGGGAACGAAGAACATGAACAACAGAGCCCAACGGGCTCAGAGCCACATAGTGGCGAGGATACTGGTCGGGTTATTCGAGACATTAAAAACGTGTATCCTGAAGTTATTGATTTATTTAGAGGAGTTAATGATTCAATTTCAAAACATTCTATAACCCTCGATGAAGAGAATAAATTAACAGATTATATATTCGTCATTATTGCAGAATTAATGAAGAGAATAAATGAAAAAGGAATTGGTGATATCATTAATGTCAGCAATGTATATGATGAAAAGAAATTTTGACTCATTATTTACAAAACCGAAAACAGAATATAGTCTTTATGACGTAATTACCGAATTAATGAAAAAGATTAATGATAATAAGAGTTCTGGCGGAAGAGTTGAATTAGAAGTGAATGATGTTAATGAGAAATTAGCCGAAAAAGCAGATAAAAACCACGTTCATTATATAACTTCAGACGAACAGATTATAACGGACTACCATGGATATTTAACACGAAGTGATGAAGTGAAGACGGAAGATGTTAATGAAAGAAGATATAAATACATTCGTGCTAAAGGTTATGACATAAGCTGTACTGTACAGTATGACACGGGTAAAGCACCAGAAGCATTTAGTTATAACGATGAAATTTATGCCTCTACTTTCTCTGTTAACGGTGTATTAGTTGAACCAAGATTTACTTTGAGAGTTAAGGCAAAAATAACGTTTGAAGATGCTATTAAAAGTAAAGCTGACAAAGTTGAACTCGAAGCAATGAACAAAGTTTTGAAATCTCATAAACACAACATCTCCGATATAAATGAACTTCAAGCTACATTAGACAGTAAAGCTGACAAGAACCATACAAACGAATCCTTCACTACTGTTAGAGCAGACGACATAATATTGAACTATACCCTTGGTTCAAGTGCACCATTAGAAAATCCAAGTACAAGCGTAAAAGATACACTAAACTCCTTAAATAGTAAATGTATGAACATTGAAGGTCATGTCAGAAACTTTGAAGCACATGAACTACCAGCAATGTTAGATAAGAAAGCAGATAAGAACCATACACATGATTTCTTCACAACTGTTGGTATAGAAAGTATTGAAGGAACGGTTGAAGAAACTGGTGGGGATGCATTATATTGTAAACCTCCTAACTTTCCACAAGGTTTAACATCGGATGACGACATAACGACGATGAGAAACATTAGATGTAAAGATGTTTATGTCATGAAGGATGAACATAATATTAAATTCACTGCTCAAGATTTATATGATAAGAAAGCTGACAAGAACCATACACATAAATCCTTCACTACTGTTAGAGCAGACGACATAATATTGAACTTTGACCTTGGTTCAAGTGCACCATTAGAAAATCCAAGTACAAGCGTAAAAGATACTCTTAACAATTTAGATAAGAGTTGCAGGAATACCGAAGATCATGCCAGAAACTTTGAAGCATATGAACTACCAGCAATGTTAGATAGGAAAGCCGACAAAACTTATGTGGATGCAGAACTAACAAAGAAATTTTCGAAACCAGATACAATGACATTTACAACAGAAATTATAAATGGTGAACCAGCAACTCCATTTGAATTTGTTAGAGGTCTTCAACCAATACTTTGAATTTTTCTTGGATAATTCTATTGAACTAACATTACATAAAAGTGGAACAAATGCAACATTTCATCCGGGAGATACATTCCAAATGGTATTTAATGACATAAGTTCTTTAGAATATGTTTATAGAGTTATGAGCATATATGATTTAATATATCCTATAGGAGCTGTTTATACGTCTATGAATCCAATAAATCCAAACACTTTATTTGGTGTAGATGGTATGAAATAGTTGACAGTTTTCCATTCTACACTAATACGCAGTCAATGAAGATGGGAGGTTCAAAGAAAATAGGTATTGAAAACCTTCCTTCACATATGCATAGGTTCAGTGGAAGAACATCTGTGGAAGGAAACCATTCACATTCAATAACAAAAAGAGGTTATACAAATCTTGCAGCGGGTTCGGATAGACAGGGAATGCATAGATATGATATTTCAACTGACCCAGTAGATTCAAGCACAGGTATTTTCTGTGGAACTGCAGGAAATCATACACATGTTGTAGCTGGTATTACAGACCCAGCAGGTAATGGAAAAGATTATATGCCTCCTTATATAACAATGCACGCTTGGATACGAGTTGGTTAAAATCTTTAACTTTACATAAATGAGCTTGAAAGAAGTATTCGAACAACATCCATGGAGGTCATTTAAGAAATTCAATGAAGCTGCAAAGAGTTGGGGATTTACTAACAGAGCTGAAGTGAAAAGGTTCTTTGACAAAAATGTTGTACATCAAACAAAAATAAACCCTTACGACTACTTTTTACCAATTTACTCCAACACTCCTGACGCATACCAATTTGACACTCTCATTCAAAGCAGAAAATGTGGTCATAAACCATTCCTCATCTTCATTAATGTTAACACTCGTAAAGCATATGCATATCCAATGAAAAATAAAGGAACTCGTGAAGTGTTAAGAGTTTTACAAAAGTTTGTAGCAGAACATAGCCCAAGTACTTTAACATCAGACCAAGACAGTGCATACCTCAGCAATGAAATCACAGATTTTCTCATTAAGCATAACATAACTCACTACACTACTGAAGACCATAACCATAACATACTCGGTATCATTAACCGCTTCATAAGAACGCTCAGAGATTTAAATCAAGAGCGAGACTTTACCGAAGAAACAATGAAACATTTCATCGAAGTTTACAATTCCTCAACACATTCTACAACAGGACATACACCAAATTCAATGACACAACAACAAGAAGAAAAGTATATACAAAAGAAACGAAGCCAAACACAAAATATCAGAAATTCAACACAATTTACCCTCATTCCTGGTACAAAAGTTCGTGTAGTTCTTGACGACAAACCGTTGACAAAGAAACGTTTAAGGTTAAGTAGAAACTATTATATCGTAGACTCTACACAAGGTAATGGATATCTTATAAAAGCTGCTGACGACTCCATAGCATTTTACCCTCGACATAAATTAGTTGAAAGTAGTAATGGCAAACTTGCTGAAACCATTGACGAAGCAAAGCGAGGAGTGGTTATTGAAATACTTGACTACAACATAAACGATGACACTTATAAAGTAAGATATGAAGGAGGCGTTGAAGATGTTATACCATCTAAGAACTTGAGAGAATCTAAACCAACTCATCTGGGACCATTAGAGCGGGAGTACTGGAAAGATAAAAACATGCCAGAAAGAATAAGAAAATTCTTCTAAACTTTTTCGTTGGATGTAAATCAGACATGAATATAATTTAGGTGAAGAGGTGAGATGTCACCTGTTTTTTCACCTCTTTTTTCACCTCTTGAATTTTCATGAATTTTCACAAAAGACCAAAAATAATGTTAGTTTTATTTTTATTTATTTTTTTATTTTGTATGTAAAGATATGATTTCAACAATCGGCACAACAACAATTCAAGCCGCGAACGGCGGGACTCTGTCCACAACAACAGCACCAAACTCGTTAGTCATGAATCCTACGTCAATGTTAGTAGAGATGAAAAACTTCATTCCTTCTTCATATACTTTTGAAACAAAAATCCAGAAGATAAAGCAAGAACTTTTAACAAGTAATTTAGACTGTAGTGCGAAAGATGAAGAAAATGAAGAATATCTTTATGAAATGCAGGACATTATTGACCATTTACCCAAATTGCCTGAAATCCAACAACAAAAACTCACTATTCCTGAATTCGACGAAAATTGAAGTGAAACCAACTGACTCAGTAGAAATAAAGAAGTTCATACGTAAAGTAAATTATGAATTCCTTGGTTTTCATTGCAACCATAAGGTTATGGACAAAGATTGCGACATGGTATATAAAAACATTTCTGACATATATAAATCTGAGGAGTTTAAGACCTACGATAACTTTGTTTCATTAGTTGCTGAATGTGTTTGGGAAATAAGAGATAAAGATAGAAGAGGTAAGGTATGGAATGAACAGATAAGACCGCTATGTTTGAGATGAGAAAAACCATTGACGCCTTAGTTGTTTTAGCAGGTAAGGTTTCAGAATATAACGCAAAGTGAACCCACAATGTTCTAAATGTAAAGCAGCAATGAGGAAATATAACTACTCAGTCAAAGAGATAGAAAGAATGAGAAACGACTATGCAGACTTAAAGAAAGAAGCAGAAAGCCAGCAGAAGATAAAATGAACATGTTAGAATTTCTGAACAAAAACTATCCAACAGCAGAAGATTTCCTTCTATCTGACGTCAAGAAGAAGTATAAAGAAACCTTCGGTATTGTTAAAACTTTTGACATACTGACAGAAGAAATAGAAGCTACGAAATTGTTTAGGATTTCAAATATACATCGTACAATTCATGTAAAACGCTTATAAAATAACTAGGGTGAGAAAACAGGTGAAAAAACAGGTGACATCTCACCTCTTCACCTAAATTATATTTTTGGTGAATTCAATAAAAATAAATGGTTCATTTACTCACAATATTTTTTTACAAAACGACCCCAAACTTTTAACTTCTTTTCTGCAGCTTCAAATGCTATCTTAGCGAGTTCATATTCTCTAAATTCTCTCTTTAAATCTTCTTGTTCCCATTGGTCTAGTTCGTATGGAGAATCTCTATAACCATAACATATCTCACGTTCATGTTCTAATTGTTTTTACACATTTTTCCAACTTCTTCTTCGAACAAAAGGTTTAGCATTCTCCACTGTATCTTCGAGTTCTTCTTCATCTAACTTCTCATGAACTTTCTTGTCTATGGAGTCCATAATATCTTTGACATAAAATGCATACTTTACAGAGCACCATTCAGCAACAAATGAACGAGGTCAGCATGTATGTAAATACCTTTGAATTCATTCATAAGCCCTTAGTAAGCTCATAAAATGCTTGTTTGAGGTCGAGCCACTTTTGGCTCCACCGTATTCGTTCATCCAAAACTCAAGAATTTCCTGCATTTTAGTACTATTGAGAAATCTGTTTAAATGGTTTAACCTTCCGCTTCTCTTGCCATCTTTGTTGCATTAATGTAACCATCCTTGTCTCTACGTTAAGACTCAATACCGTTTAAGTGCCTTTTGTGAATGTTTCACCATTAGATTTGTTCGTGAATGTTTTTGCTTCGACTGACATTATTGTCTTTACATACAAAATAAAAAATAAATAAAAATAAAATTAGCGTTATTTTCTTTCATATAGGAAATTCCATGAAAATTCAAGAGGTGAGAAAAACAGGTGAAAAAACAGGTGAGATGTCACCTCTTCACCTAAATATATTTTAGGTCAAAGCTTCCACGAGAGAAAAAGATTCCTCATTCGCTAAGGATTCCAAAAATGAAAAATCATTGATTTCGGCTGAGAAAAAACAGCAAAACCCTTCTTCCACGGGAACAAAGAAATAAAGAAGAAATAAAGTAAATTTTATTTATTCCCGTGGAAGATAGAGCACTTTTATGACACTTTTTTATTCACGACAAACAAGACAAATAAAGAAAATAAGAAAATACGGCGCTGTCGCGGTTCGAACCACAGACCCTGACCCCTCCATAACACCACTTAGACCACTGTGCTACGTAGCCTGTCGACATAAGATTTTATAAATTGCATATTTGACGTAAATTTATTTCCATCTAGCTTCCCACCGCATAAGATATTCATACGTGTTTGAAGTAGATGAGATAGATAAAGCTATAAAATTATTTGACGAAGTTGCTGAAAAATACATGTAAAAGCGTTTATTTTTGGTCTTTTGTGAAAGTCAGGAAATAACGCTAATTTTATTTTATTTATTTTTTTATCCTGTATGTAAAGACAGATATGTCAACATTAGAGAACACAACAACTGCCATCGTTCATGAAGCCATAAATGAAGAATACGAGTACATACAATATAACAAACAGTTACGTCTCATTCGTTCAGTCAAAGATGACATGTACCAAATGCAAAGTATAATGAATGCTCTTCGTTCTACAAAGCAAGCATATCATTGGTTTGAAAACCAACAGACAAAAGAACTTTTAGAAGAATTTCCTCATATGATTGCTTCCCTCGGAAAACCGAGGGAAGAGATTCCGTACGAAAATCGCAAGAATTTGGCTCCTGGTTTGAAAGGTTATTATGTTCATAGACTTTTAGTAAATGCTGTAGCAATGTGGGCTTCACTCGTTATGCTTGTTATATTTTCATGATGTTAGATGAACTATATAAAGCAGAACGTGGAGAGATGGAAAAGAAACTTCAAGCAAAAGATGAAGTCATTGAATCCAAAGACAAAAGCATACAGAAAAGAATACACGTTCAGTACAAAAGGAAAGGAAAAGAGTTATAAGTATATGATTTACGCTGAAGAGATGGAAAATGAAGAAGACAGAGATATGGTTATGTTGCATTTAGTCAGAAGAAACAACAAAAAGCTTTTATGACCTTGCTAAGATTTACAAATCTGACAGAAACTGGTTCTATCGTGAAAACTTACCGATTTCAATGACACCGAATGAGCAAATAAAGGAAATTGTCAAAAATACTCTTCCTCAAACACACTAATGACATATGAAAGGTTGTACAATACTTACATTCAAAGAAGACTTACCATTACTGAAGGAAAAAATAACAGAATATTCGATAACTTCAAGGAGGAAGAATGAAGTCACGACAACATTAACGAAGAAGTCACGACACATTAACGAAGAGAGAATGAGGTGAAAAAACAGGTGAAATCTCACCTCTTCACCAAAAATATATTTTGGTTAAATAGCTTCAGGGTCAATTTCTTCAACCATTTCACTTCCTTCGTCAATGTCAATAGAAGCTTCTTCAACCTTTGGTAAGAACTTTTGTATAACATCTTTGTTCGTTATTGTTTTCAGAGATGAAGGATAATATTTCACATTTGTTTCACCCTTCTTATATTCTTTCTGTTCGGAAAGATTTAAAGCAATACTGAAGAAGTCAACGTTAGAGTTCTTTATGACAGTAAAGTGTGTATCTTTGACATTCACGAAGAAACCCTTTTGTTTCAAAACTACTGCTAACTCTTGTGAAGTATAACGTTTGCGGTCAATGACAATAGCTAATGGTCTGACATACTGACCAAACTTAGATTCTTTCACAAACTTCTTGTTAAAGATAATATTAACATTTGAAGCATTATTGAACTCATTCTTGATGGCAGTAGCGAGAGCATTGTATGAAAAGAACTTGCAATCTTGCATGTGTTTCATTAAAATAAAATATTAATTATTTTGAAAAATAACTTAAAAAAAATCTAATCTAATTTTTTCAAAAAATATTTTTTTTATTTCCTACTAAAGATGTATCGGAAGTTGTCTAAGTTAGAACACTCGGAAATAAAACAACTTCTTACAGAAGCTAACATAGATGTTGCAAAGCATTACACAAACAAAAAAGCACTCGCTGACTCATTAATGACTATAATGGTGCAATAAGTTATGATAGAATTCATGAGTTCATAAAGCCGCAACGCGGCGAGGACGAAGTCCATGCAAGAGCATTTCCTTTAAATGACGTTGCTATTGACTTATATCATAGACGTTCAGTACCTCATGAAGTAAGAAGAGAATGTTTGACATAACAAATGCAAACGTTGGTGAAACAAGAAGAGCTGTACCACATGAAGTAAGAAGAGAATGTTTGACATAACAAATGCAAACGTTGGTGAAACAAGAAGAAGAGACGACACACTGAAACAACAGAGAAGAGAGATGTTTAAAAGTGCTATAGAACAAGTTCGCAAAGCTAACGATGTCATTCGTTCCATTGACGACAAACCAAAAGAAGGTGAGAGATGGTTAAAGAAAGATGAAGAGAATAGGAAGAGAAATGTGAAGTCAGGCAATAGACTCATTGACTTTAACATCGAAGCTTTAGATGAACCAAACAGAGACTACTTACACAAACATTTCGGTAAGGTTTTCATGAGACTCTTAGAGAAAATTAAAATAAACTCCAACAGAGATGGATGGTATGTTATAAACTTGGTGGAAAGTATGAATGTTCTACGTTAAACCTCAATAATATTGGAACATTACTACATCAGCTCTTGAAGGAGAACTTTATATCAGAGATAGAAGCAAATGCTGCAGGTATTGTTGAAATGCACTATGACTTCTTCTTGACAAACATAAAGAATCTTACCGAAATAAAGATGTATGATTTAACAGAATATGAAGGCTTAACGATGTCAGATGTAAAGAAAGGCAAACCAAAAAAGAGACCATATAGAGATGAAAGCACACTGACAAATGACCAGAAAGCCATTTTGGAAGCTCTTAAGCAAACAGGAAACCCAGCACTTATAGAAAGCTTTTGGAAAGATAATGGTGAAAAGAAGTTTTATAAGAAGAGAAGCGGTCAGTTCTGGAAGTATCTTTGCACATTACCTATAAATCTTGAACGCTACCAAATCTTCAATGAACTGAACAAAAGAACTGCAACACTTATGACAGAGGACAATTGTTTCGTTTATGCTTGCATTCAGGCTGGAGTAAATGAAGAAACTATTGACCACATGAGAGAAGTCATTCGTGTTAGAGACTTTCCTCAAAGTAAAGTACAAGAAATTTCTGACGCAACAGGTATAGCATTTAATGTTACCATTGGTTATTTCAATGACTCAAGACATAATGAAATAAAGAGATATATACCAAAAGAATGCGAAACTGTTAGAACTATTGACTTACTTCTTGTTGAAGACCACTCATGCTAAATGAAAGATTCCAATGACAACATACTTCATTCGAAACTATAAAGAAATCTTGAAGGAGTGTGGTGGAATGAACATTGAGAAACAGATGAAAATTTATACAAAGAGAGAAGAAAAATATGTAGTTCGTTATGATAGAACAACACCGCTATGGGATGTTATGAAAACATTGTGGGAGTGCAAATATTTCGAACCTATTTCTTATGGAGAACTTTTCACATATACGACTGACTTATATAAACAGAACCTTGCACCATTTAAAGATTTGACATATGCTCCAAAGTATTGTGTACAACTGAAGAAGAAAGCAGAGTCAAAAGAAGTAAATAAAGCTAAATGTAAATTCATACCTGAGCACGTTTTCTTTGCTGACTTTGAGTGTAGTACGGATGGCTTTCATAAAGCTTTTAACATCTGTTATGACAGTGAAGATGGTTCAGTTAGTGAAAGCATTTGGGGTCAAAACTGTGCAACAGAATTTTTGGAAAGACTTCCTGACAAGAGTTTAATATATTTCACAACCTCAGTTATGACATAAACTTCATCTTAAGACACATGACAGAAGTGAAAGGAACTCCCATCATTAAAGGTTCACGAACAATGCAAATAACTGGTTTATATAAAGGACGGGCAATTATTATAAAAGACTCTTACAGTGTTATAAATAAGAAGCTTAAACTATTTCCTGCTATGTTTAACTTACAAACAGGACCGAAAGAAGTATTTCCATATAACTACTACAGCAGTGTTTTGTTAGCAAATGACAACAGAACTGGTGTCATTTCTGAAGCATGTAAGTTTATCCATGATGCAGATACATTTATGAAGAACATAGATTCCATCAAAGGTTGCAGAATAGATGAAAACCACTTCGACTTAGAAAAATATAGCACGTTTTACTGCAAACAAGATGTAAGAATTTTAAGAGAAGGTTTTGTAAAGTTCCGCAATGACTTATTGAAAGAGTTTGATTTAAACGTTTATGACTACGTTAGTATTTGTTCTATTGCTAACAAATTGTTTGAGAACAGAGTATACTTCCCGAATGGAAATCTTTATGACCTCTCAAATAAACCAAGAGAATTTATTTCGAGATGCATTCAAGGTGGAAGATGTATGTTGTCAGATAACATGAAACAAAAGAGCAAAAAGAACTCATTGCTGACTTCGACACTGTTTCATTATATCCTTCAGCTATAGCAAGACTTTATACTTTAGAAGGAATTCCAAAAGTATTGAAGGATGAGATGCTAAGCACAGAGTATCTCATGAGACATTTATTCGATGATGACCAAAAGGAACCCATTGGTGAAAAGTTTATGTCTGGCTTCTTTGTTCTCATTAAGATAACAGAGATTGGTATACCCAGACACTTTCATTTAATAGTTTGCGACCCTGAACTAAATCCAGAACTTAACGTTCCAAGAAGTTCAAACACTTGCTGTCTCATGCATGTTGACCATATAACATTACAAGACCTCATAAAATATCAAGGTGTCAAATGTGAAGTGTTGCAAGGATACTATTACGATGGAAACAGAGATATGAGAATAAGAGATGAAGTAAAGAAGTTGTTTGAGTTAAGGTTAAAGTATAAGAAAGAAGGAAATCCTTTGCAAGAAATTATAAAACTCATTCTGAACAGCATTTATGGCAAAACTATTCTATCTCCTATTGAGTCAAAAATAACCATAGTAAATGACAAAGATGCTATAAGATATGCTATAAGAAATTACAACCATATAGTGAAGTTCGAAGGTTTGGATGGTTCAGATAAAACTATTTTCAAGCTAACGAAAAGCATTTGCAGACACTTTAACTTCTGTCCACTTGGTGTTAATATTCTGTCTATGTCAAAACGTATTATGAATGAAGTATTCTGTACTGCAGAGGACATGGGACTTCAAATCTTTTACCAGGATACCGACAGTATGCACTTATATAATGAAGACATCCCAAAGCTTGCAGCAGAGTTTAAGAAGAGATATGGTCGCGAACTTATAGGAAAGAACCTTGGTCAATTTCATAGCGACTTTGCAGAAATAACACCTGGAAAACAAAGTTTAGCTTATAAAAGTATTTTCTGTGGAAAGAAGACCTACATAGACTTACTCACTAACGATTTAAATGAAGTTGCATTTCACTGCAGAATGAAAGGCGTGAAGCAAGATGTTATTGCTTTAACCGCTAATGAAATGTTTCCTGAAGCTATACAATGCTATTACAATGAAGATAAGAACATTCACATACCTGTTGGAACATATGACAAAGACTCTGAGTTCAGTTTAATGAAACTTTACAAAGCACTTTATGATGGTCAAGAGATTGCATTCGACTTATGTAAGTCATGTCAACCTTGCTTTGCTGAAAAGTTCAACTTTTCAATAACGACTAAAACAAGCTTTATTCGTAAGTTGAAGTTCTGAGGTCATGGGCTTCGCCCTTGCCGCTAGCGCTTATTTTTGTCAGCAATGAGGTCATTCGTGATAAAAATAAAGCTAGCGTAGATTTTACAATACTGCGATGGTAGAGTTTAAGAGTTGTGCTTCAATGTAGAGACAGTCCTTATGGTCTGGAGGCAAGAACACTGGACATTTATGGTCATGAGTGGAGAACATGTCTATCCAAAACTCACGATTGAAGCCAGTTAATTTATAGTATTTTAGGGTTAGGAAGTGGTGAAGTTCTTGTATGACCAATGAACTCATTTTCAACTCCTTTACTTAAGTTTGAATATAATATGCTTGCTTTCTATCCCAAATGCCAGGTGTTACAATCTTTGAAAATTCATTTTTCCTCGGAAGCATTGCATCATAATTGAAAACATTCTTAAAATCATCACTTGGTTCGGAGATTTGAAACCTTATACGTAATGGATTTTTTTCTCTTTAGCGACTTCATTGAATGGTGAGAATACAATGAATTGACAGTCATGAGTTCCATCTTCATTTTCATTAAATTCATAATGAAAGTCTATAAGTTGTGGCTGACTACCTTCTTCTTTCAGTTGTGCAAGAAACTCACGTAAAGGCTGTAAAGTTTGTACTTCAATGTTGAACTTTTTCTCGAACATCTCATTAAATGAAATCATACATTGCAACAATGTTGTATCGTCTTTAAAGTATTTGTATATGTGAATGTTTTGGGCGCTTAAAGACTGTTCGTCATTTTCTATCTCGACTTGAAGTATAAAGTCAACCTTTCTGAAAGCACGTGTTATATACATAGATGTTATGCCAATGTACTTCTCTTCATTTATGTTCACAATCCAGTCTGTTGGAAACTTAAACGTTACTCTGTTCCCCTTTATTTTGACGTCAGGGTTTTCACTACTGAACGCAACAGTTAAAGGTATTTGTCTATACATTTATTCGGATAAAAATAAACCATTTACTCTTTCTTTGCTTCAGCTTCTTTAGCTTTTGCTTCAGCTTCTTCTCTAGCTTTCTTTGCCAGCAAACGTGGGTTCTTTGTCTTCCAGCAGCTAATGCAGCTAGTTGTTTTTCACTAAGTTTTCTCTTTGGTCTCTCTGGCTTTTGTTCTTGTTTTTGTTCCTTCAGTTCGGATAAAATTTGCTCGCGAATTTCTTTCTTCAATGCTTCAACATCTATGACACCTTGGGTCTTGTCCGTAGGGCTTGTCTGAGTCATTTGACTGCAGATAAAAAACTAAATTAAAACTTTAACCGATGTAAAATGAGCTTGTCAAAATCAGAACGAGAGTCTATTATATTAAATGACGCAGAGGAATACAACATCCTTTCTATTATGTAAGTCAGAGTAAAGATGGTAAAATATATGTAAGAAAAAGAAAGGTTCCATTAGCGAATGCAGAGAGCGACAACATTAAGGTGCATGGCAAGGGTGAAGTCCACGAAGCCCATATAAAACCTTCTGTTCAAACTGAAAAGTCAATAGAACAAGAAGAAAAGAAGCCAGATGTTCTTTCAATAACGAACCAAGAGCTTATTGCAAAGTTCGTGAATTTCATTGAAAAGCAAACCGAGTCAAAGAACCCTGACCCGCCAGTGAAAGAAGTTGAGACAAAAGAGAATGTACAGTTCATTGAAAATGTCAAGAAACAACTTCCACCACGAATGCCAAGAAGAAGAGTGAGAATAATGAAGTAAATAGATATTTTTATCTGAAGTAAATACATGCAGAACGAACAGCTAAACGAATTTACTCCAGCAGAGCATATTCATCAGATTCGCTCATATTTCGATATCATAGACAATGCAGTTCAAATTGGTGACACTAATAGAAAATATTCTGACGCAAAGATTCCATCACAACCTGGAACTGCTAAAGATAACACATGGGTAACATTCAATCTCTCACCTCCTGGTGAAAATATGTTGGACCTTTACAATACATTCATTACGTATAAAATGGAAGGTCAATTTATTGTAGATAAAGAAATTGGTTCAGGTTCCAATAAAACAAACCCACCAGGATTTTGGATTGGTTTCGATGACGCTTTCTATGCAGTTGCTGGATATCAAATCCTTGCAAATGGTCGTATCGTATATTCTCAAGACAACGCAAGAGAAGAAGCATATATAACTTCAAACTCACAAACTACCGAACAAATAAAGAAAGTAGATGTTTTCTCAAAGACTCGACATGAAGATGTATGGAGTCATTCGGGAACATGCAGAACAGGACAAATTGTTAGTGGTCCAATTACAGCAGGAAAATCATTTGATTTTAAGCTTCGTTTAAGAATTCCTGTTAGAAGATTCCTTCCATTAGAAGCTATTCGATTTATTCCAGCTTTTGCAGGAAACATTCAGCTTAAAGTAAAGTTCAGTAGCGACGCCTTACAATGCACATCTATATCTGTAAATGATATCATTGCTTTCAATCCAACTCTTAAAGTTGCATTTGCTTCAGATTCAAATCCACCGACAAATAAATTTGTTCCATGGAATGAACCATTCACTATGATAACGAAGGCAGTAGAAGCTAGTGGAACAGTTACTATTACAACTGTAACCCAGCAACTATTTCGAACAAAGATGGATTTTAATGAATGTTTCATTCATCCAAAGTCATTCTCTTTAGACCCTAACATTTATACAGAACTTGTAGAACATTATACAAACGAGGCTTTATGTTTTCCTGTTAAAGTTATGGATTGGATTCCTATGGACGGTTCATTCTCAAAGAATACAGATAGTTCAAGTGCAACATTTACAGCAGCTTATACGCCTATTAATGTTAAAAGTATTTGGGCACTATTTAGAAAGAAAGACAACTATTATGTTAATTTTGAGAACCCTAAGTTTAAATATCTTCAGCTTTCCATGGGAGCTTATGGAAATATGCCTGCAGAACCTGAAAAATCATATGGACCTGTATTTTATGAAATGGTTGCGAACGCTTGCAATACAAACAATGATATGATAGGATTTAATGAAGATGTTATGAGGTCATTGGTGGATGATGGTAGTGTGGAACATAAATGGGATAGCTATGACAACACACATTTCTTATGTGGTTTTCCAACAGAAGTGGACTTTTGCTTCCAGCAAGGTCAAACATCTACTGCTCCAATAACATACAAATTGTCTGTTAAAGGACCTATTGAACTAGCAACTGAAAATGTACCAAAGCCACTTATTGGATTTATGAGGGATTGTTGCTTTGCCATTCAGGTGCGTGCTAATGGAATCCCAATAATAAGATTAGATGACTATAACTTAGCTACGGACGACAGTGAGGAATAAAGGATGAACGTTTATTTTTAAAGCTTATAAATGAGTTCTTCATCAAGCTCTCGTGAACCTTCACCATCTATGAAACAAACTTTACCAAACGATTATGGAGCACCTATTGAATATTTCTTACGAGCTGCACAATGGCAAAGAGCAGTCTCACCAAGGTTAGGTGTTCCACCAGCTCCTGTCAAAAATAGCATTTGGTCAAGTCCTTATATAAAATATGGTCTCCCACTAGGTTTGCTAGCTACAGCAGGAGCAGTTATGATGTTGAAAAGAAATAAAGCAAATGTTGTAAATAATACTGAAGTAGCTGAAGTTAAACAAACTCCGACACCATCACAAACAACACCTTCAATGACTCCTGAACCTATGAAAGTACAAACTCCTGTTCAAAAGTCAACTCCTAAACCGACTCCAACATTTAAACCAGAACCTACTCCTCAAATAAATCGTAAAACTCCTGCGTTTCCTTACTGAAAAAATAACGTTATTTTTATTTAATATTAAAATTTTTATTTGATTGAAATGACGACTAAAGTCACTGAAGCAATGAAACAAAAGTTTTTGGTAGAATACATTAAATCAGGAGCGGTTCCAGAAGGTTTTTACGTTCATACTATGAAGGATGGTAGAGTTCAGTTTAGAAAGATAAAGCAACCATTAGATAGAGAAGGTATATTAAGGAAGATTAAACTTCATGAGGACAACATTGCTGAACTTAAGAAGAAGTTAGAAGAGTTGGAGAAAGGAAGAGAGTTATAAAGCAATGAATTCAACGGGTGAAAAAAGAGGTGAAAAAAGAGGTGAGATTCACCACTTCACCTAAATTTATTTTTGTGCTATGTTTTCATACGTGTGAGGGTGGTGATATCATTAATTTTTAAGTTTATTTTATTTTTATTTTTATATAAATGACAGAACAAAAGCAACTCATTCGAAATTCCACAGTATAACAAACATACATTTAAACATTTATTCTTCCTTCCTGAGCATAACATGTTCTTTCAAATACATCCGAGACCAGTTGACTTTTCATTGACTGTGTATAAAGATAGAAATAGTTATATCATTAAACCATACGATGACGAAGGTAAGTTATGTAAATTGTACGTTAAGAAGTTAGAGAAAGTTTATGGCTTCAAGTATGACTACAATAGGGTTAACACTGATGATGAAGATATTGAGGAAAATTTATGAGAACATTAGTGAAGTTGTTAGTGAGAACGATAGTGAGAACGTTTATTTTTTACATTAGTGAGTTCGTTAGTGAAGTGGTTGGCGGCTTTGTAAATATTTAAGGTTAAATTAGTTTTTGCGTTCATGTTGTAAAATTTACGTTAACGGTTTTGTAAAGTGTCAAATTCACAAGTATTGCGTATGGAGGAACGCAGTGCCACAGTACCCAACTTAACCATACTAACTAGATGTTATCGTTAAAACCGCTTCAGGAGGTCTTCACATTTATTGCAACACTAATTTCTTCTATGCAGTTTCGAACAGAATGATTAAATGTTATTCCTGCAATGATTATGATATTGACATAATGACTTCTATTGATGATTCAAAGCGTTCATTAGTAGTTATGGCTGATTCAAGAGTTCGCAAGAATGCATCAGAACCAATCAATACATACTCATTCATTCGTGGAAGTTATGATTCAACATTAACCAGAACAGTAAACGATATATTAAATGATTTGAATATTAAGGTAAGAGTTGAACAGAAGAGCGAAGAAATAAAGAGTATAATGAATGAAAACAAAGATGTAAACATTGACGATAAACTTGCCCAGAGCATAGTTGATGGCATCTGTGATTTTGAAGTACATAATGATGGTGGAAACATGAATTTAGAAAAAGAAGTTACATTATTCACACTGTTTCAAGCAATTAATTCGTTACCTAATCATTTAATTAATGAAGCATACGATAACGTTTATAATTTCTGCAGCTTAACAGAAAATGCAAAAAGTAATTTTGAAAAAGCACGTAGTAGATATGCACATTTAATGACTTCTCCATTTGTTTTGGTGAAGATTCTAAAACTTTATCAAAAGGAATATTATGATGAATATGTTTTACCTTTATTACGTAAGCCAAAAATAACATTTGATATCAAACTTGATGACTCGTTTTTGATAACAGATATTAGACGCAAGGCTGAAAATCATCAGTATAAAACAGTTCTGAAGTAATTGAGGATTTATCACGTGTAATCCGTTTTGTAGATTGTGGAAATAAATACTTCATTCAGAAAGATTACAACATACACGACAAAATGAATCAAATATCATTCGTTCTTCAATCAAACATGAAAGAGTCACTCAAAATGATTAAATTATTTAAAGAAGAAGGTAAAACCATAACAGCATGGGATGTACTACTAAATCAATTGTCTTCATTAACCGTTAAGGGTGTTTGCTTTAAATCTGATTCCCCCGATGTTTTCTCAACGTTTCAGGGTTATAAATACAACATTCTTGAAAAGCCTGATTACTCAAAAATTGAGATGTTTATGAATTTCATTAAAGAAGCCATTTGTGATAATAACGATGAAGTGTATAAATACCTTCTCGGCTGGATTGCATCAATGATTCAACATCCTGGAATCAAGAATGAAACAGCAATTATTTTGAAAGGACTTCAGGGAACAGGTAAAAACAGATTTACAGACATTATTTCTGAACTTCTCGCAGGTTATTCATGTAAAAACATTACTGAAATAAGTGAGCTAACGGGTAATTTCAACTCAGTAGTTGAAAATAAAATGTTTCTTGTACTTAATGAACTCAAGAATGTAGGTGAAGACAGACTCGCAAACTTCAACGCTTTGAAATCAATTATAACGGATAATGAGATTAGAATTAATGAAAAGAATCAACCCAGAAGAACTGCTCAGAATGTTGCAAACTTCATTTTCGTAACTAATAACGTTTACCCTGTCAAAATTGAAGTTGGAGACAGAAGATACGTAGTTTTAAGAGTTAATGGTAAATTCAAGGGTCAATTTGATTACTTCAAGAATTTAATGGATTCATGCACAAAGGAATTTTATGATAACCTTTTAACATATTTTATGCAATATGACCTTTCATCATTTAATGTACGAATCATTCCGATGACTGAAGCCAAACAAGATTTAATCGAGTTATCAACAAATCCTTTAGATGTATGGATAAATACACATTATGATGAATTGTGTGCAGGTATGACGTGTAAAAATGCTCTATTCTGCAAACCATCAGACATGAAAGACAAGAATTTCCAAATGAGCATTAAGGATAAATGTGATAGGAAACAGGTAAGAATAGATGGTAAACAAACATGGTGTTATGTTTTGAAAGAAGAAATGAAAGGATTATATAAACAGGTTGAACCAAACGATAATGAGGATTCATTTACTGACGATGAAATACCTGTAAATGATGCTTTATAAAGTATGATTGGAATTTATTTTTGCCTTCCTCCTGTGTTGTCAAAATGTCATGAGTTAAATTACCTGGTGACATGGTGACACCTTCAGTTCTTCAAAAATAAGTCATAACTGCCTTCCTCCTGTGATGTTGTCAAAATGTCATGTTGTCTCATTTTTTAAAAGAAGTTAAATGACCTGGTGACACATGGTGACCTGGTGACACCTTCAGTTCTTCAAAAATAATTCATAACTGCCTTCCTCCTGTGTTGTCAAAATGTCATGAGTTAAATTACCTGGTGACATGGTGACACCTTCAGTTCTTCAAAAATAAGTCATAACTGCCTTCCTCCTGTGATGTTGTCAAAATGTCATGTTGTCTCATTTTTTAAAAGAAGTTAAATGACCTGGTGACACATGGTGACCTGGTGACACCTTCAGTTCTTCAAAATAATTCATAACTGCCTTCCTCCTGTGTTGTCAAAATGTCATGAGTTAAATTACCTGGTGACATGGTGACACCTTCAGTTCTTCAAAAATAAGTCATAACTGCCTTCCTCCTGTGATGTTGTCAAAATGTCATGTTGTCTCATTTTTTAAAAGAAGTTAAATGACCTGGTGACACATGGTGACCTGGTGACACCTTCAGTTCTTCAAAAATAATTCATAACTGCCTTCCTCCTGTGTTGTCAAAATGTCATGAGTTAAATTACCTGGTGACATGGTGACACCTTCAGTTCTTCAAAAATAAGTCATAACTGCCTTCCTCCTGTGATGTTGTCAAAATGTCATGTTGTCTCATTTTTTAAAAGAAGTTAAATGACCTGGTGACACATGGTGACCTGGTGACACCTTCAGTTCTTTCAAAAATAATTCATAACTGCCTTCCTCCTGTGTTGTCAAAATGTCATGAGTTAAATTACCTGGTGACATGGTGACACCTTCAGTTCTTCAAAAATAAGTCATAACTGCCTTCCTCCTGTGTTGTTGTCAAAATGTCATGTTGTCTCAAACTTTAGAACGGCATAATTTAAATTTTTATTTTTATCATAAATGAATACCCCACAAGCTCAAAATTTACCACGAATCATAACAAGGGAGGAAATGATAAAAATGATGCAAGAACATGTTAAAAATAACAAACCACTAAAATTGAGAAAATGTGGTTATGCAGTAATGATGGAAAGAGAGATGTTGTCGAAGAGGAATAAAAATTAAATTTGGATTGAGTTTAAAAATTCATCTTTATTAAATTCATCTCTTCCAATCAATTTATTTATTCTATTAAATTCTTTTATTTTTGCTTCACTCAGTTTAATGATTGAACGATAAGTTTCTAATTTTTCGATTATTTCTTTATCGTTTTCAACCTCACTGCATTGTGGCTTCTTTTTGTAATAGCATATTTTTGATTTAATTCTGTTTAGTTTCTTTTTATATTCATTGTCTGGACTCTTGACTGCTTTGTTGTCACTCATTTCTTACGAAATAAAAAAAATTAAATATTATTTAAATATAATGGAGTAATAAAATAAATCGGAATTTCTATTAATTTCTTGTCAACTTCAACTAATGCATTGCCGTTAATATATCTAACAAATTCAGCTATTGTGTCAAATCTTCGTCTTCTTTTTGTCATTGATTTATCAGTTTTTCCATAATCGAGATGAATTAAAACTTTATCCCCTTGTTTAAAATTCATGAGCCCCGAATTAATTTGTTCACGTTTAACATCATTTAACTTTTCCATTTGCTTTCTAATATATTCCCATTCTTTTGAAATATCATTTTTCATTTCCACTGGTTTCATGTTTATAGTTCTATGCCATGTATTATTGTAATAATATACTAACTGCTGTATGATGGAGTCATGATTTCCATCCCAGTATATCTGACCGTTAACCCCTAACGCATCTCTAAGAGTTCTCATTACCGCATCAACTATTTTATTATGAAACGTATATGGAGAGGATGAAAAGTAAAAATTAATTTGTGGGAAATAATGAGTCATAGCTGCCTGAAATCCTTTATCACCATCACCCCTGATATTATCTACTCTTTCATGATCTAGTAAGTATTGAATAGCTCTTCTTGTTTCCTGTTCTGTTTTCCCTTTCACCGGAATGCAATATAAATATCTAGTGTTAATGTTAATGGCAAATAAATAAGTAACGTTTCCTTTTGAAATATTCCAGATGATCAATTTCGTATGAATATGGATATGGAGCAAATGAAGGTCGACTAAATTTTTCCTTTAATGGTTGAATTTTCGGGTCAATTGGTTTATTTAATATCTTGAAATCCTTTTTAAAATCTTTTTGCTTCTTAAATGTTTGAAATGGATATAATAAAGTGAATGATGAAGGATTAACTGAAGGAGGAGGAGGTACTGTCGTTGGAGGTTTTGGTGTTGTAAGTGGTTTAATTTTATCTGCTTTGATTTTGGATTTCATTCCTTCCTTCATTAATTCTGGATGTATTTTATTCATTTGTTTTAAATATGCTGTATATAAAGGTTTGATATACTTTCCCGCTTCGAGTTTATGTTGAAGGATGAATTCCAAAAGTTGATCTTCATTTAAAAGTCGGGCTGAATATGGTTTAACTAATGAATCATAAATTAAAGCTTGTGCATCATTTATAGTCTGAAGGACCTGGGTGTTTTGTTCCTTTGGTTTTTGTGGCTAGGATTATATAAATTATATAATTCATCAATATCTTCTTCTGTTAATACTTTATTTTTGAAATCTTTCAACTGTTTAAGCTGTGATTTAGTTTTTCCCTTTATATATTCATTATTTTTAATTTTGTCTTTAATTTCAGAAATTATTTTATTATGATATTTCAAAATTTCATTTTTATAATATGGATAATAATATTCCATATCATCACCCGTTATATTATTATTATATTTTTGGAGATATGCTTTTAAATCATAATAATTAAGAAATTTTTGATTAAGTACTAAATCAGCAATTAAAATTTTTAAATCTGTGTTATTCATTTATATAAAAATAAAATCAATGTTTTAAGGGTGCCCACCTCTTTGATCAAGAATCAAAACCATCATTAACGGTTCCTTTTGTCTCTTCTGTGGTATTTTATTAAATAAATGGCATACAACATCCATTTTCACAACATACAGCCTTAGTGTGTGCTCCTGTTAATGCAGTCTTACCAATTGTTAAGCGAGTCATTGACCCATTTTTAAGTTGTAAATTAATATTCTGACCATCAAATATCAATTTATCATTTATTATATCCAAATAATTTTAGGTGTTAATTGTTTATTTTGTCTTAAACTAACACCTTTCATTTTTTGTGCAATCTTTTTAAAATCCTTCCATCAATTGAACCATTGAATGATGTATAACACTTAGGACATAAAGCAACCATGTTATCACCTTGTTTCTCAATTGCTAAACCCAATAACTTCTTCTCATGTGCTTTTTCTTCAGCTTTATTCTTTAATTTAGGTTTAAATTTCTCATCAAAACAGAAGAAATCAAAAGGTGCGAATTTGAAAATGTTTTTATCATAAAATTGTTTATCGGTAACAATTGCTTGAAATGCTTGAGTGTTAGGAAGATTTGGGTCGCCAAGCGATTGCCCAATAAGATGAATCAGTATCACCTTCAATGAAATGAAAACGATTAACATCCATGCATTTATACATAAAATCATAAATGAAAACCAAATACCAGTATTTAGCATTATCTAAAGTGAAGAATGCCTCTTGTAAACATGTATCACATCTATAAAATCTATCTTTGAGCATCAGTTGATATGTATCTTCACCTATTTCTCTTATTTTTTAAACTTATTTGACATACATGCAACGCGTGCCTTCTGTGCATTCATTATTTTAGTCTTTGCGTAATTTTGTGTATTCATTGCATCGTAACATATGATCCATTAAGTGAAATCTTGCAAAATAAACTTTTTCCTTTATTTCCTTCTAATTCAGCCTTTTGTCTTTCGTTCATAAATTTGTTCGCAAAAATTCATTAAAACAAGTGTTTTTCGTAAATGTTAAAATTGATTGAATGTCATCAATGATAAAATGAAATCTGTCTATTAGATACCAAAGATAATAAGAAGAAAATGGTTGATATTGGTTGTGTGTTGATGCTAACTGAGTTAATTTCCTCTGTTTCTGGTCAACTGGTAATTGTTTGATTTCATGTAATTATACATAAAACTGCCAATTGTTTTTTCATCTGTGATAATATCTAAGTTTCTTATTATCGGTAAAAAGTTTATGTAATCATTAATGTATTTTTCATCAATATGACCCTTTACTTCAGCCACGAATAAAGTATTTTTCTTCTTAATTATTCCCAGTGCTTTTGCTTTCTTTGTTGCTGTATCACAAATGATAACACCATTCAATCTTCCCGGCATATACATTTTATGGTCAGTATATTGAATGAAATCATGAGGATTAGATGAAAATGATGAAGGATATAATGAATTAAAGTCAACTCCAACGAAATGAGTCATAATGTTGGTGGTGTCCTCATTTGATACAGTTTTAGTTTCTGGATTATATGAAAGTTTATTAATGTGCGTGATTCCTTTAAGATTAACACGATGTTGAACATTTGATAGACCACCAGTAATTCCATTACGGAGAATGTGATAAGCTTCAACTGAATCTAAAGTCATTGGTAAATTATTTTTTAATGCATAATTTCTTAAATTGATTCTTAAACGTTGAACATCTTCATCTTTATTTGATTTTACGACATTGCAATAACAACACATTAACTGACAATTTTCTTTGGTATGTGGTTTTTCATTATCTATTCTATCCAATGTTGGTTTATTTGCATATGTAAACGCTTTACCACACATTTTGCATTTAGATGAAAGGATTAAATCGTGATAGTATTGATAGTCATCCATTGAAACATTGTTTTTAGTATCCCTTTCCGCTTTTTCATCTTGTTTCTTATATGATTCAATTTTATATTTCCAATACTTTTTTGTTAATTCAAAACTTGATTCCACATTTTCTTCTTCTGGATATGTTTCGTTAGGATTGAAGTTCTTATATGCTAACGCGTAACGAATCATTGATGCATTCGATGATAAAGAAAGATTATGAAGCATGTCAATTTTATAAACAAATGTTTCTTCGATAATTTTATCAATTGGGTCAATCATAATTTCAACATCTTTATTGCAATAATGAATAAAATATTCTAATCTATTCTTAAAGTTTTTAGCATCATTGAGATATATTTGATAATCTGAATCGGATATTGTTTCTTGTGTTAATGCTGAATAAAATGAATCTTGAGTGAATGGTTCCTTTTTATATAATTCATCTTCGTAATTCTCCCATGTGATGAATTGATAAGGGAAAAAGGATTTAACACGTGATTTATTGTTTCCGAAATCTTGAGTGAATTGGTCTAATGTTCCACCCGCTATATAATTTCTGATGTCAATAAATCTTAATTCATATGGACAGTTTGTTTTCTTTACTATGACTTGCTTAAATTGAGAAGAAGAACCCAGCATTGATTTTATCTTCCATTTTGCAGTATTTAAATCACGAAGAATTAAATTTAAATCAAACTTTCCTGAATTAAAACCAATGATATTCACTTTATTAAATTCTTCATCTAAAAGCTCTTTCATTGCTTCCTTTTGTTTCTCATTTAATGTATTCATTAATTCTTCATATTGTTCAATATTTGATTTAGCAACTAATGAACAGGTTGAAAATAAAAACTCAATCCAATCAGAAATAAAAGAATCACTCGAAGTTAAGCAAAAATTCCTCGTATATGTTTTATCGTTTAATTTAACCGTTGATGATACCATGAATGGTTTTAAGTAAGCGTTCAAAGTTGCACACTCAGAAAGTTTAATTCTTCTTTAGTCTCTAATGTTTCGAAGTCAAAAGTAATATAATATCTTGTTGGTTTATAATATTCCTGCAAATTATGTGCTAATAGCCATTGATATATCTTCTGTTTCGTAATATGTGGTGCATATGGTTGTTGTGTGTTTTGCAATTGAACGTCTTGAATTAATCTTCCATTATTTTCTTTACATTTCTCACAATGTTTTAAAAATCTTCTTTGGTTTTTCCTTTCTGGATCATCACGGATAGAATATACTTCTTCTTTGCAAAAGGGGCAAACTTTATATCCTGTGAGTGCTTCAACGTCTGTTATTCTGTCAGCGTGAAGTTTTCCACATGGACTCTGTGTTAATAAAATATTTACTGTTTCAAATTCTGGATCTATCATTATTGAATCCACTAATGGAAAGTCTACCTTGTTAATGTCTACGTCTTCTGGTTGAGGATCACAATAATAGAAATCAATATTAACATTTAACATTCTTGCTAACCTCTCACTTTCTGATGAAATGTCAAATCCTTCATATGCATCTATGGCTTCATTTAAATAACTTCTACGAGTTTTAGGATTAACACCATCAGGAATGTTATAGAAGCGTTTAAATAACCTTCTACCTTCGGCTCTTATTTGATTATCATTCATTTTAGCTGTTCCATTTTTGTTCATTTATGTAAGAATAAAAATTAAAAAATAAATAAAAATAAAGTTTATTTTTTTAAAGTCCGAGACTCAGAGAGTCCAGGGCTAAAGTCCATAAAATGAATTAAGAACACATAAATTTTTATCATCTGCGACGTGACGAATACATTTTAATTTACTCAAGAATGCGTACCCTGATACATTAAATCTAATTCCTGTCTTATTTAATTTCACAACTTTGAAAAGGAATGTATGAATAGCTATAAAATGATGAGATGATGTTTTATGGGTTGCTTCCATTTTTTCTGAAATAAATGAATAAATATAATGCTTATACGTTTTCATATCTTTTATATTCTTAATAACGAATGGTATAGACCTTTCAACTTCGTCTTCCTTCGGTGCTGTTCTTTCATATGAAACATTATTGGTATCTTCAATAATGAAACCACAATCACATAAAATTTTATATGTTCCAATTGTTTCTTTTGATATTTTATCTAACAAATCAAAAACTTTATCAACACCTGTACATTTATTTAAATAATAATTTGTGTAAATATCATGGTCTTCTTTCTTAATCGTATTTGTTGCATATGTTACATTTTTCAGTGCTTTTTTGAATTTTTCAGAATCAAGAGGAGGTGAAAGTAATATACATGGATAATCTCCATCGTCAATAAATTGTAACTTATGTTTATGAATAAATTTTGTGCCTTCTTCTGAAAGTGTTTCGTCAATATCACCATCTAATAAATTTTTAGTAGATTCCAAAAAGTAATTTTTATATCTTTCCTCATGTGATTTTTGAACTTCTGATTCTGAAGCTGGGATATTCATTAAACCCTCTACTTCATTCTCAGCATTTCTCAATTCCTTAATTTTTTCATCTATTTCATTTCTTAATTGTTCCAATTTCTCAATCTCATCGTTATAATATTCATCTTGTTTAATTTTTTCTTCAAAATATTCAGGGGGTGTTTCAAGGCTCTCTGAGCCCAGGTCCTCTGGACCATAAAGAGGAATATTCTCCTGTTTTTCAACTTTTTTGGGATATAAATATCTCATTATAGCCTTTTTAGTAATTGGTCCGTTATATTTAAATTCATTCAACAATCTGGAAAACTCTTTCACATTCTGCATATATGTTGGATAAGAACCGTCTCCAAAATTTTCTAAAATATTTTCTAATTCTGAATTAGTGAACTTTAAAGATTTCAATGAATTAGTTGTTATACTGTAATAAACAGAAATTCATCAAAAGTGACAGCTCTCAATTTTTTGACATTTGTAAATTCTAAATTGAATGAGAAAAATGAAATAATACTAAGCATAATACAATATTCTAGATTTAATTATAATTAGGAAAAAGTTAGTTTTGAGAGTACTTTTCATAGGCATATAGAATGAAATCTTCTGAAAAATAATATCACATAAACTCATATTATTTTCTAATATATAACTATTTTATATAAAAATCAAATTCAATGATCTTAAAAGCGAAGGATAAACCTCAAAATTTACGAATATAATGAGTGGGAATAGGCGTAAAGCAAAAATTGATATTTCATATGGTTTTATGATAGATAAGCATTATATTCCCACTCATTATATTCGTAAATTTTGAGGTTTATCCTTCGCTTTTAAGATCATTGAATTTGATTTTTATATAAAATAGTTATATATTAGAAAATAATATGAGTTTATGTGATATTCTTTTTCAGAAGATTTTGTGTTCTTCTTCAAAATTTTATTTTTTTATTAAAAAGAATCTTTACAAAATATACATTTACTTTAATTAATATTTAAAAACGTGCTCTATCAAAAGTTCCAAAAATTCAATATTTTAGCTTTTCTGAGGTGTCACTTTTGATGAATTTCTGTTTACAACACTTGATTTATTCAAAAACGTAAGAATAAAAACTGTAAGAATCTTACATTTTTTACTTCATATGTTAAAAAAAATGATACAAAATCGTTCAATATTGTATGAATTCTTACGTTTACAAAAAAAGTCACACAACCCGTCCACATATACTACTAAAAAAATTTAATGAAAGTTTGTGTATTATTAAAAACAAAAGATATTTAAGATACAGAAATCACGAAAATAGTAATTTTGGTCGATCATAAGTAAATAAAGAGTGTGAAAAGATCGCTCTAATATTCTAACGATTTTAGATTTTTTTTTCTTGTAAAGAAATTTCAAAAAATGGATTTCTCACTCGATCTTGACAGGGCTCAAGTACAAAGGAGAACTTACATTGTATCACCACGTCCAAGGAATCTATTTGGGCACGTATTCATGCCAGCGGCAACAAGGAAAAAGTATGTTTTTGCTGCCACGCCAAGAAATTTTGTTTCAAAAAAGATGAAAAAAGACGTTCATCCACCAGAAGATGACTTTTTCAATGTTACTGAACATAATCCTTATCCAGCGCTTCGATCTCCACGACCTGTTAGGCGAACACCTTATGAGGTTCGAAAAAGTATGGAAATTGACCCTCTATCTAAGATAGATATTAAAGCAGCAGCTCGTGAAGTTAAAGAAATGAATAAATGGAACGAAAGAAGAAATAACGTCGAAGTACCACCAAACATTGCAGAAGTTTTCCTTGTTCCTTCCTACGCTCCTGATACAAAAATAACAGAACCTTCTAGTTAATTCTACTTTTCTCGATTTTTTCAAATTGAAATTATATATTTTTTTAATGGAACTTAGATCTAACCTTCACGAACTATCCTTTCTAAGCAGTACTTACATTCTATTATCAAAATAAGAAATATAAGACTGTATTTTATGTTTTGTTTATTTTAAACTCGTTTTTCTTTATCTTATTAGTTTTAACATGTATCAATCCTCTAAAACGTATCTTGCCAATGAAATGTAATACAAATATTATTATGTTTTGATCATTTTATCCTAATTCTAGTATTAAATCAAATATAATCAAATATTAGGAGCTTTTTTTGCTTCAAAACGCTATAAACTTACAGATATTATAAATTCTGCTTATAGAAAATCGATAAATTAAAACAAATATTTAATTAATAAATTACAAACATGTTTTTACTTTGCAAAACAATAATATATACATTCAAGAATGCACTCCTTTGTACTTTTCTAACTCTGCTGTTTTTTGAGCAATTTCCTTTTTCATCGCCTGATGTTCCCTCCTAAGCTGCTCTAGGATGGATTGATACTTACTATCTGTATCTTGTTTGGCTCTGAGCTTCTCATTTGCTTCATTAAGTTTTCTTTTAAGATCTTCAATTTCTCTCAAACTATTTTTATCTTTTCCACTATACGTATTATCAAGATTGGAAGTATTAGCCATTAATTTGGCAACTTCTGGGTCAACTGAGGAAAATCCGTTTTGATTGAGCTGTTTTGTGAGCTTTTCGATTTCTAGCTCATAATGATTTTGCATGTCCCGCATTTTGGCCTCAATATCTGATAAAATATTGTTATTTTTATCAGATAACATTGATCGATTAAGATTATCACCGACAAAAGCAAGTGCTGAAGTTAATTCAGCTATTACTGACTCTTTTTGATCAATTTTAGCTAATAATGATTCCACAAGATCATTGTCTTGCTTGATATTTTGAATTTGTGGAATTTGCGGTTTAGAATCTTCAGAATTCGTGAGCTGAATATCAACTCCAATTGGCTTTGCTATTTGAAGCTTTGGTTTACGAGGTGATTTTGTCTTCTTATCTGACTTATCTTGTCTAACAATGCCTGAAGGATTAATCAATCTAACTTGAGTGCGGAGTCTTTCAACTTCTTCCTCAGCCTTTTGACATTTATGACGAAGCGTAATCAAGAATCCATTTCTTCCAGTTTCTTTATTTAATTCAGTTCCAAGTCGATCAATTTCTTCATCTCTTAGCTTAACACAGGCTTTAGATTCTTCTAATGCATTGCTTAATTGATTTACTTGTTGCTTTAAGTAATCATTTTCATTTGTAAGTTGATCAAATTCTGCCTTTGGCACTGCATCAACGTCAACTTGACTAGTACTTAAGAAGCTAGAAGCGCTTATATTAGAAATCGAATCTTTTGAAGAAGATTTTCTTCTAGATTTTTCGCTTGGAGCTCTTGAACTGATTTTTGATGTTGTTGGCTCCAAAGCTTGAGCAAGTTGCACTTTGGCTGCTATTAAATCTTGTTTAGCTAAGTCTAATTGTTCTTCAACCTGTTGTTTAGATAAGGTTAATCTTCGATTTTCAGCTTGGAGCTGGAATTGAGTAGTAGCTTGTTTATTTTGTAATTTAAGCGACTCTTCACCTACAGAAATCAATTCTTTATGAAGTTGTGTGTTATCTCTTCTTAATTTTGAGTTTTCTTCTTGTAAAGGCTCCAATAATTGCTCTGCTATTTCGAGTTTATGATAGACACCATCATTACTCTCCTCTGATTCTCTAAGAGCTTCTGTTGTTGCAACTAAATCTTCGAGCATTATCTGTGCTAAAGGAGCAGAATCTAAACCTAATGGATAATCAGCATATCCCATTGCATCAAGTCTACGGCGTAGTGCCAAAAAATGAGCGGAGCTATTTCTTGCTGAGTTCCGACTCATTTTTTGAAGCTAAACGTCTTTTGACCTTCTTGTACTCAATGAAACATCTTTATAAATAGGGGCGTTAATATGCTATATGACAAGAATTCAAATAAATTAAATTAATTAAAGATGCATTGATCCATTCATGAGATTTTAATGATTCTTTATTGTGCTTCATCCTGGGATGCAGGGAGCTGAATTTATTATTAATTATAACAATTATGTTCTTTGCACTGATATCAGATATGATTATTGATAATAGAAGAGCTCCCAAAATCATATTTGGCAAAATTTAATGTATCTAAGTCTTTATGAGGTACATATTCTGCAATTATGTACTTATGGAGATTTTACAATTCAAATATATCCACAGAATTCTCTATGTTTACATTTCATAACGTTAATTGTATAAAAAAAACAAGATTAAGAAGATTGTAAACACATATAAAATAGATTTTATGCAAGATTTATTCAGATGCTATATATAAGTTATATTAAACCATTTTTTGCCGAATTAAAATTTCTTCACTCTTCTATGGCAATATGGTTCTTCTCCATTCTTATCATAATAGTTCTGGTGGTAATCTTCGGCATCCCAGAACTTTGTAGCTTCTGTAACTTTAGTATTGACTTCAAAACCTTTGGATTTCAAAAGCTCAATAACTTTAAGAGCAGTTTCCTTCTGGCTTTCGCCAATGTAAAAGATCTCACTGCGGTATTGAGGACCGATGTCTGGTCCTTGACCATCAGTTTGAGCTGGATCATGAATCTCGAAAAAGAACTTGCAAAGTTCTTCATAAGTAACTTCTTCTGAGTCATATTCAACGAGGATGGCCTCGGCATGTCCAGTTGTATGAGCCTTAACTTCTGGATATTTTGGATTCTCTTTATGCCCGCCAATATAGCCTACAACGGAGTGTTTAACTCCCTTGAACTTGCTGAAGAGATATTGGACACCCCAGAAGCAACCGCATGCGAAAATTGCCTTTTCAATTACCATAGAAAAATATGTCACTTTTCTTACACACGATAATTATTTTGACAGTTTATCATACCAACTTTAAATTTATAAATACGTACATGTTATAATGATTTTTTATGCAGAAGATAGCGGTTACTCAGAAAATCCGATAATTTTTGATTGCGAGTTAACAAGAATTGTATTTTCTAGCATTACAGAAAAATGTTAGAAAATTGGAAATTCAATTTTGTAAATTTTTAAATTTTTAAATGTTAATTGATAAGTACCATTTGCCTTCTAAAGGAAAAGACAACAATGAACTTTATAGCAAAATTGCTAGCAAGTGCTCATATTCACTTTACAGTGCTGTATTATTTACTCAACAAATGTCTTTGGCCCAATTAAAATTAGAAGAAATAAATTTCAGCATATCGAATAGAAACATTTTCGAATACTATCATTGTGCGCAGCGTCTCTATGAAGGTATGATCCTTTATTTAGATTTAACAAAATTTTCAAAAGAAGAAAAGCAAAAATGTATTTATACGTTCTCTGATGTATCCAATGAAACATATAAAATGGTTGATCAATTCCTCAAAAGATGCATGTTAACAACATCGAATATCAGAGCATGGCGTACTTTCTCCATCTTTCATACAGAGATATTAAATAACTGTATAATCAGGCTTACCACATATATTTCTAATATCATTCGATGCGTACAATCAGGAAATATCATTCGAAAATTATTTACATAAAGTATATCCAGATTTCTTTGATACCGGCTATTATAGAGATGTATTCGACCATGGTGATTTCTTTTTTGGCGAAATGGATTTCAACCCTCCTTATTATTATGGTAAAAAGGAAGATTTTGAAAAGCTCATAAAACAAAAAAACTCGGGGCCACCTGCATCTGCTGAAAAATCTTCCAATCTTCAGACTCTTAAATGAAATTGTGAAGAACATACTGTCTAATAATGAATTAGAAATAAGATTTCTTAAAAAGCATCTTTAAGCATTTCGTAAAATCATTTATTTTTTTTAGCAAATGAAATTGGTTCTTCAACATATGGAGACAGAAGACACAAGGAAATTGACTACGCTCAAAAATTTTTACTAAATTCCTCCTTGTCAAGGATGTTTACTTTAGATCTTTATCTTAAACACCGATAAGATAAGATGTTCTATAAAAACCATAAATGAGATAAGATAAATTGTAAGATGAATCAGAAATCAAGCCTCTACAATGTAAATTTATTCCGAATTATTTCCATTATCATAAAATTTTACTTAGTAAAGTTTTAATGGCCCATTATATCGGACTATGTAATTAATTTTGGCTTTTTGGAATCAAAATGTAAGGTTGCAAAAAGCGAAGGAACGATACAGAAATTGAATTAAATTTGTATCCCTAAAAAGTGCCAAATTTTTTTAGAAATGATTGTTACTGATCATAATGGAAATGCTCAAAAGCGTGAAAACGCATATTTTTATCGTAGTGTTGTCAACAGGTGTTCATATCCATTGCATGAAGCAACGCATTATCCTGGTCAAGTCTATTATGCCCAAAAATGGTTAAATTCAATCAATTTTATGATTTCGAATAGGGATATTGATAAATACTACTCAAGGGCATGCTATTTCTACCAAGGAATTATATTTTATTTAGATATGAGAAAATTTTCAGAAGAAGAAATTTCAATAGTCCTAGAAATATTTGTTAATCTTTCCAACGAAGTAAATAAGTATATCCAGCCATTTCTTGCAAATTACAAAACACACGTTAGAAGAATCTATTACTTAAGGCATTTCAACTCATATTTTGAAGAAAAGTTAAATGAAAGCATCCTTATCCTTACTAAATATATTTATGAACTCATGAATAGCATTCAAAAATGTATTAAGTTAATTTGGGATAAATATCATGATAAAGTTTATCCAGGTTTCATGAAATCAGATTACTATAAATCAATTTTTATTGAGAAAGAATTCTTTCTTGATCAAATCGATCCATCTCCTCCTTATTTTTATGGTCAAAAAGAAGATTATGATTATCTCACAGATAAACAAAATTCTCCACAATTACTATTACTAGACACTCAAACATCTGTTTCTGATGAAAAAGAATCTCAAATCGAACAATCTAACATCGAAATCGTTGAAAAACGAACTACAAACATAGGTTCACCCTTGATTGCTTGAGAAGTAACCAAAAGTTAATGAAAAACTAATTCTCAAACAATCAAATGTTGGAATTATCATATTTATTACCAATATCAAGAGTAAAAAGTTGTATGTATTTTAACATACTTTTTAACATATGCCTCATATCAAGAACTTGATGTCACTCTACGTTATAATATTAAAAGTTTTTTTTAAATTACAACATTTCATTCTTTATTTAGGTATGAATTTTTAAAATTTGGTCAAATTATAGTAGATATATCGGATCCTATGACGGATTTTCTGAACAGACAAAATTGTGTCACATTGTGAACTTTACAAATTTTGTTCCGCTTACAACATAACTCATGGATTTCATATTATTCGCCAAATTGAAAACCGTTTCACTAATTCAATTTGCAAAATTTTAAAATTATTTTTTAAATACTAATTGATAAATTTCATTTGGCTGCTAAAGGAAAAGACAACTATGAACTTTATCGCAACATAGCAAGTAAATGCTTATATCAGCTTTATAATTCTGCAGAATTTCCTCAACAAATGCTTTATGCGCAAGAATATTTAGAGAAAATAAATTTCAGTTTATCGAATAGAAAGATTTTTGATTACTATCATCGTGCTCAATATTTGTATGAAGGTATGATCCTTTATTTGGATTTAGCAAAATTTTCAGATGAAGAAAAGCAAAAATGTATTGATACATTTTCTGATGTATCCAATCAAGTGTACAGAGTAGTTGATCAATTCCTCAGAGATTATGAACTACCAGCAGTATCTATCAAACATTGTCGTCCTTTCTCCTACTTTTATATAGATACACTAAATAACTGTATCATCCAGCTTACTGCAACATTTAGTATTGTCATTCGTTGCGTACAATCAGGAATCAAGAAAATCTGGGAAAATTATAAAGATAAAGTATATCCAGATTTCTTTGATTCCAGTTATTATAGAGATGTATTCGATCAAGATTATCTTTTTGGCGAAATGGATTTCAAGACTCCTTATTATTATGGTAAAAAGGAAGATTTTGAAAAAATCATAAAAATACTAAATATGCAAGAAATAATCAAGTATTGAAATATCTTCAGATCATTAGACTCTTAAATGTAGTTGTAAAAAACCTATTTTCAAGGAATTTGAGAATACAAGAAGTCACTCAATTCAATACATGAGCTAAAATGTTTTCAGCAATTAATACTATCAGATTATCTCATAATTTTCTGGATTATAAGAACAATTTTCCCCTACCAGTATATAAGAATAGAATGTGACTTTGATCATTGACATATGATATTTCATGTATATAATATTTCCTTGTATGAATGACAATAATGCAAAGCTTGTTCATAATCATAAATTTGGTAAAATGACATTAAAAAATTATTGTTTGATATTAAGAATTTAGAAATATTAGATAAAAATATATTTTATTCAGTATTTATCATTTGAAAAAATTGTGACTGTTTTATCCAAAATAATTCTTCCTTTATGAAAGGGTCTATAAAGAATGTTTCTCTATCAATGCTCACATTGATAATAAAATTACGAATTTGCGGTATCATATTATATTGTATAGATGCATGAGGCTTTGAACTAACTAGATGATATGCATTTGTACATTGAGATATTGATCAAAAATCATTTCATGTAAACTTTTGATTTTGAGAGAACTCATAGAAAAATTGAGAATCTTTGACGCACCCTTAAAAGTGCCAAAAATTTTTATATGATCCTTAGTGATTATCATAAAAATGCTTATACGCAAGAAAACGCATGTTTACATCGTAGCGTTGCCAACAGGTGCTCATATCCATTGCATGTATCAAAGCATTATCAAAGTCAAGTCATGGATGCCCAACAATGGTTAAATTCAATAGATTTTACTATTTCGAATAGAGACCTTTTCAAATACTACTCGGTCTCAAGATTTTTCTTCATAGGAATGATATTATATTTAGATTTGGGAAAATTTTCAGAAGAAGAAATTTCATCAGTCCTAGAAACATTTATTAATCTTACCAACGAAGTAAATAAGTATATCCAGCCATTTCTTGGAAATTACAAAACACATGTTCGAAATATATATTACTTAAGGCATTTCAAATTCTGTTTTGAAGAAAAGTTAAATGAAAGCATCCTTATCCTTACTAAATATATTTATGAACTCATGGACTGCATTCAAAAATGTATTAAGTTAATTTGGGATAAATATCATGATAAAGTTTATCCAGAATTCGTGAATACAAAATATTATCAATTACTTTTCGATGAGAATGAATTCTTTTTTGGTCAAATCGATCCATCTCCTCCTTATTTTTATGGTCAAGAAGACGGTTATGATTATCTCACAAATAAACAAAATTCTGCAGAAATCTCATTATTAGACACTCAGACAGATGTTTCTGATAAAAAAGAATCTCAAATCGAACAACCTAACATCGAAGTCGTTGAAAAACGAACTGCAAACACAGGTTCGCCCTTAACTGCATGAGATGTAACCATATATTAATTCTTCATGGTCATGATATCAACAGCTACTTGTTATCATAAATAAAATATTATATTTATTAAAGCATACTTTTTAACATATACTTTATATCGAGAACTTCATACCACTCTATTTCATAGTATATTTGCTTACAAGAACCCTATGAAAGCTCATTGTTGCACATGATTTCAATGTTACTCAAAACCAAAATTAAAATTGATAAATAAATATGTAATTAATGCGTTTAAAGCTCAGAACATCATACAATCATCATACAATTTTTTTAATTTACACCATTTCACTCTTTATTAAGGTATCCAAGCATAGATGAATATGCAATTGTCATTAGCGTACAGTTTCAAACTTATAATTAGCTTCTGATTCTCAACTATGCCAAAATGTCTCTCAAACAAGATAAAATTAAATAATGAGAATAATACATGTTCATATGTATGTGAAAACTATATAATGATAAATAATAATACATGCACAAGTGTTCGTGAAAACTATATAATGATAAATAATAATACATGTTCAAATGTATGTGAAAACTATATAATGATAAATAATAATACATGTTCAAATGTATGTGAAAACTATATAATGATAAATAATAATACATGTTCAAATGAATATGAAAACTATATAATGATAATAATACATGTTCAAATCTATGTGAAAACTATATAATGATAAATAATAATTATAAGTTAACATAAAATTCAAAAAAATTCTTTATATTTCACCGAATTCGTCATCATCGACGTCATCATCATCGTCATCGTCATCATTATCTTCATCATCATTCTTATCCATATTCATCTTAGACTTCTGATCAGTCAAAAGAGGTGCGAGAGACTGCTGCAAGTCTTTCTTCTTGTCGTTGTAAACTTCTGCTTCTTCATCAGGATTTGCTTGTAGCCAGTCTTCTCCCTCTTTGATGATTCTCTTCAAGGACCTTCTCTCTTCGTTAGAAAGTCTGTCCTTTGTCTCATCCTTGTTCAAGTTGTTCTTAGCAGCAGCAATCATTGAATCAAGAGATAATCTTGCTTGTACAGATTCTCTTTCTTGTTGGTCATTGACGATGTTGTCTTCTGCATCGTGTATGGCTTTCTCGATCTCTTCCTCTGTCATTCTGTTGTCCTTTGGATCGATCGTGATTGTCTCCTTGTTGTTGGACTGTTTATCTTCTGCTGTAACCTTCAAAATGTTGTTTTGGTCAAGTTCAAAAGTGACATCGATTTGAACTGATCCTCTTGGGCCTGGAGGAAGTCCTGTGAGATCGAATGCGCCAAGGAAGTGGTTGTCGCGTGTCATGGCGCGCTCGCCTTCGAAGACTTGGATACGTACTGTTTCTTGATCGTCTTGGGCGTTTGTAAATGTTTGGGTCTTCTTGACAGGAATACGTGTATTACGAGGAATGAGTTCGGCCATGACACCGCCCATGGTTTCAATGCCGAGAGTGAGAGAGTTAACGTTAATAATAGTAATTGTTGCTGTATCTGGGTCATCAGATATGATACCGCCTTCGACAGCGGCGCCGTATGCTACAGCTTCATCGGGGTTGATGGATTTGCATGGTTGTTTGCCGTTGAAGAAATCTTTGACTAATTGCTGAATCTTTGGTAAACGAGTGGATCCTCCGACCAAAACGATTTCGTCTATCTCGTGCTTGGAGAGGCCACTGTCTGTAAGGACTTGTTGTACTGGTTCCATTGTTTTACGGAAAAGATCGAGGTTGAGTTCTTCGAAACGAGCGCGGTTGAAGGTTTCGGAGAGATCCTCGCCATCGAAGAAGTTTTCGATCTCAATTGTGGTCTGATGAGAATATGATAATGTTCTCTTGGCTTTTTCGGCTTCGCGCTTCAGTTTGGCACGAGCCTTGGAGTCCTTGGAGGCATCCTTGCCTGTGCGGCGTTTGAAAACATCCATGAAGTAGTCAACAACTCTGTTATCGAAATCTTCGCCACCAAGATGGGTATCACCAGCTGTAGCAAGAACTTCGAAGAAGTAGTCATCAATAGAAAGTAATGAGACATCGAATGTACCACCGCCTAAGTCGAAAACAAGAATCTTTTGATTATCCTTCTTGTTAAGACCATAAGCGATAGCAGCGGCTGTTGGTTCGTTGATAATACGCTTAACATCGAGACCTGCGATAGCTCCAGCATCTTTTGTAGCTTTACGTTGAGCATCATTGAAATAAGCTGGAACTGTAACGACGGCAGCCTTTACAGTGCGGCCAAGGTAATCTTCAGCGACATTTTTCATCTTTGTGAGTACGCCTGCGGAGATTTCTTCAGGAGAAACCAATCTTCTCTCTCCAGGTTTTACTTCGAGATCGATATATGGGCGTCCATCCTTTTCGACGACGTGGTATGGAAGACGACCAATTTCTGATTGTACTTCTTTATCGTTAAATCTGCGACCAATAAGACGCTTAACAGCATAAACAGTATTTGATGGGTTTGAAATAAGATATGATGTAGCAGAGTCACCAACATACCTCTGGCCATCATTGTATGCAACGATTGATGGAGTGATGCGGTTACCGACTTCGTTTGCGATAATTTCAACTTTACCGCGTTGGAAAATGCCAACACATGAAAATGTTGTACCAAGATCAATACCTACAACAGGACCTTGATCTTTGTCCTCCTCTTCCTTGCTGAAGGAGAGTGTAGCTAAAAAGAAAGAAAACATTGAAATTTTGCTATTTGGTCGAACCGTTCATCTTATTTTCAATCTGATGCATTTCTGATTGATTTCATCTGAAATACCGAACTATTAAAAATCAACGGATAATATCGAGATTTTGGTTTTCAATTTTTTTCAAAATTCTTTGATTTCTGATTTCTACTTATATTATAATAATCTAGTATTTAAAATGAAGAAATATTTTGTTTTGGGTCGAATATTAGCTAAATTTCAGTATGAATATTGTGAATTTATAAGATATCCCTATTATTGAATGTAATTTCATCAATATTTCGAAATATAATAATAGGATTCCTTCGTGTAACATGTATTGCAATGAATTAAAAATAAAAAGAATTTTTTTGATAATTATGAACAATTTCTAGGCTAAAGTATGATCTATATTGTGTGTAGATTAAAGTTTGTCATATAAGAGTTCAGTTGAGTCCAGTGTTTCCATGTCGCGTTATATTATCACAGAACTCGATTCAATTCAACAACGAGCAAGTAAGTTTAAATTCACATGCTGCGCAATATATGATGATTTAATTGCGTTTGGAACATCAACAGGAAGTATTCACCTCTTCAGTATTTCAAATCAAAGATTTTCGAGTATTATATCAGAATCACAAATATCAACATCGTTAAAATCTCTCGAATTTTCTCCAAGCGGAAACTATTTACTCGTTTGTGAAGAAAATAAAATTTCAATCATCGAAAATCCAGAAAACAAACCAAGTATTCTTATCAAATATGACATCGGTACTAACATATTCGAAGATTCATGTTGGATCACAGATCCTCCAAATGTTCTTGATCGAAATTCTTGTTTCCTTTATATTGGCGATCGACAAGGTAATATATATGCAATCACACGCACATCATGTTTATCAGTTGCAACCGTTAATTCACCAATTTTCCAGATCTCACTCGTTGAAAAAACATTACTTATAAACTCTATCAATGGTGTTTATTTCATGTCACAAAACTTCGAAGTCACAGCAATCCGATCTAAGCGTCCTAATGGTAAGTTCGGTGGTCTGTATGTTGAAGATAATTTCAACGCTATTTGTTTTTCACGTCCAGATGGTAAACTATTACTTGCGACACAACAAGGAAAAGTAAGAGCACAACTTCCGATATTCGAAAACGGAAAACCTTCAGATATCCCAGATAAAATAGACATCAATTTATCATATTTGACATTTTGTTATCCATTTTTGATCTCTTCAGGTCAAAACTCTGCAACAATAATCATCGATCTGAATCAAGGAAAACTACTTAAATATTTCGCACGTGAATCTGCATTTCTTGATATTTCATCACAAGGATGCAAAACTGTTATTATGTGGCAAGACAATGTCATACTTTTCACATCATATCGAAATGATGAAGAATATATCAAAGACTTAATCAAAATGAACAATTATCTCGAAGTCCAACGTGTTTGTATCGAATCCAAGATCGATGATGTCGAATTATTAGAGAGTTACATCGATCAAAATTTACCAATTGAAAATCAAAAATCATTTATTGATTATATCTCTCGTGTTAAACAACTCCACGAACCAGGTCCACTCAAAGAAACGCATCCAGATTTATATTATAAACTTATGGAAAGTGATATTCCAACAACAGAAACAGTCGACGAACTGAAACAAGTTTTGAAAAGTATCAAAGTCGACGATGAACTTCAAACGAAGATTGAGCAATACATCTTGAAACATCCATCAGAGTGGGAAGAATGGAAATCTATCATCAATGTCGATCATTTGATTCCTATTCTTAATGAACGGAGTGAAACAGCAAAATATGCTATGGAAATGTCACCATATGGTGTTAGTCAATACGCATCTCTTCTTTCTCGTGTCGATGGTCTTCCTGTCAACGTTCTAGTTGCAAACTCTCCTCCGATCCACGAATACAATGTCAATCTTATGGTTCGCGATGAATACATTTCTCGAATGTCTCTTGTTGACCAGTTCTCTCAATATGCTAACAATGATAAAATGACACGCTCTTCTTCATTTGAAAAATTTTTTCAAGATATTAAGTTTACCGATAGTCTAACGAATGATTTGATTGATGATATTGGCGAAACAGAAGATCCAACAGAGATATTGCGAATCATGTCACTGAACGACTGGGAAGAAGAAGTTGTCAATGCGGTTGATGAACTTCACCAACTGACAGAAAAGTACTTCCTTACGAAAGGGTCTAAAGCACTTCCTGCATGGGCAACCGATGCAAAAAAGCAGCATTTGAATGAAGGATGTGGTAACTGGGGAGTCACATCAGAACTTCACGAATGCCAGATTTGCGGGATGCCATTGAAACTCGAATCTTCAGTTGTCTCGGCTTTTCCATGTGGTCACATTTTCCATGCTAAATGTCTTCATACTCGATACTGTCCTCTATGCTATTCTGTTATTTTGAAATAAAATAATATTATAAAATACATTTTATACTCTTCTCTTTTATTCTATATATTATATATGTATCTCATCATTTACTTTTTAAATTATTATGAATTTAAAATATTTGCTAAAGAAATGATGATTAGAGGAAGTTTGTTATCAATATCAATGGTTTTATCTCGAATGACAAATTCGGCTTGACAATGAAAAGTTGAAAGATGAATTAATTTATTAGTAAAAAATGTTCTTGATTTATTAGGTTCAACATTTATATTAAATAGATCTGTAATCGAATTGTCAATATAACAATTATCAATTGTTAATTGACTATAGTAGATATATATCAAATATGAACCTTTAGGTGTTTTATTGTTAATAAAAGAACAACATTTTACAGTAAGAGAATTAGTATCATGGTAAATAATTCCTTTTGTTGATTTCATATTGTTATTATTAATAATATTACATGAATCGATTAACAATTTATAATTATCATTTGGACCTGTTGCTAAATTATCAACAACAGTTGAATAATTAAATGTTATTAAGATATTCTATGAAGACTTATTTGATGAGTAAAGAAATGAAGTACAATTACTAAAAGAACATCGATTATGCAGTAATAAAAAATTGTATATTATATTAAATTTGATAACCTGATCATTATCATCATAAAAATTGCAATCACTTGAGGCTAAATTACAGTTGGTACAGCTCTTGATATAAAAACCTTCAAACTGATCGTTAAAATATCTACTCCATAGAATTCTTTCTAAACAAGACGACTTTTTATTAACTTTACAAAACCTTAAATTTTGAATGAAAATCTGATCACATGTTCGATTTTTATTCAACAATGTTCATATAATCATAAAAATTAATAGAAAACCTACAAAATACAGTATATACATTAATATATCATAAGTTTTGTGTAGGATGTTTTTTAAGCCCAGATGGAAAACTATTACTTGCGACACAACAAGGAAAAGTAAGAGCACAACTTCCGATATTCGAAAACGGAAAACCTTCAGATATCCCAGATAAAATAGACATCAATTTATCATATTTAACATTTTGTTATCCATTTTTGATCTCTTCAGGTCAAAACTCTGCAACAATAATCATCGATCTGAATCAAGGAAAACTACTTAAATATTTCGCACGTGAATCTGCATTTCTTGATATTTCATCACAAGGATGCAAAACTGTTATTATGTGGCAAGACAATGTCATACTTTTCACATCATATCGAAATGATGAAGAATATATCAAAGACTTAATCAAAATGAACAATTATCTCGAAGTCCAACCAAATTATGAAGATTTTTTAATGTTTAGTAAAGAAATGAAGAAAAGAGAAAGTTTATTAACTTTAGAAATACTTTTATTGATAATTGCAAATTCTGCTTGGCAATTACCAGTTGAAAGATGAATCAAATTGTTAGTGAATAGTTCTCTTGGATGATTAAGTTCTGTATTTCTAAAAAATGTTGATGAAATCGAATTGTCAATGTAACAACTATCAACTGTTAATTGATCTAGAGCGTTATATATCAAACATGAATCTTCAGGAGCAGTGTTGTTAATAAAAGAACAACTTTTTACAGTAAGAGAATTTTTATAATGGAAAATAATTCCTAATCTTGATTGGTTATTAGTATTATTTATAATATTACATGAATCAATCAAAGAGTTAAAACGAAAATATATTATGGCTCCATATTTACCTGTTACTAAATTATTAACAACAGTCGAATAATTAAATGTTGTTATAAAGTCTGAAGATTTTTCAAAATATCCAACAGGCTCTTTTGGAGCTTTATTTGATGAGAAATTTGTTGATGAAACTATGATATTACCTTCTTCTGCATGAATTACTTCATTACCAACATCTTCATTTCCTACATCGAAAAGGGAACTTTCAATAAAAAAGTTTAAGTTATTTATATCAACTTTTGTATATGAGAATTGGCCAAATTTAGAGCTTTGACATTTCGTACAACAGAACTTTCGTTGAACAATCGAACTATTGCTGCCAATTTTGTAGTAAATGCAACTTCCATCTTCTTCTGAAGTGCAATTACTAAATAGTACATTTCCTATCAAATCTAAAAACGTCGGTGATATTACAGTCAAATCAAAATCATATGATATAGATTTATATGTTGCAGTATCTACACGTCCATTCGGTTACTATTCAAGTACACTCGCATCAGCATTTCCAGATTCTTTGTCATTTTTCGATAATAGACCAATTCGAGGTGGAATCTACATAAACGCGCAGAAAGTACCATCAGAACCTCAAAATGAAACCTCTATCAATCGAAAATTCTTTACAACTTGTTTACACGAAATTTGTCATATTTTAGGCATCAACAGAGACTTATATCCATACTGGCTGAACAGAAAGACAGGAAACAGCTGGGGATCAAAGATTCCAATGACAACAATCGAAAAAGATGGAAAAATTTTCACATTATTACAAACACCTCAATGTGTTAAGTATGCTACGAAAAGGTGGAACAGAACAGAGTTTATAGATGGAGTTCCAATGGGTGTTGAGCTCGAAGATGGAGGAGGACTCGGAACAGAAAAATCTCACCCTGAAGCCCGAGTTTTCTTCAATGAATTGATGGTAGGACTTTCTATTCAGCCTGCAAAGATATCAGATTTGACCTTAGCGATGCTAGAAGATACAGGATGGTACGATTGTAATTATGATATGGCAGAACTGCTTGCCTGGGGCGATGGCGACTCTATAAATGGTACTAAGCTTCCGAATTTCCCGGTAGATCCTCCTTACACCGCATTTCCGAAAAATTATTTGTGCAATGAGAACGAATCAAACGACGACAAATGTTCATATGACTATACCTACATCGGAGAATGCTCTTCCTCTATGTATTATGACTGCCCGGGCTATACTACCGATGAAAAAAATTATTGTAAAGCCATGAATTTCTACAACCCTCTCAATTTTTCAAAGAGAGGTGTTTATTCTATCGTCGACTTTACAATTTTTCCGGTAATGAGTAGAAATTGCAAGGATGTTAATTCCAACATTGTTTATGAAGGAGAAACATATGGAAAAGACTCTTTCTGTTTTATGAAGAATAATATCACTCCAATGTGTTATAAAACAGAGATAGAGAATGAAACTAATTTGTTTGTAACTATAGGAAACGTAACCAAGCAATGTAATTATGAAAATGAAGTTCTGAATTTTGATAATTTCAATATCACTTGTCCAGATCCAATTAAACTGATAAGAATGAGGGCATTCCAGAATTCTAGCGTGTACAGACCTCCTCTTGGTAAAACACACTATAATTATCATTACTTGTGTAACTGTTTTTGTTTGCTATTGTTTTCTATGTTTATGGTATATTTAAAGAGAAGAAAGCCGTCAAAGATATGAAGAAGGCTATGGAAGAAACAGACTCTTCAACAATCCAGAAGAACTTGCTTGTTGATGGTCAATAAAACTATTATTTAATAAATTGTTAATTTGTAAATAAAAAATATGATTTTCAATTAATTTGACAATGACAATCAAATTGAACAGTTATTATCAATCTAATGATAGCGTTCAATTTGATATAGACCATTCTTCAAAGATTCTCTTAATTTTCATTAGCATACTGTTCAATCTATTGTTCCAGGAAAATAAATAGAATAACAGTATTATGAGAAAAAGGATAACTCGTGAATGGGGAAATGTATTTCATGAATTATGTGATAAATGAAATTTAAGACTCTTTAATGCATCTCCACTTGTCACATGACGCATGAGAATATGAAGTTTTTGAAGTTATCGCATATTATTTCTCAATTGGAGATATGAATGAATCAAAGAAAAATATTGGACATTCACCACTCATTTGTGCATTGGAAAAGGATTACTCAAAAATTAAATATCCTTTATCGTTACATTGGAGCCTTAAATATCGAATCTCTGTTGGTCCATCTTGAATGATGTAAGCATTCATAATCATTGATGCTGCAAGATGAATTCATATTGCTATATTAGTAACTCAAATTATGTGTCTGATTCAGCTTTATAAGATTTTTTTATAAGTCTCATGATGAAAAAGATATTATTGATACGTAGAATGTAGAGTTTAATCACATCTTGATTATGAAACATGGTATACGTTCGAGTAGGAATATTTTGGAGAAACCGGCAGGTTTATTGGCCGCATTTTCTCTTTTCCGATTATTTAAATTTGAATAATGATTACAAAAGTAGGTCAAATTATTTGTAAATTCTGTTCTTGAATTGCTGGTTGTAGCTTTTAAACTATCAGAGAATGTGTTTGGAAAAGAATCATCAATATAGCATTTATTCATTATCGTTTCATCATCATTTTGTATCAAATATGAATTTGTAGGACCACGATTATTGATAAATGAACACCCTTCAATTGTCATTGAATCATGCAAGTGATAAATTAATCCTGTTGTTGATTGTGTCATAGTATTATTTATTATATTACATGAATCAATCAACGCATTAAACCAAATTTCTAAAATTGAGCCAAGACTCGCTGTTGCTTTATTATTAACAATAGTTGAGTAGTTATATTTTACTAGGTAATTACTATATACATCACTAAAATACCCAGCTGGACGAGTTGAACTTATACATGTCGAAAAATTGAAAGATGAAACTACTTTATTACCTGTTTCTGCATCAAGAGATATTTCTCCAACTTCGTTACCAACATCAGCAAGGCAACCTTCAATGAAATAATTTAAATCGTCTGGTTGAAGATATGTCATTGAAAAATGTCCATATACCTGACATTGACATTTCATACAACAAAATTTGCGTTGGACAATTGAACTTTGCCCTCCGCTATAGTATTTAATGCAAGCTCCATCTTGAGATGAACTGCAATTGTCAAAAGTGCATAAATTATGTAAGAATAATGTGTTAATCATAGAATTAAAATTAATAACTCTGTTGGTAATTCCATAAAATTTGCATTCCTTTAAAAAATATTGGTTTTTCCCTGTTTGAATATCACAATTTGTGCAATACTTGATAGCACTACCTGTAAACTGACTATCATAGTAAGAATCCCATGGATTGTCATCCCGTACAGATGACATCTCCCAAAATCTTTAGAAATTGACAAAAATAATACTCTCAAAACTTCTCAATTGCTTTTTGAAATAAAAAAAATTATGGGATTTAATATTCGTATAGAGTTTAAGAAGAATTAAATATTATATTGTTAAAAAATTTAGATTCTATTTTTCAATATGTTTTCACAATTTTGAAAGTACTCTTAAATTTAAAAATAAGGTGAGATTTATCGGAATCTCCTATTCCTTAATTTACGCACATATAAGCATTTAGTAGATAATTGACATATTTTCAATTAAAAAAATTCGATCTTTTAAGAGGTTTTCTCAATTTAGATTTATCGTCTTAACACGCCAGCCAGATCATAACACGCGAGAAACCGCCAGACTGTCTTAATAAAATAATGTTAATGTTAAGACGATAAATTAAAAATTGAGAACTTTGACAAAAATTTTCGTGGAATCATTTTTGGAAATATATTTAACAATATAATAAATAATAATATTTCATAAATTTGCAAAATTGTGACAAAATTTACTAACATGAGCTTCTAATACTACATATAGCAGACTTCATTGAATTTGGATAAGAACATATAATATTTTTGGGGATTAGAAAATCATTCATTAATCGAATTGTAGTTTTGCCTTTATTTAAATATTGAAAATCTGACAAAAATGTTTTGTGGCTGTTGGATTGTTGCATGCTAAGTAGTGTCAAAGATAGAAATTGAGATCCTATTAATCGTCGAGGAAGTAGGATTATTTTTTGGGCGAAAAAGTATCTTAAAATATGATTATTAATATGTTTTTAAAATAAAAAATTTGAAAGTTAATTTGAGATTCTCATATAATTTTTTGAATGAAAAAAATAAATATAGTCTATATGAGTTTTTAAATAATCACACTTGAGATATATCTAAAAAATAATTAAAAATAGAGTTTGAGAAGACTTTTTTTAGTCTTTATCGATTTTTGGAATTATTATGTTATAGACCGAAAATAGATTTTTTCGGTTTTCTCTTCAAATAATTGAAAGAATGATACTATTATAGGTTTATTATATTATATAGCATATAATCATGCTATAGCCGAAAATTATAAGTTTTGAGAAGATTGAATATAACACAAATAAATTTGAATGTAAGTTAAATTGCTTGTTGTTTTTAATAGCTATTTAATGAGAAATCCAATATTGCAAAATTCAAATTGAATGATTGAAAGAACAGAAAAAGTCATTCTTTTCAATTTCGAATATGTTTCATTGTATTTATAATTATATGGCAAATAAGATATTTAAACTTGATTTTTGAAGGAAAATTCACAAAATTGAATAAATTCAAATAATTTTTATTCAAAAATAAACTAGTTATTTGAGTTTACTACTAATTATCTATTCAAACTACAAAGTTTGTAATTTAAAATATTTTGTGAGATCAGATTGAATTAATTCAAGGTTCTTTTCAATTAATATTAATGACCATATTACGCATTTTCGAACATTCTAAACCAAATATATAAAAATGGGAGACGAATGTTAAATTTGCTAGACATGGGGGAGTTGTCTGCAAAGTTTTAGCTCTTATCTCTAACAAAAAATTAATTTTTTAAAAAATGACCGAATACGTTTCACAGCGAGAAAAAAATAAAAGGCAAGATAGAATTTTCTAGACATAAAGAAGTTGTTTACCGAGTTTTAGCTCTTATCTCTAACAAAAAATTAATTTTTAAAAAAATGACCGAATACGTTTCACAGCGAGAAAAAAATAAAACTGTACACTGATTTTAATTTTCATTTCCAGTCACTTTACTTATTATTTTTTCTTTTTTTCATTTTAATTATAAATTATTTCATAATACGTTTATTTACTTTACCATTTTCTTTATTCTTTTGAATTCCATACTAGACACTTATAGAATATTTTGATTGTTAACGTACTTCATTAGAATGAATCCTTACAAAGGGTATGTCGATCGAATTTACCTAATTGGTATTTCCAATCAGATTGAAGAAGGTAAAATGACATGGGAAGAAGCTTGCACCCATGTTCCCATCGCCCCAACCCTTCAATCAAATGATTTCAAATATTTAGATGTTTCAAAATCTTTTTTACAAAATCAATTTAGCTTACAGAATATCCCATTGCCTAAAGGCAAGAAAGGTCGTAGGGTCAATCCCTACGACCAAATCAAAGCTCTTGCTGTGATACATGACCACTGGGCCTTTCCCTGTGGTCAAACAAAACAATGGAAACGTTTGAAATTACAACAAATTGATGTATCTTATAGAGAAGTACGCAGATACTTCAAAGAAAATCATTTCACCAAGACGCGATTAGAGCATGCCGGGCCAGAAACAGCAGTAAGATATTGGGCGCTTTCACCCAATCTTATCTGGCACGCATATGTTCATTATTTTAGGGGTGTTCGTGGCCAGTATATTTATGGCATAATCGACGATTTTAGCCGCAAAGTCCTAGCGTGTATACAAATACCAGATATGCTGGCAGCGAATACAGCGAACGTTGCGGCTTCCGCCTTCATTGAATTTGGCGCCCCTTATTGTTTCTGGACCGACAACGGTTCAGAAAATAGGGGCGCCTTTCAAGATCTACTTGATCTTTGGGGCGTCCAATGGCGGCATACAGACTCTCATTCTCCCTACCAAAATGGGAAGATTGAGAGATTCTGGCCGACATTGGAGCGCTGCCAAAGCATTCAGGCTATTCCTGCCTTTATTTGGGAGTACAATAATAACACACGCATGAAGATCTCCCAATTAATCCATTAACTGGAACAAATTACACGCCAAATCAAATGTATCAGCTGAAACCGAAATACACAAATGCAGATACAGAAAGGTTGCGGCAAATATGGGATACAGATACAGGCATGACCGCTGTTGACACATTCACAGCGTAATAATAAACATAATTTTTTAATTTCATTTTTAACAAGTTTTTTTAAATGTATGTAATGAATAATTCATTAGAATATGATAATGCACATTGTAACAGAATAGAACAATCACCAAATTTTTTTTGAAATTAAAAAATAAAAGTAAAAAGTATAAAGTAATCTAACCAAAAAAGATATTTAAAAGAATTTTGGAAAAAACAGAATAAGGATAATGATATTATTTTAGATACACAATCGATGTACTGAAGAATAATCCGGTAAAATGATGATATAAAATTAGATTATTTTACAAGTAGCTAAAAGAATAAAACTATAATATAAAATAAATGAAGTTTAATGAAACAATAAAGGGTAAATAAATAATAAAGATTTTTATTTTATATCAGTATTGAGAAGAAGTAACAGCTGACACTTGGTAGACAACTTCTTTATGTCTAGAAAATTCTATCTTGCCTTTTATTTTTTTCTCGCTGTGAAACGTATTCGGTCATTTTTAAAAAATTAATTTTTGTTAGAGATAAGAGCTAAAACTTTGCAGACAACTCCCCCATGTCTAGCAAATTTAACATTCGTCTCCCATTTTTATATATTTGGTTTAGAATGTTCGAAAATGCGTAATATGGTCATTAATATTAATTGAAAAGAACCTTGAATTAATTCAATCTGATCTCACAAAATATTTTAAATTACAAACTTTGTAGTTTGAATAGATAATTAGTAGTAAACTCAAATAACTAGTTTATTTTTGAATAAAAATTATTTGAATTTATTCAATTTTGTGAATTTTCCTTCAAAAATCAAGTTTAAATATCTTATTTGCCATATAATTATAAATACAATGAAACATATTCGAAATTGAAAAGAATGACTTTTTCTGTTCTTTCAATCATTCAATTTGAATTTTGCAATATTGGATTTCTCATTAAATAGCTATTAAAAACAACAAGCAATTTAACTTACATTCAAATTTATTTGTGTTATATTCAATCTTCTCAAAACTTATAATTTTCGGCTATAGCATGATTATATGCTATATAATATAATAAACCTATAATAGTATCATTCTTTCAATTATTTGAAGAGAAAACCGAAAAATTCTATTTTCGTTCTATAACATTTGAGAAGACTTTTCAAGGTGTAATGAAAAGTGTGATATAGAAAATAATTATAGATATTTTAATTTTATATATTGTGCTAAGCATTATATTAAAATTTTAGGAAAAACACTTTTCATAAGTATTCACTATTTGAGAATACGGTCCAAAAAAAAATAGATTCTCTTATATTTGCTTATATAAAAGGAAACTCTCTATCAGATGCGAATGCATGAATTCAGCACCTCTGATAGAGAGTTTCCTCTTATATAAGCAAATCTTTTTCATGAGTTATTGTTAATATAAAAACATAAAAAGCTACCAATATGAGAAATTAAACCCTGCGAGGTGCCAGTCTAGAACTGGCGCTTCGCAGGGTTTAATTTCTCCTGACAAAATACAATAATCAAATGCTCCAAAGTTTTCAAATTTTTATTAGGAATAGGAGCCTACAAAGCACTGATTATATATCAGTGCCTGGTAGGCTCCTATTCCTTCTCTGAAGCTGGAAAATTTTGTCTGAATAGTTTAACATTTGGACAAAATTTCCCAGCTTCAGAGAAGGAATTGGAGGGTGAGAGGCATATAGGCATACTATATACCTCTCACCCTTCAATTCCCTCGGGAAAGTTCGAAAACTCGGTCGCAATCAGATGCAATTGCGACCGAGTTTTCGAACTTTCTATTAGGAATAGGAGCCTACAAAGCACTGATTATATATCAGTGCCTGGTAGGCTCCTATTCCTTCTCTAAATGGGAGAAACTTTGTTTGAATAAGATAACATGCGAACAAAGTTTCTCCATTTAGAGTGGGATTTGGAGGGTGAGAGGTACATAGATAGACTATGTATCTCTCACCCTCCAATTCCCTCGGGAAAGTTCGAAAACTTTGGTGCAATCAGCAACGATTGCACCAAAGTTTTTGCGTTTAATTGAAGGAATTGCTCTTTATGATATATACAGTTACAATGCATATATCATAAGGAGCAATTCCTTCCAGATATCTGGCAAACTTGCTCGCAATGGTTCACAATTGCAAACAAGTTTTGTCATTTGTCAAGAGAAATTAAACCCTGCGAAGCGCCAGTTCTAGACTGGCACCTCGCAGGGTTTAATTTCTCATATTGGTAGCTTTTTATGTTTTTATATTAACAATAACTCATGAAAAAGATTTGCTTATATAAGAGGAAACTCTCTATCAGAGGTGCTGAATTCATGCATTCGCATCTGATAGAGAGTTTCCTTTTATATAAGCAAATATAAGAGAATCTATTTTTTTTGGACCGTATTCTCAAATATTGAATACTTATGAAAAGTGTTTTTTTCTAAAAATCTCAGAATATATTTACAATAGTAAAATAAATAAGATATTTAAATTTATTTTTAAATGCTTTTTTTTATAAGAGGTAGGGCAACGATAGGTCAAAAAGGCTTCTCTGATAGATTTCCTTGCCTTTTGGATATGCTATAATATATAGCCTAGCATGATAGGATATGATGTCAAAAGTTAGAACATAACTTAGGATCTTGAGAAAAATGAAAAACAAAAATTACATAAAAAAAGAAAAATTTTATCTAATTTGTTTTTTTGGACCGAATAAGTAATTTTATTGAATTTCAATACGACACATAGATTTTATTATTAGTAATAAATATAATGGTTTACTATTAACAAGGAACCTAAACTAATGAAAATTTGATTTCAAATATTGTATATGATTATCATAGATTACCAAAATATATTGCTATTTATGAGGATATAATATTGATTATTAGTAAATCGTATAAATTTAATAAATATACATGAATATTGAATGAATTTCTTGATTCATAGGGGTAAAACGCGCTTTTATATGATTTAGACAGAGAATTTATGAGATGTAAATAACACAATAAAGGTTTATATTGAATATTTTCTAAAAATAATCGAAATTATAAAAACAATACATTTATTCATTGAAACTACTTGGACAAATATGAAACAAGCATTCAGGCAATACTTTTGAGACTTCAACGCATCTGATAATTTTTATATAACTTCACCTCTTATGCTTAGAGTGGAGGTATTGAGATCGTATAAGTATAGATGAGCTCACATTCAGATATGATGTGTGAACTTCTGTTTTCACTGCAATTTTGAATCAGAATAAACTCAAACAAGAATAAAATGATATACTCACTCTCTAAATGTGTTCGAGATTTAAAGTTGTATGAATAAAACGATTCATCTTTCGAAGCCTCCATTTAATGAGAGACTTCGAAAGATGAATGTATTCATGTAGATGAAATACTATATATGACCATGTGTGATACTAAAGATATCAAAATGTTCATTTTTAAGTGCAATAGAAGGGTTATCTCTCGTAAAATCTCAATTTAAGGAAGATTTAGAAAGAACTCCTTTCCTAAGTAGATAGTGTGTGGTTTCTGTCTTTTGGTTGATCAGGAACTATGAAATTAAGTCGGACAGAAAGAAGTTCTTTCCAAAACAGACTCCAAATGAGTTGTTCGAAAAGAACTTCCTTCTGTATATGGATAATTGTAGTTACCGCACTGAAGTATGTGATTGTGATGATGGAGTTCTCGATAAATCTAAAATCGGATTAAGATTAATTGAAAACTCAAGTAATTCTTTGAAATCTTGTGTTGTCTGGCACTATAATAACCAAAGAATGAGAATATTATGTTGAATGATGAGTACGTGTGCTCGGCATTCGCCGAGCGAATTGAGTTTAACGTACTATGAAAAGTGACAAATTTGGGCTTTTTTTCCTAGGGTTATGATCTCTTCCTTTCTGCTCAATACGACAGAAATGAAAGAATGAATTTGTACTCCCTAATTGATTACTACAATCTGTATCTATCTTTAACATAGAATTAGCTGCATTGTGATTTATACTCCAGAATTATTCAATTTAAGATCAACCTCGTAAATTTTAATCATATTGCACCAATACTCCTACGTTGAGATAAGAACATGATTATACATACCAAAGCCCCATATTAAAAATCAAAATTTAGCACCTCCATTATGCAACCACATTATTCGTCGCAAATAAGTATATTTACGCATATTATGATGCATATTCACACAACTCGTATACATGAAAAGTTATTAAAATCAGACAAAATTATTGCAATAAGGAAAAAAAAACAACTTTATTATATATGTTAGTAATGAATTACAAATATTTCTACAAAGAATGCTCAATACTTCATATAATCTTCGAATATTTCTTATTACAAGTTAATACATTTTGACTCGAACATGATAAACAAAAGCTGACACGCTGATTACTACATTTATGAAAATATAGTACGTTTCCATTCATCTGTTTACTTGTTTTTGTTGGAATAAAATCATTTTTTTTTCTTTCATGAAATAAGAATTTTGCTGCGAAAGCAATATCTCTAACAATAATTAATACATTACGTCAACTCTGGAATGAGTATTTATCAAATATGATATCAAAATCAAAAATTAGTTGTTTTTTATGAGTAAAAACGATGTAAATTGATTATTTGACTAATTATCAAATACTTTGATTTTCCAAATTTTTTTCGAAATTGATTTTTTCATGTGAAAATTCAAATTGTTTAATTTCATTTTTGAAATTTTGAATTTTTTTTGGAATTTTGAGTTGATCAATTCAGCAGAATTGATAATGCTATTGCTTTAGGGCATACCACAAGGTGATGAATAAAAGGTGAACATTAACAAATTATTTTAAATCACAAATATCATCCTCATCAACTTTAATTCTAAAAAGAACTGTACTGAATTATGAAAATGCATGATTTACATTATTAAAATCTTTGAATGAAAATAGTACAAGATAAGTTTTTATTCATTTTTAATTAGATTTAAACGAAAAACTACTCCATATTAAAATTTAAGTCGAGAAATCGTATTTTGTTCTTATTTGTTAGCATTTTGTAGACATTCTAATCTTGAATTAATTTGTTACATGATATTATTAACAAATTTAACTGAAAAAATATGTTAATATGGAATAAACCATGATTATATAAGCTATCAATGCTATATATACATATGTAAAAGATTCATATTAACTCAATTAACAAAAATGATAGATTTTCATAAAGGTTCAATCTAGGTTCGTCCGAAAATTTTGATTTTTATATAGAAGACATAGTTTCATATACATAATTAAATTTTCAAACAAATTTGATCATACCATTTATTAAGCAGGATAGTATATTAATTACTATCAGTATAAAAATATAAAAATGATTATATTTAATTATTGCATAATTTAGTCAAAGAGTTATAAGCCTCAAGTGATCGTTATCACCTTCAATGCACGTATACTTTATTGATTCATAGATATTTAATCTATGTTTGACATGTTGTTGTCGTCATTCGTTTTGTTCCCATTCTTCCTAAGTTAGAATTAGAGAATACACCATCCACATCATCTAATTTGGTCCTCAGCGATAGATTGGTTCATTTTGGAGGAGTCCCATCAGACAGTTTTCGAGCACCAAATATCAAATTTTAATGTATACAAATCTTTAGTGATTTATCTCTTTTATGATGAGTAAAAGGTTTCTGCTCATCAACATTTGATTTCCGACATATATGATTTCTAATTGCAATTATTTACTTTCTTTTTATAATCTAACTCTGTGACTCATACCATAAATTAATTATTGGAAAGTGTCAATATGTTTGGCACAACGCATGGCGGAAGATACCAAACCATGCAGGGAATATGATACGTTTAAGATCTCCGAACTTTTTTTCCAAAAATTTTCTATCGTTGCCCTACCTCTTTTTTATATGAGATTCTCAAAAGTTATATCAAAAGTCTGTTTTTTCTAAAATCTAATATCATAATCTATTTCTCATTTTAAGTACATCTTAATTCATTTTATTTTCTATATTTTTTCAATATTTTTGAGGGAATTGTGTTGCTTCCCCGACGATAAAATTGAGAGGTTTACACATTGACACTACTTAGCATGCAACAGGATTAAATCAACTTATTTAAACACTAATTAATGACATGAAAATTCATTTAATTTATAAAATTTAATTTTGAATCTGAAAATAAGAAGATTTAAATAATATCACATTCATATCCAAAAAAAAAAAAAAAAAAGGTAGTGGGGCTTCCAGGCACTTCGTGCCCTCTAGCCCCGAAGATGTTTAGTATAAATGAAGTTTTTATTCGGAAAATTGTTAGTCTTCTGGTGTGAATTCGGAGGACTCTTCTTCTTCCTCCATTGCTTCTGGGAAGAAGCCTTCTTCTGGGTCGAAAACATTATATAATGTGTCGCTTTTCACAAATTATATATGTTTTCATGTTTTGTCACTTTTCTGTCACTTTTCAGGGAAAAACATTTTTATTATTATATATAAATGAATTTTACAAAACCACCGTTACCGTTCTTTGGAAATAAGAGTAGATGTAAAGATATTATATTGAGAGAACTTAAGAAACTACCGAATGGTCTAACATTTGTAGATTTGTTCGGTGGAAGTTTCTATATATCCCATTTGTGCCATACAATATTCCCAGACTCAAAGATTATATGCAATGACTTCGACAACTATATGAACCGTCTCAAACATATACCAGACACAAACAATATATTGAAAGAGTTAAAAGAAAAGATACCTATAGGTAAGATGGAACGTATACCATTAGATAAGAAAAATATTTATACTTCAAACATTATATCCTATAGGCTCTATTTATACGTCAATGAACTCTACCAGACCAGAAACAGTTCTGGGTTTTGGAACTTGGACTCAAATAGTCGACAGGTTTTTGTATTGTGCAAACTCTTCAAAGGAAACAGGTGGAAGTAAAACGATTTCAGGTGAAAATTTACCTGCACATAGTCACTACATAGATTTAAGTACATCTCAAGCAGGTTGGCATAAGCATAGATATTGGGATTGGTCAGCAATGACAAAAGGTAAAGGATATGATGTTAAAGACAACGTTAAGTTTGCTATAAATTGTTACTGGAGTAACACTGAGGGAGGAGGAAACCATACACATCGCGTTTCAGGATATACGCAAACAACGGGACAAAGTAAAGACTACATGCCACCTTACATGACAGTTTACGCATGGTATAGAAATGCTTAGTCGTCATTTTCAACTTCTTTAGCATATTCGTCAGGAGTTGTCTTATATTTGTTAGGAACTGTCTTTGAAAGTATACCACCTTGAACTTTGACAAGTTTGAAACGAGGTCTGACAATAGTAGTTTTATCTTCTGCTTGCAGTCTGTACATTTTGCCATGTTTGCCTAAAACTTCATAATATTCTCTTGTATACTTTCTTCTATTTTTACGAACACGAATGTGAGTACCTGTCGGGTTCCCATTGTTGTCATAGTCAATAGTATTTTCATATGGGTCGCGTTTAGGTATTTCTATTTTTACTTTGTCACCTTTCTGAAGTTTGAAGCCCGGCATTCTTTCTTGTTTGTCTCTTTTGACTAAATTATTAAATATATAGTCTTTCTCTAAGTCAGGGTTGTTTTTCATTTCTTCGGGGGAGTGGTTTCCCAAACCTTTTTGTTTACGGCTATTGTAAATATTTAAAACTTGTCTCATCTTTGCCATGGAGAAGTGTCTATATTTGTCGTCATATGACATTTCATTTGCTTCACCACCTTGTGGTTGGTTTAAGTCTCTTAACATTTTTATACAACCGTCAATGACACCAAGAGCAGAATGGTTTTGGTCGACAATGAAATATTGGTTTACATTTTTTGAACGCAGATAGTTTTTTACATCATCTGATTTGAAAGAACTTTCACAGTCAGATGTCAGTTTTGTTGGATGGTATTTGTCAACGAATATTGTCAAAGCAGTTTTCACATCTAAAATATTTTTGGACCATAATGGTATGGCTTCACAGTATCTTGTGTTTTGACCGACAAATATTAGCCAGTATGGTGGTCCATCTGTTCTAACTCTCGGAATGTTTTCCAAGATATCCATAAACCAAGCATTTGGTGTTGAACTAAAAATTTTTACCATGAGTGCTTTCTTTGTCGCTTTAGAAACATAGGGGTCCTTGTTTGGATTCGTCATTTTTTATCCTATAAGAAATGGGTTTATTTGGCGCATTAGCAGGAGTTGCATCCAGATTTTTGCCCGCAGTGGAACAATAGCCAGAGGTGTATTTGGAGTTGGAAGGAAGATTTTGAGTACATTAGGTATACTTAAAGAGAAAGCACAACCTATTATACAAACTGTACAGAAAGGTTGGGATGTAGCACGAGATGCAACAAATCTTATTCCAAATCCTGAAACAAGAGGAAAAGTTCAAGGATGGATGGACAATGTAGGAAGACAAGCAGGAAACTATTATAACAAAGCAAATGACTACTATAACCAAGCAGGACACTATATGGACCAAGGTGAAAGATTCTTTAACAGAGGATATAACCATGCACAACAGTGGGTAAACAATAACCAACCTCAACCGCCTCAAACGTGGGGAATGTAAAGTTTTTTACTGAGATGAAATGAACAATACAGCATTGAGACAAATGGGTTCAAGATGGATTTGTCGGCTTCCAGCAGTTACACAACGTGTTTGTCAAGTTCTTCCTATACCTCAGGAAGTTTTAGACCGACTTAAAAAACAACAACAACCAGTTGAAAACAAACCAAACTAAATTTTTTTACTGAGATGAAATGACCGAAGAAGTTGAAACGGTAGATTTGACACCACAAACAAAAAGTTCAGAACCATTGTCAAAACCTGTCAAAGAACTTACAGATGAAGAGAAAAATTCAATAATAGAAAGTGCCAGGTCTGGAAATACAAACCCTAACTACAAAGTCACTTTTCATAAAAATGGAACGGCTAGTATCTCAAAAAAGAAACAGACTCTCACAAATAAAATATTGAAGTCTGAAGGAGCTTTCGAGACAACAGATGGAAAAGTTTACTTCACTGACCAACAGTTCATTATAGAACATCTCATTGACTTAGAGTCGAAATATTCTAAACTTTACAACAAACACAAAAAGTTGAAAGGAAAACAAAAACAAATGGCATATGATATTTATGAAGATGTTGACGACACAACTGTTCCTGCAAGTGAAGTAAAGTCAGAGGAACCGAAAAGTGACGAAAAACCGATAGAAGAAGAAAAACCAAAAACTGAAGATAAACCAAAACCAAAGTTTAGTTTCCAAACTAAACCAAGTCAACCTTCATTAGCTGGTATGGGTTGGCGTCAAAGACTTATGGCAGCAGGTGGTTATGTAAAGTAAAGAAAAAAATATTTTTTTATTTTTATAAAAATGCCCCCATATAGAATGGATAGAAAATCTGCTAGAATAAAAGCAGAGTTGGAAAACTTGTTTGTTAGATGAGAAATATGAAATGGCATACCATTTTAAAACAATATATTTTTACATATATTAAATGCTTCAGGTTGAAAAACAAAGAACAAAAGTAGCAGATACAAAACCGTTAGACTATATCTTTACAAATGCTGGTAGGACTATTTCAGATGAAGAAATTTCATCCCGAGTATACAGGTTTGACTATCCAATTCGTTGGCTTCAAAGTCCTTCAGATGCAAAGGCAATAGGATTTAGAAGAGTTTTGTTTTCAAATAGAACTAACGCATTTATGTTCGCAGTATATTTCATGGGCAGTATAAAGGTTCTGATGGTCTAATAGACAAATTTGACGAAATGAGAATCTTTACAGTTCGTTCAGACGAAAGTCTTGAGAAAACTCTAAATGACTTTCAAACTCAAATGAACAAATATTATTGGGAATTTCAAGAAAAATACGACTCTTTACTAAATGGAACATACTATCTGAAACTAGAATATGACAAGATGAACTCCACCGTTTCATTTCAAAAGATTGAAATTAACCCTCCAAGAGATACAGAGTTTTTATTTTGGAAAGTAGACAAACGTTCTTGGGCACAATTTCTTCGGTTACTAAACCAGAACGAACCATTACCACCAGATGGTCCATTTAAATTTATACTTCCACCAGCAGATTTGACAGTTTATAGAAACGTGTTTGACCCTCAAAATGTTATGTGTCATGCAAGTTTCAGTTCAAGCAACAATAGTTTTCTATGTATTGGTAAGGACTTTTATGACTTTGCTTCTAAATTCTACGAACCACCTAGTAACAGTTTCTCTGACTTTCAAGTTTGGTTCACAACAAATGGTGTGCAACATATTATTCCATTGTACTATGACTTTTATCTCGAATTGTCTTTCATATATAACTACGGAAAAGTGCTGAAAAAGTATTGAATGTGAAGATATTAGAAAATAACATTTTTTCTAACATCGTAGAAAACTCATGAAAACAATTTATTTTTGACACTTTCACAAAAAACATAAAAAAGTGAAGTTAAACGTTAAGGTTTACTGAACTGGTTGGATGTCGCCTTCACAGGTTATGTAGAATGGTTGACCCGAGAAGTGGAACAGTGCTCTGAGAATTTGTATAATTCGTGGAATTGGACTCTCTCTGTTTGGAAGTAGTATCCAAGGACGTTTGTTTAGGAACTTAACACGAGCTTCTTTCTTTGCTTGCTTTATGTCGTCGAAAGGAGTGTTTTCTGGTATTTGAATTGGAATTCCAGTCGAAGTCTCGAGATTCAGCGCACCTCTTCCAGACAACCAGCAGCCGAGGGACTTGTTGGCTTTGTCCTTGCCCAAGTACTGCTTAACAACTTCATTTATCTCTATAAGGTAAATTGCCTCATCTAATGGCTCGATGTTGTCCATTGTTCTGTTTCAGAACTAGTCTTGTACTTTTTCAGAACAATACTTGTACTGTTTCAGAACTAGTCTTGTACTGTTTCAGAACAATACTTGTACTTTTTCAGAACAATACTTGTCCTTTTTCAGAACAAATTTCCCGTAAAAGCTCTCAATTTGTGAGAAAAATTTTCTGTTTCAGAACAATACTTGTACTTTTTCAGAACAATACTTGTACTTTTTCAGAACAATACTTGCACTGCTTCAGAACAATACTTGTACTTTTTCAGAACAATACTTGTACTGTTTCAGAACTAGTCTTGTACTGTTTCAGAACAATGTCCGACGTACCACCAACCCAGTCCATTCCCAAACCAGAGGAACCTAAAGCACCAGCCCCTGCACCTCAGTTCCAGCAAGTACCTCCGATTTACTACCAATTTCCACCTCAAGGTTACTACCCACCACAAGGCTTCCCGAACTACCCTCCTCTGCCTATGCCTTACTTCCCCAACCCTTGGATGTTCCAGCAAGCTCCACCTCAGCAATTCCAATCTCAATCCAAATCGAAGAGAGACCAAGAGTTCGAAGAAGGTCTGAACCGTTTACGCAAAGAGTATGCTACAGCTCCAATTGAGAGAAAGTTGTTCCCGGACCAAAAATATAATTTAGGGTAGAAGGTTAGATCTCACCTGTTTTTTCACCTCTTTTTCACCCTCTTGAATTTGTCATGACTTCTTCGTAAATGTTTTGTCAAGACTTCTTCGTAAATGTTTTGTCAAGACTTCATCGTAAATGTTTTGTCAAGACTTCTTCGTACATGTTTTGTCAAGACTTCTTCGTAAATGTTTTGTCAAGACTTCTTCGTAAATGTTTTGTCATGACTTCTTCGTAAATGTTTTGTCATGACTTCTTCGTACATGTTTTGTCAAGACTTCTTCATCGTAATGAGCGTAAAGGACCCAAAAATAATGTTTAGGTGAAGTGGTGCGATCTCACCTGTTTTTTCACCTCTTTTTTTCACCTCTTGAATTTTCATGAATTTCCTTAAGATAGAAAAAATAAAGTTAGTTTTATTTTTTTATTTTGTATGTTAGATATGATTTCAGGGATTTTTTTGACGAAGTGTTACTCTTCACTTCGTCAAAAAATAACAGTTATCTAATGAAAAAGTGTCATTTTTTTCACCCTCTTGAATTTTCATGACTTCTTCGTAAATGTTTTGTCAAGACTTCTTCGTACATGTTTTGTCAAGACTTCTTCGTAAATGTTTTGTCATGACTTCTTCGTAAATGTTTTGTCGAAACTTCATCGTACATGCTTTGTCAAACATGAACGTAAATGTTTTGTCAAACATGAACGTAAATGTTTTGTCAAGACTTCTTCGTAAATGTTTTGTCAAGACTTCTTCGTAAATGTTTTGTCAAGACTTCTTCGTAATGAGCGTAAAGGACCCAAAAATAATGTTTAGGTGAAGTGGTGCGATCTCACCTGTTTTTTCACCTCTTTTTTTCACCTCTTGAATTTTCATGAATTTTCCCGAAATAAAAAATAACAGTTATCTAATGAAAAAGTGTCATGACTTCTTCGTAAATGTTTTGTCATGACTTCTTCGTAAATGTTTTGTCATGACTTCTTCGTAAATGTTTTGTCAAAACTTCTTCGTAAATGTTTTGTCAAGACTTCTTCATGAATGTTTTGTCAAGACTTCTTCGTAAATGTTTTGTCAAACATGAACGTAAATGTTTTGTCATGACTTCTTCATCGTAATGAGCGTAAAGGACCCAAAAATAATGTTTAGGTGAAGTGGTGCGATCTCACCTCCTTTTTCACCTCTTTTTTCACCTCTTGAATTTTCATGAATTTTCCCGAAATAAAAAATAAAGTTAGTTTTATTTTTTTATTTTTTTTTATTTTGTATAAAAAAATAAAAATGTCAACAATCGGCACAACAACACTTCAAACAACAACAGCACCAAACTCGTTAGTCATGAATCCAACATCTATGTTAGTAGAGATGAAAAGCTTCATTCCTTCTTCATATACTTTCGAAACAGAAATCCAGAAGATAAAGCAAGAACTTTTAACATGTAATTTAGACTGTAGTGCGAAAGATGAAACAAATGAAGAATATCTTTATGAAATGCAGGACATTATTGACCATTTACCCAAATTGCCTGAAATCCAACAACAAAAGCTCACTATTCCTGAATTCGATGAAATAGAAGTCAAAGCAACTGACTCAGTAGAAATAAAGAAGTTCATACGAAAGGTAAACTATGAGTTTCTAGGATTTCATTGCAACCATAAGGTTATGGACAAAGATTGCGACATGGTATATAAGAACATCTCTGACATATATAAATCTGAAGAATTTAAGACCTACGACAACTTTGTTTCGTTAGTTGCTGAATGTGTATGGCAGATAAGAGATGAAGATAGAAGAGGCAAGGTATGGAACAAACAGATAAAACCAGCAACTTTTGAGTTAAAGAAAACCATTGACGCTTTAGTTGTTTTAGCAGGTAAGGTTTCAGAATATAACGCAAAAATGAACCCGCAATGTTCTAAATGTAAAGCAGCAATGAGGAAATATAACTACTCCGTCAAAGAGATAGAACGTATGAGAAACGACTATGCAGACTTAAAGAAAGAAGCAGAAAAACCAGCAGAAGATAAAATGGACATGTTAGAATTTCTGAACAAAAACTATCCAACAGCAGAAGATTTCCTTCTATCTGACGTCAAGAAGAAATATAAAGAAACTTTCGGTATCGTTAAAACTTTTGACATACTGACAGAAGAAATAGAAGCTACGAAACTGTTTAGGATTTCAAATATACATCGTACAATTCATGTAAAACGGTTGTGAAAAAACAGGTGAGAAAACAGGTGAGATCTCACCTCTTCACCTAAACATTATTTTTGCTGAAAAATGACCAAATTTCATGAATTTCCTTAAGACAGAAAAAATAAAGTTAGTTTTATTTTTATTTATTTTTTTATTTTGTATGTAAAGACATATATGACAAACATTGAGTTTGAAACAGTTAAAAAGATAGACAATGACACCAAATTGGTTAGAATAGGTGATTTAAACGTAAGATACTCAAAGAAATACAACAAATATTCTTTGTCAGACATTTTATCTCCATCTGGAAAGAGACCGCAGGACTGGGTTAGAATTGCTTCTAGTCAGAAAATTTTGACAAGAAATCCTGAGCTTATGATATCGGTAGCATTTCATGGAACAAGAGCATATCTTATAGACAAAAGTCTTATACCAATAGTTTTGTTATGGTTAGACCCAGTTGTTGGATATAACTTCATAACATATGGTTCATTCGATACGGAACGTTGCAGTGAAGGCTTACTTTACATCGTTCAGAAACCGAAGGACTTCAATACAAAAAGATATAAGATAGGAAGGACATATAATATAACTCTAAGATATGACTCTACAGTCAATAGAGTCAAGGTTGTGTTTGTTAATGATATGAGAGCTGCTGAAACAGAACTACTTGAAAAGTTTGAGAAAATGTATGGTGCTCCCACGAAAGGTAAAGAAACGTTTGAAGTAGATGAGATAGATAAAGCTATAAAATTATTTGACGAAGTTGCTGAAAAATACATGTAAAGCGTTTATTTTTGGTCTTTTGTGAAAGTCAGAAAATAAAGTTAGTGTCATTTTTTTGTATTTTTTTGTATGTAAGATATGATTTCAGGGATTTTTTTGACGAAGTGTTACTCTTCACTTCGTCAAAAAATAACAGTTATCTAATGAAAAAGTGTCATTTTTTTGTATTTTTTTGTATGTAAGATATGATTTCAGGGATTTTTTTGACGAAGTGTTACTCTTCACTTCGTCAAAAAATAACAGTTATCTAATGAAAAAGTGTCATTTTATTTTTTTATTTTGTATGTAAGATATGATTTCAGGGATTTTTTTGACGAAGTGTTACTCTTCACTTCGTGTCATAATGTAAAAATAACGTTTACCATGTAAAACGCTTGTGAAAAAACAGGTGAAAAAACAGGTGAGATCGCACCTCTTCACCTAAACATTATTTTTGCTGAATTCAGCACAAAAATCTGAGTAAAATGGCATAAGATTGCTACCCTCGAAAAACCGAGAGAAGAGATTCCGTACGAAAACAGTGAAGAACAGCGAGTAGGTAAGAAACCTTAGTCGCCAAAACTCTATGAAAACAGTGAAATTTCTCTAGACCGACTTTTTTCGGTCTTGCATAAAACACATGAAAACAGTGAATTTCCTTAAGATAGAAAAAATAAAGTTAGTTTTATTTTTATTTATTTTTTTATTTTGTATGTAAAGACAGATATGTCAACATCAGAGAACACAACAACTGCTATCGTTCATGAAGCCATAAATGAAGAATATGAGTACATACAGTTTAACAAACAGTTACGTCTCATTCGTTCGGTCAAAGACGATATGTACCAGATGCAAAGTATTTTGACGGCTTGTTTTGCTCCAGACACTAAGCTTCCTAAAGACTGGTTTAGGAACCAAAGCACCATTGAACTCTTAAGCGAAGCACAGCGAGACATACTTTTTTCTGAAAACAGTGAAGAACAGCGAGTAGGTAAAAAACCCCAGTCGCCAAAACTCTATGAAAATCGTGAAAAATTGCCAAATGGTTTGAGAGGTTGGTATGTACATAGACTTCTTGTAAATGCTGTTGCAATGTGGGCTTCGCCTCGTTATGCTTGGAATATTTACAGACTTCTTGACGAAATTCATAGACAAGAACGTGAAGAGCTAGAGAACAAGCTTGAAGCAAAAGACAAAAACATTCAGAAAAGAATACCACGTTCGGTACCAAAAGGTAAGGAAAAGAACTATAAGTATATGATTTATACTGAAGAGATGGAAAATGAAGAAGATAAAGATATGGTTATGTTGCATTTAGTCAGAAGAAACAACAAAAGCTTTTACGACCTTGCTAAGATTTACAAATCTGACAGAAATTGGTTCTATCGCGAAAACTTACCGATTTCAATGACCCCAAATGAAGATGTGAAACAAATAGTTCAAGATACGTTACCTCAAACACACTATGATATGAAAGGTTGTACAATACTTACATTCAAAGAAGATTTGCCATTGTTAAAGGAAAAAATAACAGAGTATTTTGACAACTTCAAACAAGTAGAGTAGATGAACCATTTATTTTTACGCTTGACTTCAGATGGCTCAGGTAGCTCTATAAAGTAAATTGCCTTGTCAAATCCTTCTGGCATTCCGAGTCCTTCCTTCCGACAGGAAAAAATTTTCCTTCCGACAGGAAAAAATTTTCCTTCCGACAGGAAAAAATTTTCCAGTTGTCCGTCCGTAAACCATTCAAATTTTCGAAAATTGAGAACTTTTTGGTCGAACTTCAGAAAAAATTTTTCCTTCCGACAGGACACAAACGGATGACTGACGTTCCTCTTCCTGAATGCCTTCCAAAGCCAGAAGAACCGACAGCCCCAGCACCACAACAGACTTACTAAGACTAAACACTTACATTTTTCAAGCTTGACTTTTTACAATTTGAACTTTGTTTGCGTAGATATGAATTCTGAAAGAAGTATGAGGGTCTTGTATGACTTTGTACTTCTCCCATAGTTCATGTCTGTCAAACTTACCTGCCATGGACTCTTTCATAAGTTCCATGAAATCGTCTTCGGACAATCCGGGGAAAAGTATAATGTCAGTAAGTATTCTTTTAACATCCTTACTTAAACTCTTTGCTGTCTGTACACAAATGACAACTGAAATGTTAAAGTGTCTGAGCTTCTTAAGAATTCGACACATATCTTGTTCTCTATTCTTTAACAAAGGATGAGAAGCAAAGTCATCTAAGATAAGAAGACATCTATGAGGGTAAGTCTTCCAATCGTAAGATTGCAATTTCTTCGAAATGTATTCTATCTCTTTCTGTTTGTTTCTGAAGTGTTTCTTCTCTAATATTCTCTGCATTTCCTCATTTGGGTCTTTAAACTTAGAATTTATATACTCATTTATAGCATTATACTTCAAAACTCTTCTTTGGTACTTCTTTATCCAATCTAACAACTCAGTATCCTTTATACATACTAACTTAGACTTCTTTATAATATCTTTGAACGAATTGACGGTTTGGTCAAATTGACCAGAAGTACTACAAATGACAACTAACTCATAGAATGGGTTCTTCTCATCTAGTTCTTGTTGTTGTGCAGCCATTTTAAGATAAGTGAAAGTCTTACCGACCCAGGTGGTGCAATTAGACCTGTTATACCATTCTGAGCAAATAAGAACTTGTCATGTATAGGCTTTATCTGAGCATTTTCTAACTTCCTCTTGTTCTTATTTAAAAACATTCTCAAATTTCTTGTCAATGTCAGCAAACTTTTTTTCTAACATATTTTTAGAAAAATTAAAATTTTTATCTTTTAGAAAAATGTCTAGCGATTTCGCTATCTATATTCGAGACAAGCTTTTCGACAGCAAAACATCTGTCGACCATAAAATCTTACATAGTGTAAACAAGAAAGGGGAATTTGTTCTAAAGTTCTGTTTCTGGGAATATGACAAGAACCATAAAACATTAAGCAGAGCAGTCTTAAAATTTGTCATGACAGACTTGTTGACAGAGATGACGCCGATTGGAAAGATGAAGTCCAACAAAAGTTCTTAGAATGCAAAGAAGACACATGCGCTGTTCTTGAAGATGAAATAGAAAACAGAATAGAAGAGCTATTAAAGGACAAAGAACTTTTACATAAATATAGTTGCGCCAAATTTGACATAACTCCACCAGAAAAGAAGAAGAAAGAGAAAAAAGAAGAAAAGAAAGTAGAAGAAGAGAAGAAAGAACCTGAACCAGTTCCAGAGAAAAAGAAATTTGACATGTAAAAATAAAATTTTATTTTTAGAACATTTCTGGGTCAATGTCAATGTTCTCTTCCTCTTTAGGAGTAAACACTGGCTTAGACTCTAAAATCTTTTTACCCAATTTACCTTGAACTTCTACAACTTTAGACTCATAATATTCATAGTCGTCTGCTTTCTTTGGTTCATAAGGTATAACAAGTTTTGTATGCTTTGCCTTCTTTAAGGTTTGAAAACCTTCTGTCAAAACTTTCTTTGACTGCTAACAAACCTTCTATGTCTAAGTCTTCAAATTTCGCACCATTTTTAGTCACAATAGCAAACTTAACTGGTTCGATGTTCCAAACTTTGCTGAATGAAGACTTTTCAAAATGGTAGAAGTAAACATTCAATATGTGAATGGGTCTAGTTCTTCTTTAAGTCCTGACATGTACTTGTTTACTGAGATGAATTTTTGCCATCTTTTCTATCGGATAAAAAAATATTTTTTTTAAAATTTACTCAGAAAAATTTTTCTTTGTATATACACCATTCTGTACGTCTAAAAGACTTTTGACATTTGCCAAGAATGTTCGTTTAGACGCTGTCATATAACCATATTCTTGACAATATGTTTATACGAATCGTACAATGACCTTTCATCTAATGACACAAAGTCAGTTTCATCTATGAACAGTTCATATACACTCTTGTTTGCTTCTAACAATGTTTGTCTCTCTTCGGTATGTGGAATTTGTCTTGGATTGAACTTAGAAATATTAATGTCATGAAATATGAGAACAAATGGTTGTAAAAGTCAGATGTCAAAGTTTCTGCTAAGTCGTCAAAATATTCTGTATCTTGCATATGAGAATCTGACGTTCTGACAACTACATATCTTCTGTCAGAACTTTCTAACTTCATCGGAACAGCATTGTTTGAAACCATAATGAAGTTTGCAACATTTTCACAAACTCTTTGGTCTTTATACTTTCTTTCAACAACTCCAACTTTGTCTGTTATAAGACTCTTCAAAGCATCTGAGTTCAAAACTTTTGTTGTATCTATACTTTGAAGTTCATTGCAAACTATAAGTTTCATATTCTCAATTGAAGAGTTAAATTTACCGCAGATGTTTTCTAAGTTTGTCATATTCGGGTTCGAATAGCCCTCTAACAGTTTGCACAAAATATCTGTAAAGAATGTGTTCTTACCAGTTCCTTGTTTTCCAATTATAATGAGAGCAGTTTCATTTTTAGCACTTGGATGTTGTAAGATGTTTGCAAACCAACATAAGATATACTCATAGACTCTTTCGTTTCCATTGCATATAATTTCTTTGACATGGTCTAACCAAGCTTCTATAATATTTTCTTTCCATTCTACTTGTTCATATTTATATCCAGTGAAGATAGAATAGAAGTTTGGAGAAGGTGTATAGAACTTTATACCTCGAACTGAAAAATCTTCTAACTTTGACAATAAGATATCCCAAGCATCTAACATCTTCATGCCAACTTGTACGACTTTTATTTTCTTAAGTTTCTGTCTACATTCTTGTTCTGAAACTATTGTCGCTTTAGGTTTGTTAAAGACAACAACCCATTCTTTCATGACATAACATTCTGGGGCAGAGTCGACATAAATGACTAAACGTTTCAAATTCTCGACTGCTTTGTTATAGTCTCGAAATGGACACATATTTCTGAATGCTTGGAAGTCATAAAAATCTGAAACATCTATTCTGTACATTTTTATAAAAATAAAAAAAATATTTTTTTTTATTCTTGACTTTGTTGTTGCATCTCAGGAGGTATTTCTTGCATTTGTTGCTGAGTTTGAGGCATTTGGTCTTGTAATACAATACCTTCACCGGTTGCATCTTCCAATTCTATACTTTCTGCTGTCATAGAAATATACATAGGACATAAAAGTTTTACGGGAACAAAGTTTGCGTCAACTAAGGTTAAGTTTATGTTTGCTAAAGTGTTTGAGTTTACTAAAGCTGAAAACTCTGCATTCGAATGAACAATAGGCAAACCAGCAGAGAATGTGTTATTTATACGCATAAGTATCTTTTGGTCATAATAGTTTCTGTCGACATTCGAATAACACTTTGAACTAAGTTTGAAACAATATATAAAATAGGTGTACTTAAAGTCAACGGAACAGACAAACCTTTTACAATATAATATCCATTATTCCATTCTGCTTCTATAGGAAATGTTTGGTTGTAAAACCCTGAAATAAGTTTTGCATTATAACTCATGTCATTTAAAATGAAAGGAAAAGTTCCAGTAAAGTTTATAGTTCCCGCATGTGTTATAGAACTTAAAATATTTTTATCTGGAAAAAGTTGGTTAAACAGGTCTACAAAACCACCTGGTGGTATTTCAGAATATGTATCTTCCCAATAGTATTTCATACCATTTAAAACAATATAGTCATCTGGAGTCAAAAGAGCAAAACATGCTTTAGTTGTCATTGTGTTTAAGGTTAGTTTACAATATCTTCCTTGAGGACTTTGAAGATATGTAGTTATAGAGTTATATGACTCAGGGTTCTTTGTTGTTATAGTATACAGAAGTATGTTTTCTGCCATTTACTTAGCAAATAAATTTTAATGAAATGTTGTGGTCGTCAAATATTTTTATGACGTCTGGGAAACTATACTTTAAGTTCAACGTTTCACCTCCTTTCATAACGTATATCTTGTCAATGACATTATATGAAACACCACAGCAACTAATGTCGGGTTCTATTTCTTTGATGTTTATATCGTCTGCCTCTGTCAAAAGTTTCAATAGTTCTTTCAAAACTTCATGAGGTGCAATGACATATGAGTTCACTTTTACAGGGTTGTGTTCGACCAAGTTTAACATTATACTTAAAGCTTGACAAATCTTCTCCTGAGTTTGAAGTTTGTCTTTCAGTTGTTGGTAGTCGTTTCGAATATCTGCAACAGAACTTAAGTCTCTGCTAACTTCAGGATATGTTGGTTGTTCTTTTACAGGAACAATTGTTATACCATCTTCGTCCTCGTATGGTTTCCCCACTTCAACATCTCTGTCTTTGACATTGACAACAATACTTTGACTGTTTGTTTGAGTTGGTGAATTTAACTTCACATCTGCCACCGCCATTAAACCTTTTGAAACACTCACGCTTCTATTTTTCGGAAATGACATTTTACTTAGAATAAAAAGATGGACGTATTCGGATATCTCTTCGAATTGAAGCAGAACAAAGTTTACACACACAAACAATACAAATACATTGACAGAATAGTTCTTTACACAAACAATGGAAAATGTTATAGAATAGCAGTCTTTGCTGAACCTAAATATTTTCATAAAGCAAAGAAAGTTGGTATAACTGAAATGGTGAAAGTTCTTGAAGCAGACAAAAATATAACAACAAAACTTACAGATATTTCTAAAGGTAAGTTTATCTTACAATATTATGTCAAAACTGGCGTACTGTCAATATTTGACGGAGAGAAGTCAGTTCAAGAACAACTTACTGACCTGCTGCCAAAATCTGCTCGATGGAAGCTGTCGTTATACCAATCTGAGGAGCCCCAGCAGGTTTCATCGAACGAATCTTCAAAAGAGCATCTTCCGTGAAAAGTGCTATTGGTTTTGTAAACTTCTTTGCTCTCAGTTCATCTGGACCGTCTCTGTCACCAGTATATTGTATTTGTACAGTACCAACAGTTGAAATACCACCCATAAAGTCTTCTGAGTCAGCAAATGGAATGCCAAGCCAAAAGTTTGAACGGTCTCCATTTGTATATTGAGTTTTTTGACCTCCTGTATGAGTCCATACTTTCACATATGGCATAATAGAACTTTGCATTTCAGGGTTAATGGTTGTTGTGAAATTGTTGTTAAAGTTCATAGCATCTAATGTCAAGTTGTATGACCTCATATCCTCAACTGTAGAATATTCTTCTCTTGGATAATATTTGCCATCTATGTTTATATGATATTTAATACCGGGGTTGTAGAAACAAGAATAGTCATTTATAGTTCGTCTGAACAGTACAAACATAGTATCTGCATGTTTCATTGCAGTTGTTAAAGCAATATCTGTTCTTGCACCTGGGTCAGCACTTTGGTTTCCAACTTCACCTGCAAAGTCTTTGACAGATATTTGGTGTATAGGGAACATAAGTGGAACTGCAATATATTTGGCAGCTAAAGCATTTGAAATATCTGGGTCCAACATATAGACTGCAAGTCTGCTTTCTATTCTCTTGCATTCAAACTTTTCGCATGTGAACTTAACTGGGTCCCAAGCAGTTCCAGCAGCATTGAAATAATAGTTTACTTCATTGTTGAAGTTTGAGAAACCAAAGTCTAAGTCAACTTTGTCTTTGCAAAAGTCACAGAACTTGGCTCCACCAGTTCCAGCTATAGTAATACTGAATGGGTCTTGTGTTGGTGCAATGACTAAGTTATTTTTGCTTGGAGTAAGTTCGATAGAAATTTTTCCTGCCCAGTTTGGCAAGTATCTTAAAAACCTGAAGATGAGGAAAGATGACAAAGGAACTCTAAGTTTCAGTTTTACTTTAGTGGCAGCAGTTCCATCTGAACCAGAAAGGTTAACATAAACTCCTGGAACGTTAGGGTCAAGTCTTCTTATTTTCTCAATATTTGCATACTGGTCTGTTTGTTCTCTAGCTTGTGGTTGTACTGAGTTTCTCAAAGCGAACCATTCATAGTTTGCCCATGTTACTGTTTGAACTAAGTCAGAGTTAGAATATATCTTATATCCCATGAAAACTTCTGGAGCATATTGGTATCCGACATAGAAAATTCCATTGCAACCTTTCTTGTCAGACAACTTGGCAGAAGGTTTTATTTCAATGTCTTGTTCCACGTATAAGAATGAGTTGTCAATAGAAATAATATGAAACCTGTCGCAAGCAATATCTACTGTTGTTGAAGAACCTTCTCCAAACTCACCTACGTTTCCATAAGAAACAGCAGTTGTATATTCGTAAGTTCCAGGAACTATTTCTGACCTTCTAATGGCATTGTCGCATTCGTTATACCATTCGGAAACATTTCCGTTCATGGCATCCAAAACTGTTGGCGTTATATTCTGAGCGGCGTACATTTCATATGGGTAAAAATATAGAATAGTTGGATTTATTTGTCATAATAGAACCCACGCGGACCAAGCTTTACTTTCTTCCTGACTGAGTTTTTAACTCTTCTTTTTCCTTCATTGCCACTACTTTCACTAGATGAAGTAACTTCTTCACTACTTTCACTTTGTTCTACTCTTCTTCTTTGGTGTCGCTTTTGGTAACTTGCCCTCTGCTTCAAGTTGTTGCATCTTTGCCTCATGTTCACCTAGTATGTTGTAAATTTCCCATGTCCTTTTTGCCTTTGGGCTCTGGTCGCCCATCTCAGGTAACCTATATCCTAGAAAGATTTTGTCATAGTTTGTATTTGAGTCTTCGCGTATTGTTTGCATGACTCTTTCCTGAGTTTCCGGTTCAAGCTCTTCAAACAGAGCTTGTCCATATGGAATAAGCTCGTTTCCAAATATATGTTTTTGTAGCCATTCTGGTTTCTTTCCATGTTACCAATAATATCTTTTGTGAATGGGAAAGCTTTTACCCCCAATGTTTCAGTCTTGCGTCATTTATTTCTGTAGTTGGTTTTATTTTGTCAAGGAATATGTTTTTCAATACTAACATTTCATTTGGTACTGTCCATTTGAGTTTTCTTAAATATTCATCCATTCTCGGTTCATTGTCTGCAAAGTAAGTTTTTTATGACATTTTGCAAACTTTCGTTTGCAAGGTCATGTACAATAGGTTCTCTTCCTTCTCTCTCCCTAACTTTCTTTCTAAACTCTTCACCAAATATACCATCTCTATGTTCTGTGTAGTTCTTTGAGATAAATGTTCTAGAACGTCAGGTGTTATATTTCCATCAGCCATGTTCATTTCATACTGGTTCAAAATATCTGCATCTTTCATATCTTTCAATGGCATTAAAGCCGCGCTGAAAATACCAGCTATATCTGGTTCACCATTCACTTCCATTGCGTCTACAACTTCTTGGAATTGTGGTTGTAAGTTTATGAACCACCTATCCGGATTAGCTTTATGACCCCATCTCATTGTAGTTCCATAGTCTGCAGAAACAAAAGTAGGTTTGTTTCCATATTGGTTAGGTTCTGAATGAACTTTAAACAATGTTTCATTTCTATATGTTTTGGTGAAATTTTAACCTTTTATTTTCACCGAGTTCAGCCAAAGATTGAACGTTATATGGTCGTAAGTAAAAAGGATTGTTGTATTTGCGTACACTTTTCTTTCAGTTCTTCCATTCTATGCTGAATATTTTCATCTGATGTTGGAGTCTTTTGTATGTCGGGCGAACATTTTTCGATATTCTTCTACTATGTCAGCCGAATTTTTCTTAGACTCTTGGAAAGATTCCATATTCTCCGCATACTCTTGTTGAGGGTCAAGATTTTTCGGCTGTTCCAAATCTTCATCTAGTTCTGTGAAGTTAGTTTCCAAAGGAGGGACTTGTTCGTTTCCTTCAGGCTCTTCTAGCTGTTGTTGCTGAACTATTTCTTCCATGTCTGGTTGTATCTGAACTTCTTCCTGTTGAGTTTCTTGTACCTTCTGCTGGCATTTCATATATTCCGAGACCGTTTTTAACAAGTTCCCTATCTAAGTCATCCGGACTCATAACCTTTCTTCTTTCGTTCCGTCTCTATTTTTTACGCGTTTCATGAAGAGAGTTGAATTATCATTTAGCTCTGACACCAAATATCTCGGAGTAAATTCAGTCATGTCATTTGGATGATATGCTATTAAATCATATCCCTTAGCGAGCTTGTATTTTCCAGGTTTGAAATTATATCCGATTTTATGCTGAACCATAAAGCTAAATAGGTTCGGGTCAGTATTTCCTTCCTTGAACTTTCTAATAGCTTCTTTATATCTGTCACTAAAGTCAAGAGTATCTGGGTAACCATAGTCTTCCTTAAGCATTTTTAAGAATTCTTGGTTTCCTTGTTCTCTACTTCTTTTATGTCCTTGCTCTGTTTGTGGTTGTTGTTGTGCAGGGTTTTGCTCTGTTTGTGGTTGTTGTTGTGCAGGGTTTTGAACTGTTGGTTGTTGTGCAGGGTTTTGAACTGTTGGTTGTTGTGCAGGGTTTTGAACTGTTGGTTGTTGTGCTGGTTTTGGTGCATGCCTATGTCTGTGTCCATGTGACGATGTAAATGTTTTAGGTAGTCCTGGTGCAGGTGCTTCTCTTGGAGGGTTTGGTGGTATATAAGTTCCACCAGCTGGCACATATGTTCCATCTGCAGCATAATGTCCTACCTGACTTTTCGTTTTTAAGAAAGCATTTACTAGGTCTGTTTTGGTCTGTTGTAACTCTTTTTCTTGACTTTCCACAACAGCTGCTCTAACGGCGTCATAGGCACTTTGAACTGCCTGTCTCGTTGCTGCATCTGTTATTTTCGTCATATTTTGTGCTACTTCTCTTAACTCGTTGTCGAAACCTTCAGACTTCAGTTTCTTTCCAGATGAGAAGTCGTTCACTAGTTTCACCTTACTATGAAGAGCTTCGAAGGCGTTCTTAAAGTCAGCATTCATTAAAGCTTCATTTGAACTGTCTTCATCCGCTTGTATTTTTTGTCCTTATTGACCCTATAAGTTGGGCTGCTTTGGCGTTGGCTTGGCATCTAACCAGTCATTATTAGCTTTTAATATATTCTGCGCTTTTCATTGCCTTTTGCATGGCTGTCGTCGTTATTTTTACTTTCTTGTGCTAAGTTTTCATACTGTACGGTTTGGTTTTGCAACTGTAAAAGTTTTTCTGCCTTTACATTTGCTTCAACTTCTTTTTTATACTCATCGCTTATCCATATATGTCTTCAGGGCTTTTTGTTTTATCTCTTCATCTTTCAGTACTTTATATTGAGTAGTATGGTTTTTTCAAATTTATAACATCTTGTTCCATTTTTGCTACTTCTGCTGCTTTTTCTGACACTTTTTTCGCATATTCCTCTGTACTTAGTTCTTTCAGTTTGTTCTTCTTTCTTCTTTTTTCTACGTTTAACTCATTGAGTTTCTTTGTGTGTCTGTCATATTCTAGTTTCTTTTCGTTTTCACTTATTTGTTTCTGTATGTCTATGTTTGACTTTTTGACATCTGCTTTTGATTTTTGAGTGAACTCAAATTCATTTGACTTTGAGGGTTATAAGCTGTTCCGTCTGCAGCTCCACCATAGCCTGCCATTTTCGCTAAAAGTGCCGCTCTTAAACCTCCACTCTGTGGCACCAATAACTCGGTTTAAAAGCATAGGGTTGCTTGACATTTGTTGCAACATAGTGGGGTCATTCATAATTTGTTGTTGCAACTGTTGTTGTGGTGTCAGTTTTACTATTGGATGTTTCAATGCTCTCTTCCTCTTACGTATATTCTTACGTAGCTTACGTGGCATTTTAAGTGAAGTTAAAAAGCGGTTTTTGACAGATGTTTATATGACACTTTTTGTTCAGCACAAAAAACTATCCGGTCAAAAGTGTTGTCAGTTTTGTAAAATAACCGTCCTATCTTGTTTTAAAATGGAGAAAAGGCTTCTCAAAGTATACTTCCTTGGAACGCCTGTAACTTTTCCTGTAGCGACGATAGATCCTTACTTGTCCGGACAAAGTTATACTAAACATCTTCAGGGCTAGAGGGCACGAAGTGCCTGGAGGCCCCACTACCTTTTTTTTTTTTTTTTTTAATAATACTAAAATCTTCTGTCTTTGTAAAAGAATAAATTCTGACAAAAAGTGCTCGTTTAAATTTAATGATCAGCTGTATGACTAAGTGGTAAAAAGTGTTTATGACCAAAAAAGGGTTACATGCTTAGTCTATTTTTCTGACAGGATACTCTAGATTTACATGATCTCTATTTCATATCTCCGTTTTTAGATTCTTCGGAGTGGGGGACAAACTCGCCCATTGTCACTTTTTCGTTAACCTTAAACTTGTAATTTTCATTATTTTTAATTAACCTTACTTCTTTCCCAATTCCTGATTTATTTTATTCACTTACTATTAAAAGTCACATTTTAATAAAATATAATAATTTATTTATAGCATTTTTTACTATACTGTAATAAAAAATTAATTATAATAAATTAAATGTTTATTAAATCAAATGTTTTCTTTGCAATAATATTTTTAATGTTGAGTAAACAATGTTGGGATCAAGTGTATCATTTTTCAGACCTTTCTGAACAGCTTCAAGCATACTGATGCATTCGACTTTTTTAAATTGTGTCATTTCTTCGAAATCTCTTGTGACTTTTTTGATAACTTTAACACTTCTCTCTGAATCCAGACCTTTAATTTGCAACTTAATCAGGAATGAAGGAACAACACTGGAATATAACTCGATGACAAGTTCATCGAGTCGAAGATTTGGTTGTACACCACTTGTATGTGCCGGATACCATTGTGTCAAATTTTTTCTGAAATTAACTTTAAAAGTACTAAGTAAGATCATGAGATATAGCAATATATGTTTAAACCAACTTATATTTTGGTTGTACACCACTTGTATGTGCCGGATACCATTGTGTCAAATTTTTTCTGAAATTAACTTTAAAAGTACTAAGTAAGATTATGAGATATAGCAATATATGTTTAAACCAACTTATATTTTGGTTGTACACCACTTGTATGTGCCGGATACCATTGTGTCAAATTTTTTCTGAAATTAACTTTAAAAGTACTAAGTAAGATCATGAGATATAGCAATATATGTTTAAACCAACTTATATTTTGGTTGTACACCACTTGTATGTGCCGGATACCATTGTGTCAAATTTTTTCTGAAATTAACTTTAAAAGTACTAAGTAAGATCATGAGATATAGCAATATATGTTTAAACCAACTTATATTTTGGTTGTACACCACTTGTATGTGCCGGATACCATTGTGTCAAATTTTTTCTGAAATTAACTTTAAAAGTACTAAGTAAGATCATTTATTTTTGCATAATATAATGCCAATATGGTTTCTTTTGATTTTATTTCATTTATAAGCAAATCAGATTTACCCAAAAACTCCACTCCATAAGCGTTCATTTGCTAAATTAAAAAGTGACAATGGGCTAGTCTGTCCCTTTCTCAGATTCTTCGACAGATTTTATGATAGAAAACCAAGATTAACAAATTTCCGGCATGTTAATGAAGAAATCTACAGCTACCCTCAATATTATTTCAATAATCAGTATCGTTTCTCTTACAATTTATTTTTTTCTCAATAATTTAACAAGAAATAACAATACACACTTGGTTTTACGTATAAAAGCTAAGTGTCGAACTTAATCAACTTTACTTACTTAGCAAATGAATATTTTTGTGGTTGCGAGTTCTGAATGCTGAAGTTTTAGATTTCTCTATAAATGATATCATTGCACTTACAATGTTGTTCCAGCCTATCGCATAAATCATAGAAAATCCAAAAAAAAAAATAATATAAAGAAAATTCATGTCATGAAGTTCAAAAAATACCGTGTAACTGTTGTAAACAGAAATTCATCAAAAGTGACACCTCAGAAAAGCTAAAATATTGAATTTTTGGAACTTTTGATAGAGCACGTTTTTAAATATTAATTAAAGTCAATTTTATTTTTCATATTCAAATGGACTGAGTGTTAACATTTAACATTTTTTGCTAATTGTCGTCAAAAATTAGGCGTAAAGCAAAAATTAATATTTCATATGGTTTTATGATAGATAAGTATTATATTCCCACTCATTATATTCGTAAATTTTGAGGTTTATCCTTCGCTTTTAAGATCATTGAATTTGATTTTTATATAAAATAGTTATATATTAGAAAATAATATGAGTTTATGTGATATTATTTTTCAGAAGATTTCATTCTATATGCCTATGAAAAGTACTCTCAAAACTAACTTTTCCCTAATTATAATTAAATCTAGAATATTGTATTATGCTTAGTATTATTTCATTTTTCTCATTCAATTTAGAATTTACAAATGTCAAAAAATTGAGAGCTGTCACTTTTGATGAATTTCTGTTTATTACATAACATTAAAATTTGTTATGCATAATACATTTTAGCTATTATTGATTTTTTTTAATTTTCGAGAAATTGAATGGTGAGTCCGATAGAGAAATTTTTAAAAATCCTAGTGCCTCATAGAAGTAATTTCCCTCGTCTCCCATACTTCCAAATGTATGCATATGACATAAACTTTTATGCATTACACAAGTGGCCAATAATATCTATAGAGTAAAAAATTAGAAATTTAATTTTTTTATATGATAGTTATATTTCAGATTTGCGAGCGTAACTTTTTTCTCCATGGCATACTTGTTTTAAGAGCAAATGATCAAAATCGTCCTTCAATTATTGAAGGAGCTGATATCTTTTGAAAATTGAATTGAAAGGGTATTCAATTTTCAAATTTCCTCTCAATTTTGGAAACATATCAACTCTATGAATTAACAATTATGTGCCTTCACAGTTTATCAGTCATATAAGGTGCTTATAAAGAAAAAAGTTACGCTCGCAAAATATGTTTTTATATAGATTTCACATAAAATAATTATGTAATTTCTAAAAAGAATATTTTTGTTCTTGAATATTAAAGTGTATTGTAGTTTAAAAAGTTTTAAATATGTTGCTAAAATTTCAGGTTTATAGCTCATGTCTAGCATGACTTCTTCGTATGCGCAAAAAATCTGACACGTAAGGGTATCCTTAACAATAAATTACTCAATTTCGATCAAACAAATGGTTTTATTTGTCTTAATATTCAAATATATATATGAATGCCGATAATGTGGTCGAGATGAACGGTTAGAGGCTGTTTAAAAATGTATGGCCTGCTAGCAAGATGTTACAGCTTGAAGCCGGTTGGGTTCCGAATCTTCGCCTCCTGAGATCTCACGAAGATCGCCCAATTCAGAAAAACACCTCCCCTTGGTGCGCTTGAGCTGCCTGCATAGTTAGCAGATCATTTTGTTTTTTGCTTTAGATTGTTAGCGAGCTTTAAATTGTTAGATCATTGATGCAATGCATATGAAAATATTCATGCATTAGACAAGAACTTTCTTAATTTGAAAGTAGTATGCAGGAATAGATCGAACAATTTAATAAATTAGTGGGATCCACCTATAAAGTTCTAATGTTGGAAGTGATTCCCATTGGATTAATCGCAAAATGGGGTACTGGTGCGGAATTGGGTTCAGATAGCGGTATTTTGACCGACAAGAGTGTAATATGCACTCTTGTCGGTCACAATGTGTCATTCAGGGAGACATTGCCACTGCATGTCTCCCAGATTGGCACACTGTTCCGCATTCATAACTTGAATGCGGAACTTTGACCGACAAGAGTGTAATATGCACTCTTGTCGGTCACAATGTGTCATTCAGGGAGACATTGCCACTGCATGTCTCCCAGAATGAGACAATTTGTTGCGATCAGAATGTGATTGCAAAAATTTGACCGACAAGAGTGTAATATGCACTCTTGTTTTAATAAATTTTAAATACTATATAAGTATCTTTACATACAATCTTTACATTATATTTTTTCCTAATTAATATTTATTTCATATTTTTTTGTGCTTTATCTAACTTATAGCATGTACTGAACTATTTTACAGACTCTACTGAGCTATCTCAACATATAAACCAGTGAAAAAAAACACATATATACTCACTTCATATTCTGATCTCATGCCATATTATCGCAAAAACTATATTTATACACCACACCTCATAAAACATCATTTTAGCCCTATCTAAGCGTTCAAAACCTATTTTTCCCGCGTAATCTGATTCTTCAGGATCCGCTGATTCGATTTCTGCCGTCAGATCGCGAAAATATGCATTACATAACAAGATATACACAAATTACTAAACTTAATATTTTCCTTAAAATTGCTTATTCATCTATATGACAATATTTATTATCTTCTCCGTTTTCCCTCACAAATACATTTAATTTTCTGAGTAATACGTATAATAAAATGAATATCTCAAAAAATCAAATTCAAAATTAATAATGGATAATGACTAGATATAATCTGAACTTTTGAATGCATACATTTTTTGAAAAAATTGGATTTTGAAAAATTATGTTGTTTGTGTATGAACTTCAAGAGGAGGGAGGCACAAACTTGCCCAGTGAGGTGAAGTGAAAACTGACAAGTTTACATATCAGAAATGTAACGTGTCAGATTTGAAACAAAAAATGGATTAATTTATTATTATATGATAGAGAGATTTGGTAAGTTACTATCAAATTTGTAAGTAAGGGAAAAAAAAGTAAGAAAGAAAAAAAAATTTTAAAAATAAAAAGCCACTCGCTTCGCTCGCGGTTGACAAAAAGAACAGATTCGAAAAAAGATTGTATGAAATTACGAAACTAAGCCGCTCGCTTCGCTAGCGGCTTAAGTAAACAACATATTTCAGATTATCGATACTAAAAATTTTTTTATTTTATAACATTTTATTTTTTTTTGCATTTTTTTTAAAGCTTCTTAACTTAAATCATGGAATGTCTCAAAGACAAAAGTAGCATACAGCATGTAAAGCTAAAGAAAGATAATCATAATTAATACCTTAATTTTTAATATTACGCATTTTTAGGTGCAAAATTTAAAAACATTCTAATACAATAGAGCAGTTTCCAAAAGTAGCATACAGCATGTAAAGCTAAAGAAAGATAATCATAATTAATACCTTAATTTTTAATATTACGCATTTTTAGGTGCAAAATTTAAAAACATTCTAATACAATAGAGCAGTTTCCAAAAGTAGCATACAGCATGTAAAGCTAAAGAAAGATAATCATAATTAATACCTTAATTTTTAATATTACGCATTTTTAGGTGCAAAATTTAAAAACATTCTAATACAATAGAGCAGTTTCCAAAAGTAGCATACAGCATGCAAAGCTAAAGAAAGATAATCATAATTAATACCTTTAAAGTTTAAAATCTTGATTTTTTTTAAAATCAAATATTTATAACTTTAATACATACAGCTTAAACCTTATACTTGTTTTCTCTTGTGAGAAAGCAATCTTACAAAGCTAACAATCCTAAAAAATAAAGAATTAAAATTTAATAATTTAATCTAAAATTAAAATCAAAATTAAATAAAATGAGTTCTTTGTAATAATACTTTCAAGGTAGGATATATTTTAGTGGGATCTATTGAGTCATCACTAACAGCATTGAGCAATCTATTGAGCATTGAAATACTCTCGATTTTTCTTTGTCTTTTTACATCAATTTCTGCGTTAGTTGCTTTTTCCATGATCCTAATGACACGGTCATCTGCTGGATTTTGATCAATTTTGAGTTTGATAACGAAAGATGGTATCACTTTTGTATAAATTTCTATAATAACATCATCAATTCTGAGATTTTTTCGATCAGGAAAATAGTCATGTTTGAGTGTTCTAAAATGAGCTTCGGCAATATTGTTAGTTGCGTCGCCTTCACGCCTGTCACGAGCAATCCATCTTGATATGTTGTAACGCCATTGTCTGTTAAAGTATTGAGATGCTGTTGGATCTGTGTCGAGCAACTCCAGAACTTGATCATAGGCAGCATTTGCTTCTTCCTCATGTTCTGCATCTAATTTGAAGACTAAATCCTTCATCAAATTATAGAATTGTTCAAATTTTTCTTGAGAAGAAAACTTATTTGATTTGCGAAGAATTGCACGAAGAACATGTACTCCGCACCAAAGTATTTGAGCTTGTGGAATGCTTTCTTCTATTGCTTGAGCTATCTGTGGAGCACAGTCCATGCTAATGTATTCTGGCTCAATTGTTACCCATCTGAGATAGGCGCACACGCAAACTTGAATGTTTTGATAAGTGTCTGGTTGACAAAAGAAATATAAAAAAGGGAAAATGTGAAAATCTTTGATTTTGCCAGTAAATGCATACAATGGAATGTTTGATCGCAACAATTTATAGGTGCTGTCTATATGAAATGTCTTGATACTATGCGCATAAGCTTTGCCTTCAAAAGGCGCGTAATAGAAACACATATTATTGTCTGAGACTTCAAATGCAATGAGATCATCTGGAGATTCTTCTTGTACTGTCTGAACAAAGATTTGCAATGACACAACATCGTCAGGAGAATATCTAGTTTGAAGAGCATGTATTCTCTCTGCAAATCGTTTGATTGCACGTGGTTTTTGAGCGTACATCTCTGGAATGGACGGACCTGTAAGAGGAATTTCAAGATCTTTGAATGCATTTAGCTGTGCTATCGCTCTTTGATTGTCATCTGTTTGGAAGTAATGTTCTAAATATTTGCGATAAAAGACAGACGAATATTGACTTTTGTCATTTGGGGCGGAATGATCATGTTCTTCAACTATTTTGATTAGTTTGTATTTATTTTGATCCAAGATTGCAACATTAAAATGTGCAGGACATTTTGGATATTTGCAGTGGAATGAAATCTGAGATCTTTCTTTCCTGACACGTTCACCATATCCATACTGTGCTTGTATTTCTTGTTTAACTCCAAATTTACAAAGATCCATAACAGTAAAGATAGTTTCTTCTTCTAATTCCATTTGAAATTGAAATGAAAATTAAAAATTCAGAAATTTGAATAGATTTGGTCTGTAATTAAATGAGAATAGCAGTTTGTTCGTCATTGTTTGAGGCAAGAGTATTATAGGAATATTATATGATGGATTTGAGTTGCATATAAAGAGTGCAAAAGGATAAAGAGAGAAATTTTGTTAGATTAAATTATTAAATTTTAATTCTTTATTTTTTAGGATTGTTAGCTTTGTAAGATTGCTTTCTCACAAGAGAAAACAAGTATAAGGTTTAAGCTGTATGTATTAAAGTTATAAATATTTGATTTTAAAAAAAATCAAGATTTTAAACTTTAAAGGTATTAATTATGATTATCTTTCTTTAGCTTTACATGCTGTATGCTACTTTTGGAAACTGCTCTATTGTATTAGAATGTTTTTAAATTTTGCACCTAAAAATGCGTAATATTAAAAATTAAGGTATTAATTATGATTATCTTTCTTTAGCTTTACATGCTGTATGCTACTTTTGGAAACTGCTCTATTGTATTAGAATGTTTTTAAATTTTGCACCTAAAAATGCGTAATATTAAAAATTAAGGTATTAATTATGATTATCTTTCTTTAGCTTTACATGCTGTATGCTACTTTTGGAAACTGCTCTATTGTATTAGAATGTTTTTAAATTTTGCACCTAAAAATGCGTGATATTAAAAATTAAGGTATTAATTATGATTATCTTTCTTTAGCTTTACATGCTGTATGCTACTTTTGTCTTTGAGACATTCCATGATTTAAGTTAAGAAGCTAAATTCTGAAGTTTACATGATCCTCTCGTGTGCACCCTTAAAAAATGCAAAAAAATTGAATACTTTACTGGTTGGGCAAATTTGTCGCCGCCCCCTTCAAGAGAAATTTCTTGATATAATTTTTTCAATCTTTTTAATAGGCAAGATATGCTCTTTGATATATGTAACTATAAGAAAAATAATGAAATAATTCCTTCGTCACTATAAGATTAATTCAAAAGAAATTTCTAGTGACTAAGGAATATTATTCATAAAGAGTTATTACATAAAGGTACTTGCATGCATTACTTTCATATATTTTTTAATAATTTTTTGAAAAATTCAAAATGTTATCAGTTGGATGCATGGGGAAAACGTATTGATGGATATTGTTATTTGTGATTTGGAGCAGCAATAGAAATGACATTGTTTGGAGATTCATTTTAAAGTCATATTCTCATCATCACGTATAATAATTTGTCTCTTCAAGCGAGATTCTTACTCCAAAATCTATATGTTTTCTAATTTCTTTTTAAAATATCTGACCTTGTGTAATTTCAAATTATTATAATTTCAAAATACATTTAAAACCCCATTATTTAGAAGTATTTAAATACTATATGATTTATAATCATAATTTCATTATTTATATTATTCCTCTCCCTTTAATTTATAAGAGAAAAACTAAATTTAATAAGAAAAATTCAAAAAAAATATAAAGTTTTAAAATGTCAGAATCAAAAATGTTAGAATGCATATCATTTTTCGAGTTTTGAAAAAAAATTTGCAATTTCACCTTACACCACACAGGTTGCTCAGTTCATTGACATAGAGAATATCCGATTTCCATGGTTTTACTCCCAATCTTATTCGTAATATACCGAATTTCGAACTTAAAATCATCCAAATTCAAAAAAAGAGACTACCAACAACTACAGAAATATGATTAGATCACAAACATTTAGATTCATTAGTGAATACCTGTTGTATATTTTAATTTTTCAAGCCATAAACTTGAAATCATATTCTACGTGTCTCTTTCTCAAAAATTGAGGGAACTGAAAGGTTTACACGCAAAGAATATGAATTCAAGCTATAAATACGAAAAAATACTAAAATGAAAAACCGAATAATTTTACATAAATATATGAACTTATAATGAATTATTAGAAAGTTCTGTTGATGGGGAAGATGCCTTCAAAGCAAATTGATCTGGATTCCAACTTAAATGAGATCCAAATTTTGCCGAATTCTTGCCTGTTAAATGACATCCAACACCATGGATATCAAAGAGAGAGACTGAGTGTTGGATGTCAAAGAGAGAGACTGAGTGTTGGATGTCAAAGAGAGAGACTGAGTGTTGGATGTCAAAGAGAGAGACTGAGTGTTGGATGTCAAAGAGAGAGACTGAGTGTTGGATGTCAAAGAGAGAGACTGAGTGTTGGATGTCAAAGAGAGAGACTGAGTGTTGGATGTCAAAGAGAGAGACTGAGTGTTGGATGTCAAAGAGAGACTGAGTGTTGGATGTCAAAGAGAGAGACTGAGTGTTGGATGTCAAAGAGAGAGACTGAGTGTTGGATGTCAAAGAGAGACTGAGTGTTGGATGTCAAAGAGAGACTGAGTGTTGGATGTCAAAGAGAGAGACTGAGTGTTGGATGTCAAAGAGAGAGACTGAGTGTTGGATGTCAAAGAGAGAGACTGAGTGTTGGATGTCAAAGAGAGACTGAGTGTTGGATGTCAAAGAGAGAGACTGAGTGTTGGATGTCAAAGAGAGAGACTGAGTGTTGGATGTCAAAGAGAGAGACTGAGTGTTGGATGTCAAAGAGAGAGACTGAGTGTTGGATGTCAAAGAGAGAGACTGAGTGTTGGATGTCAAAGAGAGAGACTGAGTGTTGGATGTCAAAGAGAGACTGAGTGTTGGATGTCAAAGAGAGACTGAGTGTTGGATGTCAAAGAGAGAGACTGAGTGTTGGATGTCAAAGAGAGAGACTGAGTGTTGGATGTCAAAGAGAGACTGAGTGTTGGATGTCAAAGAGAGACTGAGTGTTGGATGTCAAAGAGAGACTGAGTGTTGGATGTCAAAGAGAGACTGAGTGTTGGATGTCAAAGAGAGACTGAGTGTTGGATATCCGTAGTTAGTATACATAACTTGGGTACGGCGGCACTGCGTTCCACCTTACCCAACTTAACCTTAAATATTTACAAAACCATCTGACACATAAATGACTTCACTAATGACTTCACTAACGACTTCACTAATGAAAAATAAACGTTCTCACTAACGTTCCCACTAATGTTCTCATTTACAAAAGTATTGCAGCGCTTCCCATTGCTGTGCTTCACACAATAGTTCATATTCTTCAGTATCGCTGCTGTCACTCCAATCGTCAGAGTCAAAGTCACTGTCAAAATAAATGTTAGTAAGTTTTGACAAAGCTAATGAAACACGCTTACCGTTTGTATCTATTGCTTTTATATATCTCCCATTATGTTTGTTGTCATAAACGCTCAAACTAACTTTACCCTTTCTCCCTCGTATCTGATAGAATGTATTTTCACGAGGAACGAAGAACAAATTCTTGAACTCATGACCGTTGTAGTTTGTTATCTCAATAGTTTTCGTCATTTATATAAAAATAAACTTAAAAATAAAATAAAAAATAAATGATCTCACCACCCTCACACGTATGAAAACATAGCACAAAAATAAATTTAGGTGAAGTGGTGAGATCTCACCTCTTTTTTCACCTCTTTTTTCACCCTGTTGAATTCATTGCTTTATTCCTCACTGTCGTCTGCTTTCTCCAACTCTTCTAGCTTCTTCTTAAGTTCAGCAATGTTGTCCTCATGAAGTTTAATCTTCCTTAATATACCTTCTTTATCTAATGGTTGCTTTATCTTTCTAAACTGAACTCTACCATCCTTCATAGTATGAATGTAAAAACCTTCTGGAATAGTTCCTGATTTAATGTATTCTACCAAAAACTTTTGTTTCATTGCTTCAGTGACTTTAGTCGTCATTTCAATCAAATAAAAAATTTTAATATTAAATAAAAATAACGTTATTTTTTCAGTAAGGAAACGCAGGAGTTTTACGATTTATTTGAGGAGTAGGTTCTGGTTTAAATGTTGGAGTCGGTTTAGGAGTTGACTTTTGAACAGGAGTTTGTACTTCCATAGGTTCAGGAGTCATTGAAGGTTTTGCTTGTGAAGGCGTTGGTTTTGGCGAAGGTGTTGGAGTTTGTTTAACTTCAGCTACTTCAGTATTATTTACAACATTTGCTTTATTTCTTTTCAACATCATAACTGCTCCTGCTGTAGCTAGCAAACCTAGTGGGAGACCATATTTTATATAAGGACTTGACCAAATGCTATTTTTGACAGGAGCTGGTGGAACACCTAACCTTGGTGAGACTGCTCTTTGCCATTGTGCAGCTCGTAAGAAATATTCAATAGGTGCTCCATAATCGTTTGGTAAAGTTTGTTTCACAGATGGTGAAGGTTCACGAGAGCTTGATGAAGAACTCATTTATAAGCTTTAAAAATAAACGTTCATCCTTTATTCCTCACTGTCGTCAGTTGCTAAGTTATAGTCGTCAAGTCTTATTATTGGTATGCCTGACTGTCTTACTTGTATTGCAAAGCAACAATCCCTCATAAATCCAATAAGTGGCTTTGGTACATTTTCAGTTGCTAGTTCAATAGGTCCTTTAACAGACAATTTGTATGTTATTGGAGCAGTAGATGTTTGACCTTGCTGGAAGCAAAAGTCCACTTCTGTTGGAAAACCACATAAGAAATGTGTGTTGTCATAGCTATCCCATTTATGTTCCACACTACCATCATCCACCAATGACCTCATAACATCTTCATTAAATCCTATCATATCATTGTTTGTATTGCAGGCGTTCGCAACCATTTCATAAAATACAGGTCCATATGATTTTTCGGGTTCTGCAGGCATATTTCCATAAGCTCCCATGGAAAGCTGAAGATATTTAAACTTAGGGTTCTCAAAATTAACATAATAGTTGTCTTTCTTTCTAAATAGTGCCCAAATACTTTTAACATTAATAGGCGTATAAGCTGCTGTAAATGTTGCACTTGAACTATCTGTATTCTTTGAGAATGAACCGTCCATAGGAATCCAATCCATAACTTTAACAGGAAAACATAAAGCCTCGTTTGTATAATGTTCTACAAGTTCTGTATAAATGTTAGGGTCTAAAGAGAATGACTTTGGATGAATGAAACATTCATTAAAATCCATCTTTGTTCGAAATAGTTGCTGGGTTACAGTTGTAATAGTAACTGTTCCACTAGCTTCTACTGCCTTCGTTATCATAGTCAATGGTTCATTCCATGGAACAAATTTATTTGTCGGTGGATTTGAATCTGAAGCAAATGCAACTTTAAGAGTTGGATTGAAAGCAATGATATCATTTACAGATATAGATGTGCATTGTAAGGCGTCGCTACTGAACTTTACTTTAAGCTGAATGTTTCCTGCAAAAGCTGGAATAAATCGAATAGCTTCTAATGGAAGGAATCTTCTAACAGGAATTCTTAAACGAAGCTTAAAATCAAATGATTTTCCTGCTGTAATTGGACCACTAACAATTTGTCCTGTTCTGCATGTTCCCGAATGACTCCATACATCTTCATGTCGAGTCTTTGAGAAAACATCTACTTTCTTTATTTGTTCGGTAGTTTGTGAGTTTGAAGTTATATATGCTTCTTCTCTTGCGTTGTCTTGAGAATATACGATACGACCATTTGCAAGGATTTGATATCCAGCAACTGCATAGAAAGCGTCATCGAAACCAATCCAAAATCCTGGTGGGTTTGTTTTATTGGAACCTGAACCAATTTCTTTATCTACAATAAATTGACCTTCCATTTTATACGTAATGAATGTATTGTAAAGGTCCAACATATTTTCACCAGGAGGTGAGAGATTGAATGTTACCCATGTGTTATCTTTAGCAGTTCCAGGTTGTGATGGAATCTTTGCGTCAGAATATTTTCTATTAGTGTCACCAATTTGAACTGCATTGTCTATGATATCGAAATATGAGCGAATCTGATGAATATGCTCTGCTGGAGTAAATTCGTTTAGCTGTTCGTTCTGCATGTATTTACTTCAGATAAAAATATCTATTTACTTCATTATTCTCACTCTTCTTCTTGGCATTCGTGGTGGAAGTTGTTTCTTGACATTTTCAATGAACTGTACATTCTCTTTTGTCTCAACTTCTTTCACTGGCGGGTCAGGGTTCTTTGACTCGGTTTGTTTTTCAATGAAATTCACGAACTTTGCAATAAGCTCTTGGTTCGTTATTGAAAGTACATCTGGCTTCTTTTCTTCTGGTTCTATTGACTTTTCAGTTTGAACAGAAGGTTTTATATGGGCTTCGTGGACTTCACCCTTGCCATACACCTTAATGTTGTCGCTTTCTGCATTCGCTAATGGAACCTTTCTTTTTCTTACGTATATTTTACCATCTTTACTCTGACTTACGTAATAGAAAGGATGTTGTATTCCTCTTGCGTCATTTAATATAATAGACTCTCGCTCTGATTTTGACAAGCTCATTTTACATCGGTTAAAGTTTTAATTTTGTTTTTTATCTGCAGTCAAATGACTCAGACAAGCCCTACGGACAAGACCCAAGGGGTCATAGATGTTGAAGCATTGAAGAAAGAAATTCGTGAGCAAATTTTATCCGAACTGAAGGAACAAAAACAAGAACAAAAGCCAGAGAGACCAAAGAGAAAACTTAGTGAAAAACAACTTGCTGCATTAGCTGCTGGAAGACAAAAGAACCCACGTTTGCTGGCGAAGAAAGCTAGAGAAGAAGCTGAAGCAAAAGCTAAAGAAGCTGAAGCAAAGAAAGAGTAAATGGTTTATTTTTATCCGAATAAATGTATAGACAAATACCTTTATCTGTTGCGTTCAGTAGTGAAAACCCTGACGTCAAAATAAAGGGGAACAGAGTAACGTTTAAGTTTCCAACAGACTGGATTGTGAACATAAATGAAGAGAAGTACATTGGCATAACATCTATGTATATAACACGTGCTTTCAGAAAGGTTGACTTTATACTTCAAGTCGAGATAGAAAATGACGAACAGTCTTTAAGCGCCCAAAACATTCACATATACAAATACTTTAAAGACGATACAACATTGTTGCAATGTATGATTTCATTTAATGAGATGTTCGAGAAAAAGTTCAACATTGAAGTACAAACTTTACAGCCTTTACGTGAGTTTCTTGCACAACTGAAAGAAGAAGGTAGTCAGCCACAACTTATAGACTTTCATTATGAATTTAATGAAAATGAAGATGGAACACATGACTGTCAGTTTGTTATATATTCACCATTCAATGAAGTAGCTAAAAGAAAGAAAATCCATTACGTATAAGATTTCAAATCTCTGAACCAAGTGATGATTTCAAGAATGTTTTCAATTATGATGCAATGCTTCCGAGGAAAAATGAATTTTCAAAGATTGTAACACCTGGCATTTGGGATAGAAAGCAAGCTATATTATATTCAAACTTAAGTAAGGGAGTTGAAAATGAGTTCATTGGTCATACAAGAACTTCACCACTTCCTAACCCTAAATACTATAAATTAACTGGCTTCAATCGTGAGTTTTGGATAGACATGTTCTCCACTCATGACCATAACTGCCCAGTGTTCTTACCTCCAGACCATAAGGACTGTCTCTACATTGAAGCACAACTCTTAAACTCTACCATCGCAGTATTGTAAATGACCACATGGGCTTCGCCCTTGCCGCTAGCGGCTTATTTTTATCATGAATGACTCATGCTGACAAAAATAAATGACCTCATTATTTTTCTCATTCATGACCTCAGAACTTAAGCTTTCTTATGAATGAAGTCTTAGTCTGAATAGAAAAGTTAAACTTTTCAGCAAAGCAAGGACTAGAAGACTTACATAAGTCAAATCCAATCTCTTGACCATCATAAAGTGCTTTGTAAAGTTTCATTAAACTGAACTCAGAGTCTTTGTCATATGTTCCAACAGGTATGTGAATGTTCTTATCTTCATTGTAATAGCATTGTATAGCTTCAGGAAACATTTCATTAGCTGTTAAAGCAAGGACGTCTTGTTTGACACCTTTGCAACGTGCATGGAATGCAACTTCATTTAAATCGTTAGTGAGTAAGTCTATGTAAGTCTTCTTTCCACAAAATATTGACTTGTATGCTAAACTTTGTTTTCCAGGTGTTATTTCTGCAAAGTCGCTATGAAATTGACCTAAGTTTTTCCAATAAGTTCTCTACCGTATCTCTTCTTAAATTCTGAGCTAAACTTGGTATGTCTTCATTGAAAATATGCATGCTATCACAGTCCTGGTAAAATATTTGAAGACCCATGTCCTCAGCAGTACAGAATACTTCATTCATTATTCTCTTCGACATAGATAGAATATTTACACCAAGTGGACAGAAGTTAAAGTGTCTGCAAATGCTTTTCGTTAGCTTGAAAATAGTTTTATCTGAACCATCCAAACCTTCGAACTTCACTATATGGTTGTAGTTTCTGATGGCATATCTTATAGCATCTTTGTCATCTACTATGGTTATTTTTGACTCAATAGGAGATAGAATAGTTTTGCCATAAATACTGTTCAGAATGAGCTTTATATTTTCTTGCAAAGGATTTCCTTCTTTCTTATACTTTAACCTTAACTCAAACAACTTCTTTACTTCATCTCTTATTCTAATATCTCTGTTTCCATCGTAATAGTATCCTTGCAACACTTCACATTTGACACCTTGATATTTTATGAGGTCTTGTAATGTTATATGGTCAACATACATTAAACAGCAAGTGTTTGAACTTCTGGGAACGTTAAGTTCTGGATTTAGTTCAGGGTCACAAACTATTAAAGGAAAGTGTCTATGTATTCCAATCTCTGTTATCTTAATGAGAACAAAGAAGCCAGACATAAACTTTTCACCAATGGGTTCCTTTTGGTCGTCATCGAATAAATGTCTTGAATACTCTGTGCTTAACATCTCATCCTTCAATACTTTTGGAATTCCTTCTAAAGTATAAAGTCTTGCTATAGCTGATGGATATAATGAAACAGCGTCGAAGTCAGCAATGAGTTTCTTTTTGCTCTTTTGTTTATGTTATCTGACAACATACATCTTCCACCTTGAATGCATCTGAAATAAATTCTCTTGGTTTATTTGAGAGGTCATAAAGATTTCCATTCGGGAAGTACACTCTGTTCTCAAACAATTTGTTAGCAATAGAACAAATACTAACGTAGTCATAAACGTTTAAATCAAACTCTTTCAATAAGTCATTGCGGAACTTACAAAACCTTCTCTTAAAATTCTTACATCTTGTTTGCAGTAAAACGTGCTATATTTTTCTAAGTCGAAGTGGTTTTCATCTATTCTGCAACCTTTGATGGAATCTATGTTTTCATGAACGTTTCAATATCTTAAACTTACATGCTTCAGAAATGACACCAGTTCTGTTGTCATTTGCTAACAAAACACTGCTGTAGTAGTTGTATGGAAATACTTCTTTCGGTCCTGTTTGTAAGTTAAACATAGCAGGAAATAGTTTAAGCTTCTTATTTATAACACTGTAAGAGTCTTTTATAATAATTGCCCTTCCTTTATATAAACCAGTTATTTGCATTGTTCGTGAACCTTTAATGATGGGAGTTCCTTTCACTTCTGTCATGTGTCTTAAGATGAAGTTTATATCATAACTGAGGTTATGGAAATATATTAAACTCTTGTCAGGAAGTCGTCCAAAAATTCTGTTGCACAGTTTTGACCCCAATGCTTTCACTCACTGAACCATCTTCACTGTCATAACAGATGTTAAAAGCTTTATGAAAGCCGTCTGTGCTACACTCAAAGTCAGCAAAGAAAACGTGCTCAGGAATGAACTTGCACTTATTTTTATTTACTTCTTTTGACTCGCTTTCTTCTTCAGTTGTACACAATACTTTGGAGCATATGTCAAATCTTTAAATGGTGCAAGGTTCTGTTTATATAAGTCAGTCGTATATGTGAAAAGTTCTCCATAAGAAATAGGTTCGAAATATTTGCACTCCCACAATGTTTTCATAACATCCCATAGGGTGTAGTTCTATCCATGCGAACTACATATTTATCTTCTCTCTTTGTATAAATCTTCATCTGTTTCTCAATGTTCATTCCACCACACTCCTTCAAGATTTCTATATAGTTGCGAATGAAATATGTTGTCATTGGTAATCTTTCATTTAGCATGTAGTGGTCTTCAACAAGAAGTAAGTCAATAGTTCGAACAGTTTCACATTCTTTTGGTATGTATCTCTTTATTTCATTATGTCTTGAGTCATTGAAATAACCAATGGTAACATTAAATGCTATACCTGTTGCGTCAGAAATTTCTTGTACTTTACTTTGAGGAAAGTCTCTAACACGAATGACTTCTCTCATGTGGTCAATAGTTTCTTCATTTACTCCAGCCTGAATGCAAGCATAAACGAAACAATTGTCTCTGTCATAAGTGTTGCAGTTCTTTTGTTCAGTTCATTGAAGATTTGGTAGCGTTCAAGATTTATAGGTAATGTGCAAAGATACTTCCAGAACTGACCGCTTCTCTTCTTATAAAACTTCTTTTCACCATTATCTTTCCAAAATCTATATGCTGTTTCCTGTTTGCTTAAGAGCTTCCAAAATGGCTTTCTGGTCATTTGTCAGTGTGCTTTCATCTCTATATGGTCTCTTTTTTGGTTTGCCTTTCTTTACATCTGACATCGTTAAGCCTTCATATTCTGTTAAATCATACATCTTTATTTCAGTAAGATTCTTTATGTTTGTCAAGAAGAAGTCATAGTGCATTTCAACAATACCTGCAGCATTTGCTTCTATCTCTGATATAAAGTTCTCCTTCAAGAGCTGATGTAGTAATGTTCCAATATTATTGAGGTTTAACGTAGAACATTCATACTTTCCACCAAGTTTATAACATACCATCCATCTTTGTTGGGAGTTTATTTTAATCTTCTCTAAGAGTCTCATGAAAACCTTACCGAAATGTTTGTGTAAGTAGTCTCTGTTTGGTTCATCTAAAGCTTCGATGTTAAAGTCAATGAGTCTATTGCCTGACTTCACATTTCTCTTCCTATTCTCTTCATCTTTCTTTAACCATCTCTCACCTTCTTTTGGTTTGTCGTCAATGGAACGAATGACATCGTTAGCTTTGCGAACTTGTTCTATAGCGCTCTTAAACATCTCTCTTCTCTGTTGTTTCAGTGTGTCGTCTCTCTTCGTGTTTCACCAACGTTTGCATTTGTTATGTCAAACATCTCTTGACGAACATCATGCGAAAGAGCTTTACGAGTATGACCAACGTTTGCATTTGTTATGTCAAACATTTCTCTTCTTACTTCATGAGGTACTAAACGTCTATGATATAAGTCAATAGCAACGTCATTTAAAGGAAATGCTCTTGCATGGACTTCGTCCTCGCCGCGTTGCGGCTTTATGAACTCATGAATTCTATCATAACTTATTGCACCATTATAGTCATTGAGGATGTCAGCGAGTGCTTTTTTGTTTGTTGCGTAATGCTTTGCTAACTTCTATGTTAGCTTCTGTAAGAAGTTGTTTTATTTCCGAGTGTTCTAACTTAGACAACTTCCGATACATCTTTAGTAGGAAATAAAAAAATATTTTTTGAAAAAATTAGATTAGATTTTTTAAAGTTATTTTTCAAAATAATTTAATATTTTTATTTTAATGAAACACATGCAAGATTGCAAGTTCTTTTCATACAATGCTCTCGCTACTGCCATCAAGAATGAGTTCAATGGTGCTTCAAACGTTAATGTTATCTTTAACAAGAAGTTTGTGAAAGAATCTAAGTTTGGTCAGTATGTCAGACCATTAGCTATTGTCATTGACCGCAAACGTTATACTTCACAAGAGTTAGCAGTAGTTTTGAAACAAAAGAGTTTCTTCGTGAATGTCAAAGATACTCATTATACTGTTATAAAGAACTCTAATATTGACTTCTTCAGTATTGCTTTAAATCTTTCCGAACAGAAAGAATATAAGAAGGGTGAAACAAATGTGAAATATTATCCTTCATCTCTGAAGACAATAACGAACAAAGATGTTATACAGAAATTCTTACCAAAGGTTGAAGAAGCTTCAATTGACATTGACGAAGGAAGTGAAATGGTTGAAGAAATTGACCCTGAAGTTATTTAAGCAAAAATATATTTTTGGTTAGTCTTCATATCGATATTTTACAACAATTCCCCAATGTATAAACTTTTCATACGCTTTTTCATAAGCTTTATATACCTTCAGAAATTTTGCATAATCTTTAGAAGCATTTAGATATTGTTTAAATGCTTTGTATGTCTTCAGAAATTTTGCATAATCTTTTACATGTTGTTCGTTCTCTTTCTCTGTCATGAGTTCCGAATATTCTAAATTCATGTTCTTTCATATGAGATAAAATTTTATAAAAAAATAAAATTAGCTTAGATTTTTTTCATTCTTCCTCTTTGAAGTTATCGAAATACTCTGTTATTTTTTCCTGTAACAATGGTAAGTCTTCTTTGAATGTAAGTATTGTGCAACCTTTGATGTCATAGTGTGTTTGAGGAAGAGTATTTTTGACAATTTCCTTTATTTGCTCATTCGGTGTCATTGAAATCGGTAAGTTTTCACGATAGAACCAGTTTCTGTCAGATTTATATATTTTAGCTAAGTCATAAAAGCTCTTGTTGTTTCTTCTCACTAAATGCAACATAACCATATCTCTGTCTTCTTCTTTCTCCAACTCTTCAGTATATATCATATACTTATAACTCTTTTCCTTTCCTTTTGGTACTGAACGTGGTATTCTTTTCTGTATGCTTTTGTCTTTGGATTCAATGACTTCATCTTTTGCTTGAAGTTTCTTTTCCATCTCTCCACGTTCTGCTTTATATAGTTCATCTAACATCATGAAAATATAACAGGCATAACGAGGTGAAGCCCACATTGCTACAGCGTTTACTAAAAGTCTATGAAATAATAACCTTTCAAACCAGGAGCCAAATTCTTGCGATTTTCGTACGGAATCTCTTCTCTCGGTTTTCCGAGGGAAGCAATCATATGAGGAAATTCTTCTAAAAGTTCTTTTGTCTGTTGGTTTTCAAACCAATGATATGCTTGCTTTGTAGAACGAAGAGCATTCATTATACTTTGCATTTGGTACATGTCATCTTTGACCGAACGAATGAGGCGAAGTTGTTTGTTATATTGTATGTACTCGTATTCTTCATTTATGGCTTCATGAACGATAGCAATTGTTGTGTTCTCTGATGTTGACATTACTGTCTTTACATACAAAATAAAAAAATAAATAAAAATAAAATTAGCGTTATTTTTTCTGAGATAAACACTATTTCTTCACAACATTAAATTTTATCCTGTATGAAATGACTTTAAAAAGATTATTGACTGACTTCGAATACTATCTCATTGACGCACTGACAGACCCTCAAAACTGTGTTGAAAGTTCTTTAAGCTTTAAGATTGAAGGTACGACGCATTTTATCTTCACTTACGTATTGAAAGAATATGACCGTTATCATAACGAAGTGAATCAAACACTAATAAAATTTGTAGATAAAAAATTGGTTAACAATGAATATTTTAAACGTGAAGACCCAAACACTGCTGGAGATGATGAAGAATACAGACAAGTTATTGAAAAAAATAACGCAAGATTAGATGCAATAGAAAAGAAGTTTAATGAATGTCTTACAAACACGTATGAATATCTTATGCGGTGGGAAGCTAGATAGAAATAAATTTACGTCAAATATGCAATTTATAAAATCTTATGTCGACAGGCTACGTAGCACAGTGGTCTAAGGTGGTGTTATGGTGTTATGGAGGGGTCAGGGTCTGTGGTTCGAACCGCGACAGCGCCGTATTTTCTTATTTTCTTTGTTTGTCTTGTTTGTCGTGAATAAAAAGTGTCATAAAAGTGCTCTATCTTCCACGTGAATAAATAAAAAATTTACTTTATTTCTTCTTTATTTCTTTGTTCCCGTGGAAGAAGGGTTTTGCTGTTTTTCTCAGCCGAAATCAATGATTTTTTCATTTTTGGAATCCTTAGCGAATGAGGAATCTTTTCTCTCGTGGAAGCTTTGACCAAAAATAATGTTTAGGTGAAGAGGTGAGATCTCACCTGTTTTTTCACCCGTTTTCTCACCTGTTTTTTCACAAGCGTTTTACATGAATTGTACGATGTATATTTGAAATCCTAAACAATTTCGTAGCTTCTATTTCTTCTGTCAGTATGTCAAAAGTTTTAACAATACCGAAGGTTTCTTTATACTTCTTCTTGACGTCAGACAGAAGGAAATCTTCTGCTGTTGGATAGTTTTTGTTCAGAAATGCTAACATGTCCATTTTATCTTCTGCTGGCTTTTCTGCTTCTTTCTTTAAGTCTGCATAGTCGTTTCGCATTCTTTCTATCTCTTTGACGGAGTAGTTATATTTCCTAATTGCTGCTTTACATTTAGAACATTGCGGGTTCATTTTTGCGTTATACATTGAAATAAAACCAGCTAAAACAACTAAAGCGTCAATTGCTCTCTTCATCTCAAACATAGCGGGTCTTATTTGTTCGTTCCATACTTTGCCTCTTCTATCTTTATCTCTTATTTCCCAAACACATTTTGCAACTAATGAAACAAAGTTATCGTAAGTCTTAAACTCCTCAGATTTATATATGTCAGAAATGTTTTTATAAACCATGTCGCAATCTTTGTCCATAACTTTATGGTTGCAATGAAAACCAAGGAATTCATAATTTACTTTACGTATGAACTTCTTTATTTCTACTGAGTCAGTTGGTTTCACTTCAATTTCGTCGAATTCAGGAATAGTGAGTTTTTGTTGTTGGATTTCAGGCAATTTGGGTAAATGGTCAATAATGTCCTGCATTTCATAAAGATATTCTTCATTTGTTTCATCTTTCGCACTACAGTCTAAATTACTTGTTAAAAGTTCTTGCTTTATCTTCTGGATTTTTGTTTCGAAAGTATATGAAGAAGGAATGAAGTTTTTCATTTCTACTAACCTTGACGTAGGATTCATGACTAACGAGTTTGGTGCTGTTGTTGTTTGAATTGTTGTTGTGCCGATTGTTGAAATCATATCTTTTATACAAAATAAAAAAAATAAATAAAATAAAACTAACTTTATTTTTTCTGTCTTAAGGAAATTCATGAAAATTCACGGGGGTGAAAAAACAGGTGAAAAAACAGGTGAGATCTCACCTCTTCACCTAAACATTATTTTTGGTCTTTTGTGAAAATTCATGAAAATTCACGGGGGTGAAAAAACAGGTGAGATCTCACCTCTTCACCTAAACATTATTTTTGGTGAAAAATGACCAAATTTCATGAATTTTCACAAAAGACCAAAAATAAACGCTTTACATGTATTTTTCAGCAACTTCGTCAAATAATTTTATAGCTTTATCTATCTCATCTACTTCAAACGTTTTTTACCTTTCATGGGAGCACCATACCTTTTCTCAAACTTTTCAAGTAGTTCTGTTTCTGCAGCTCTCATATCATTAACGAACACAACCTTGACTCTATTGACTGTAGAGTCATATCTTTGAGTTATATTATATGTTCTTCCTATCTTATATCTCTTTGTATTGAAGTCCTTCGGTTTCTGAACGATGTAAAGTAAGCCTTCACTGCAACGTTCTGAGTCGAATGAACCATAAGTTATGAAGTTATATCCAACAACTGGGTCAATCCATAACAAAACTATTGGTATAAGACTTTTGTCTATAAGATATGCTCTTGTTCCATGAAATGCTACTGATATCATAAGCTCAGGATTTCTTGTCAAAATTTTCTGAGTAGAAGCATTTCTAACCCAGTCGTTTGTTTTCTTTCCAGATGGTGTTATAATGTCTGACAAAGAATATTTGTTGTATTTCTTTGAGTATCTTACGTTTAAATCACCTATTCTAACCACTTTGGTGTCATTGTCTATCTTTCTAACTGTTTCAAACTCAATGTTTGTCATTACTGTCTTTACATACAAAATAAAAATTTTTCTTAGAAAAAAATTAGCGTTATTTTTCTAACTAATGAAATTCATTATTTTTGTGCTGAATTCAATAAAAATAAAGTTTATGTTAGCATGTTAGATCTAACATTCTACCCTAAAAATTATTTTTTATTTTTTCTATCTTAAGGAAATTCATGAGAATTCATGAGTTTTTGACGAAGTGCAAAAGTTCACTTCGTGTCATAATGCAAAAAAATAATGCTGAAAACACACAAAATTCATGAGTTTTTGACGAAGTGCAAAAGTTCACTTCGTGTCATAATGCAAAAAAATAATGCTGAAAACACACAAAATTCATGAGTTTTGTGTGTTTTAGACCATGTTAGAAAACGGGTGAGATCTCACCTCTTCACCTAAAATATATTTTTGGTGTAAATTTATGACAAAAATAAATGGTACCATTAATGATATCATGACTGTTCTCGTTCATGTCTGATTTACATCTAATGAAAAAGTTTAGAAGAATTTTCTTATTCTTTCTGGCATGTTTTTATCTTTCCAGTACTCCCGCTCTAATGGTCCCAGATGTGTTGGCTTTGACTCTCTCAAGTTCTTAGATGGTATAACATCTTCAACGCCTCCTTCATATCTTACTTTATAAGTGTCATCGTTTGTGTTATAGCCAAGTATTTCAATAACCACTCCTCGCTTTGCTTCGTCAATGGTTTCAGCAAGTTTGCCATTACTACTTTCAACTAATTTGTGACGAGGGTAAAACGCAATAGAGTCGTCAGCAGCTTTTATAAGATATCCATTACCTTGCGTAGAGTCTACGATATAATAGTTTCTACTTAACCTTAAACGTTTCTTTGTCAACGGTTTGTCGTCAAGAACTACACGAACTTTTGTACCAGGAATGAGGGTAAATTGTGTTGAATTTCTGATATTTTGTGTTTGGCTTCGTTTCTTTTGTATATACTTTTCTTCTTGTTGTTGTGTCATTGAATTTGGTGTATGTCCTGTTGTAGAATGTGTTGAGGAATTATATACTTCGAGAAAGTGTTTCATTGTTTCTTCGGTAAAGTCTCGCTCTTGGTTTAAATCTCTGAGCGTTCTTATGAAGCGGTTAATGATGCCGAGTATGTTATGGTTATGGTCTTCAGTAGTGTAGTGAGTTATGTTATGCTTAATGAGAAATTCTGTGATTTCATTGCTGAGGTATGCACTGTCTTGGTCTGATGTTAAAGTACTTGGGCTATGTTCTGCTACAAACTTTTGTAAAACTCTTAACACTTCACGAGTTCCTTTATTTTTCATTATATACGCAAAAGCTTTGCGAGTGTTAACATTAATGAAGATGAGGAATGGGTTATGTCCTCCTTTTCTGCTTTGAATGAGTGTGTCAAATTGGTATGCGTCAGGAGCGTTGGAGTAAATTGGTAAAAAGTAGTCGTAAGGGTTTATTTTTGTTTGATGTACAACATTTTTGTCAAAGAACCTTTTCACTTCAGCTCTGTTAGTAAATCCCCAACTTTTTGCAGCTTCATTGAACTTCTTAAATGACCTCCATGGATGTTGTTCGAATACTTCTTTCAAGCTCATTTATGTAAAGTTAAAGATTTTATTCAAGACGGTAAGCCCGCAAAGCAGGCTCAAGCGCGTTCATTGAACGCGGTACCATGCAAATACAGTCACAAATGGTGGCATATAATCTGCACCCGAGCCTGTTGGATTTGTTGTGAAAGTGTGTGAATGATTTCCTCCTGGTTCAGTTGGTCGAAAAGTCTTTTTTGCTGAATTGTTATAAGATGGAGATAAAACATCATTGCCAGCTTCATACTCTGAGTTGTATAATGGATGGTCTCTTAATGAGTGGCTATGGTCGCCAGAAAAGTTTGTAGTTCCTGTATGAGTGTGCGGTGGAAGGTTTGCTTCAGTAATTTTCTTCGAACCTCCTGTTTGCTTTGAAGAGTTAGCACAGTATAAGAATTTGTCTACAATCTGCTGCCATGTACCAAAACCTAAAACTGTTGCTGGATTTGTTGAGTTCATTGACGTATAAATAGAGCCTATAGGATATAATGTTTCAAGAATCTGAGTCTTTAATGTTTGAAGCTCTGTTTTGTCTGCTTTCTTGTCTAACATTGTTGGTAGTTCATATGCTTCAAAGTTTCTGGCATGATCTTCGATATTCCTGCAACTCTTATCTAAATTGTTAAGAGTATCTTTTACGCTTGTACTCGGATTCTCTAAAGGTGCACTTGAACCAAGGTCAAAGTTCAATATTATGTCGTCTGCTCTAACAGTAGCGAAGGATTTATGTGTATGGTTCTTGTCGGCTTTACTATTTAATGTAGCTTGAAGTTCATTTATATCGGAGATATTGTGTTTATGTTCTTTATCTGCTTTTTCGGCTAATTTCTCTTCTATCTCATTTATTTCAAGTTCATGCCTACCACCACCTCCCGAAGAAGTATTTTTCTTCAGCTCTTGAAGAACGTCCACTTCGCCATCTTTGGTGTCAATAATGAGACTTTGAGTTAAAACCTTTCCTGTCTTAATGGATGTTTGTAAAACTTCTTCTTCACCGTGTTCGGGGTCATGGTCGTCATCATATCTTGTGAAATCAGAGATGTTGTCATACATTAAGCATATCTGTCTCAAAAGTTCTGCTATTTGAAACTGGAACGAAAGATATACAGAACTTTCATCATCTCCTAAAGTCAAGTCTGCTTTCTTAAGTATTTCTTGAATGTATGCAATGAGAACAGAGTACCTTGGAAAATATTCGAACAATATTTCATTAGCTGTTGGTTTTGGTGGTTCTTCTGGAGTTTCTGCATCTCTTGACTTCAATGCTCTTGCTCTCAAAGACCTAAATGTTAGAGCACCGGGTTTTACAAAGGACTTTATAAATGCTTTAATAGTTCCTGGTAAGTTATTGTTAGCATTAAGTAAGTTCCTTATGCTTCCATCATGTACGTCCATAGCACTATGTAAAAAATCTATACTTTTCTTGTAGTCAGCAATAGACTGACTGTGATTTTTTAAAGATTTGTCAATACCTTTAAGCCAATCTTCATGCATGTCTGATACTGAGCCAAGAATATCATTTGCTTCCTTTAGTGTATTTTGTGCTTCTCGTAAAGTATCCAATCCCGTACGTGCATTGTTTGCTATACGTCTTACAGTATCTATTTGACTCCTTGTTTCTTGCATCCAACCAGATAAAGTTTTAATAGTATCCGAACCATTTGAAATGAAGTTCAAAGCATTTTTAACGTCATTTAAAACTTCTTCACCAAGTACCGCCCATATCTTTCCGATTTGGTATTGAAGAACTCCATATGAAGCAGCTGTTAAACCAGTATTTATAAGGTCCCATATCCATGATTTAGCAGTTTTTCCATCCTTTCCATCCTTTCCATCCAAACCGTTTTCGCCTTGAGGTCCTTGTATTCCTTGTATTCCTTGTATTCCTTGTGGTCCTTGAGGTCCGGTGTCACCCTTCTCTCCTTTCAGTTCATCTTTATGTTCGTTATAATATTCTAATGTCATAAGGTGTACATCATTACTGCTACCAGCAACGCCGAGAATTTGTTTCTCATTCATGACTAAATTCTTTAGGCATTTAATGTTGTCGTCAAATCGAAAGCTCTTTAACAATTCAATGAGAACATTCAGTACTTTCACTAATGAGGCATCTACTGTAGAATTTATATATTGCACCGTTCCATCATTTATAATAGGAACTTTACTTATTGTAATGAATGGGTCATAAGTGTTAAAAGTATCGAAATCAATGACTTTTTTAGTTTTTCCATCGTCAATGACTAAATCATTGCCTTCAATGGTTAAAGTTGAGTTTTCGTTTACTAGTTCATGTGCTCTTCTTGCTTCATTTGTTTCATACGCATATGCAGCAATAGTCATATTTTAATGAGAATAAAATGTTGTTCTATTTGCAAAGTACAGACCCAAACGAATACGGGACAGTAAAGCTACAAACAAACTTAGGTCTTCAGAATGAAGCGCTTGCTTTCAGAGTTGTTGACTTTAATACTATTGCTTCATTCGTTATAACTGACGAAACAGATTTCATGGAGTTTGAAATAGATGGAAAGAAGCACGAAATAAGATTTCACAATAATGTAGAATATAAGATGGAAACATTAGCTGGAGTGTTAAATGCTCTCATAAATACTACAATAAACAAGGATAACGAAGAAAACTTAATGAATGTTAAACTTATTGCAGGAGTTTTGAAGTTCAGTTATGCGAAGGAGTTTAAGATAACACGAATGAGTCATAGAGTACAACTTCTTTTGGGTGCATACCATATGACATTTCCTTTGAAAAGTGTTGACAAAACGATTGAGATGAAATCTGTTCCATACGTATGTTATGGTAATTGTTTGTACATTGAGTCTAAAATAGCTAATGTCACAGGTATTTCAGGAGTTAATAGTAAAGGTTCAGTAGAATATAAGTCTTTCTGTTATGCAGTCAATTCAATGTTCATTCCAAACGTTCCTGTCATAGCAACTCATTTAGGTAAATGGGTTCGCATTAGTCCTCATAATTTGAAAGACATGCAATTCAGACTTGTTGACTTTCAAGGAGAGCCTGTAGAACTGAAGGCACCAGTGCGAATGACTGTTGAAGTTGACTTTTTAGAAAATATTAAATGCAACAGCTTACAAGAGAACTCAGAGCTAAAAATATAAAGTATGAATGTTATGTATTAGGTCATGAACTTTGGTTGTTGCTGTTTGATGAAACAAATGAGTTAGTTATGTCAGTCAAGAGAACAGAAAAATATTGTGTTAGTGAAAACTGCACCAAGTCAATAAGATTAGGTTTGCATTATGAAGATGAGTTCGATACTGTTGAAGAAGTTTTGGATAGATATTACAAATTGCTAACTTGAAATTTTTTTGACTGACGGCACAAAGCGCCAAGACCGAAGGTCCTGACTGCTTTAATTTACTAAAACATATTTCAAACAAAGCTTATAGTAAGTAGATAGTTTTGTATACTCGTTCGAATATTTATACTTAAACTCAACTCCTGTAGTTCCTGGTGTTTCAATGATGCGGATGTTACCTATTTTCATGAATAGTGGAGTTTGACCACAGCATTCGATTTCAGGGTCGAGATAGTCAATGACACATTGTTTCCCTGTTATTCGTGAGATAACATTTTCAAGGTCCTCCTTTGTTAGAATTATTTGGTTCTTGCTTATAAGATTTGTCAAAAGCTTCTTATCGTCTTTGAGTAAAATTGTTTGGTATAACTGAAGAAGGTAATGGTCTACGTTATCTGAAGGATTTGTTTGAACATTTGTGTAAGGGTTGTCGTTGGCTTCTCTTGAAAGAATTTGGTCCAGTGGTGGATACTCTAACTTAACATCTGATGTAGCGTTAGCGTTTGAAGCTGAGTTTAAATTCACGGATTTCAGTTCTGGTTCTTTTTCTTTCAAACACTCTGAACTATAGTTCTTTATGACAATATTGTTTGTCGTTCGTGAGTCAACATTTGATGTTGGTTCAATTGGAACATTAACGGCACCAGCTAAGATGGATTTGCTTCTCATTTCATATAGAATAAAAACCTTTTATATGTATGAAATGAACAATATACTCGACAAGGGTTTGAATGTAAAGCTAACGAATGAAAATATTGTTGAATTCACTTAGACAGGTGCTGTGTATAAAGATGTAGAACTACTGAACAAAAGAGCTAAGGGAAGAAGCAGGAACATGAACAAAGGGTGGAAGCCTATAAAAATTTATGTCAATGATGGCTCAGGAGGTTCAAACATAAAGTATGCAGAAAGTTATAGAGTTTATGCTCTCAAAGGTGAAAAGCCTTCATTTAAGAACAGCTATTCTAACGCATATCCTCAAAAGCTAACGGATGGGGAAGTGGATGATATGAATGACAGCAAAAATATTAACAGAAATGGCGACAGAGATGCATGGAATTTGTTTACCATCAGTCAATTGAAGGTTAAACTTTAAAACAATGTTGGTCGTTTCCATGGAATATTTTTGACTTTAATGGTATTAGTCATGATATGAATCTCAAGGTATGAACGAGGAGAGATGAGAGACTTATATGCTTCCCAAATTTCTTCAAAAGGTAATGTTATACCTGACTGTTTCCAAATGAGTTCAATATCATAGCGTGAGAAACCTTGAAAGATAATGAAGTCAGTTATGAGACGTTTTATGTTTAAAGCTAAAAACCTCCATGTTTGCATAAGTATTGCTACAGTTAAATGGTAATGTCTGACTTTAGTTATGATGTTAGCTAATGGTGAGTCTGGTTTTGACACTAAACCTTTTCCGGCGAAGTCGTCACAAACGAGCAGAGTGTTTGAAGGATATTTTTTGAAGGGGTATTTTGAAAGTTTTGACAGAATGTAGTTTGTCAGTCGTTTCATATCGTAAACTCCTGAGTACTGACGTAAGTGGTGTTTGTCAATAATTCTTTCCATCTCCTCAGAAGTCTTTTGCATTCCTGACTGTATAAATTCAACGATGGCATAATATTTCCTCTTACGTCGAATGTAACGTTGAAGAAATTCAATGAGTTCACTGTCTGGAACTTTAACGACAGAGGCTTGAACTTTTGACATAAATGTTTTCGCTGTTGAGTCCATAGAGTCTGAAGTTGCTGATATAATGATTTGGTCATAATATGAGTCATTTCCTAAACGTTCTGTTATGAGTATATGACGAATGAGATTAAATGTCTTACCTGAACCCATCTTTCCACAATAGAAATACACACCATTTGAACAGAATTCATAATCTTTGCTGAAAGGAAGAATAAGAGAAGAGTTAAGTTTGTCTGTAGTTTCATTCATGTCTTCATCTACATCATGTATTAAATGCTTCATTTTATCTCCATTAAAAATGCAAGTCAGAAATATTCAGAACATAGCACCGAGTCTAACTGACAAGAGTATAAAGATATACTATGAACATGTTATGATGAAACCAACCAAAATTCAAGAAAGTCAGTATACTTATGAATATCCAAGACACTGGGTAGAGTATGTAGGAGGTGAGAAAGCTATTGAAATCAGACAGGTTCGAAGTATTCCAGCAGGAAGAACAATATTATTGAAGAACTTTAATGTTTTGAGATATAATGATGAAACAAAGAAGCAAGATAGTTTCCCTGTTGCTGTGTATGTGAACCTAGACACAGGAGATGACATGAAAGTTTTTAACACAAAGCTTCAAACGGTAGTGAGAGAACAACTGACTGCGGAAGGGCATCCATTACCTTCAGAAGTTACCATAGCATATAATTTTGAAACAAACTCAATAGATTTTAAAGTCATCTCTGCAAAGAAGTCAGGTTTTACATTTAATGAAGCAGATGTATATTCGAATGAAAACTTCAAAGCTATTGCATGGTTAGATAATGACGATTGCTTTAAGAAAATATTTAAATTCAGTGACTCAAAGATGTCAATAGATGACCTTCGTGGAATGTTACCATCGACGTTTACAGTTGAAGGTCAGCAGGATTGCTTACAAGATTGTCAATTGGTGGCGTTTGGTCTCGTGAGAACATTGTTATAAAATCCAGTATAAGTGAATTTGCTGAAGAATCTATATTATGTCTTTCAAACTACATGTATTCGCCACCGAAGCATTATAGTATAACAAACTTTGTCAGTAAGTTTAACATAAGACTTGTCGAACCTTCTTCAATGAAAGATGTTGTGCTACCTAAAGATGGAAAGGATGGACTCATTATTGAGATGATTTTAATTGCATATTAAATGAGCTTGTTCTTGAAGGTCATTCATGATGAAATAACTGTTGTAGAAGATGTTAGCAATTGTTCAGATATTTTATTGAGAATAGATGAGATAAGAAAGAAGTTAGATAGACCGCAAAGCGGTGAGGGCGAAGCCCGTGAGAACGCTTATGTTTCATTGACTTTCTCCAGTAACGAGAACTTTTATGAGATAATATTGAAGAGAGATGATTTTAATATGGTGTAAATGGTAGCTTGGGCAGCTTTAGGCGCAATGGGAACAAAAGCATTAGCATTTGGAGCAAAAGCACTTGGAGCTTATGACGCAGTAAATAAAATGAGTGGAGGAAGGGTTTCGAAGACATTAGATGCAAATAAAGGGAAGATTGGAGGCTGGGTTGCAAAGAAGTTAAGATTAAATAAAATAGGGCTCATAAATAAAGCATCCAATTTGGTTGCGACTGAGTCAGAAAATGCTTTAGGAAAGGACGATGAGTTTGCAAAACACGCAAAAGACTTTAATGACCAGATGAAAGGTAAAACAATGCATTTAAATAGAGTCGATGGAACTAAAGAAAATGTTTCTTCTCCACTAGTAGTTCTTCCATACGGACCTTATGGAATGTATGGAAACCCTTACGAAAGACCATTTGACCCATTGACTGGTGGAAGTAACTGGTATCATTACGGACGAAGAAGAAAGACAGTCAAGTTGGAGACAGACGTGAAGAAAGCAACTAAAAAGAAACCAAGGAAGAGAGTTATAAAGCAATGAATTCAACAGGGTGAAAAAAGAGGTGAGATCTCACCACTTCACCTAAATTTATTTTTGTGCTATGTTTTCATACGTGTGAGGGTGGTGAGATCATTTATTTTTTATTTTATTTTTAAGTTTATTTTTATATAAATGACGAAAACTATTGAGATAACAAACTACAACGGTCATGAGTTCAAGAATTTGTTCTTCGTTCCTCGTGAAAATACATTCTATCAGATACGAGGGAGAAAGGGTAAAGTTAGTTTGAGCGTTTATGACAACAAACATAATGGGAGATATATAAAAGCAATAGATACAAACGGTAAGCGTGTTTCATTAGCTTTGTCAAAACTTACTAACATTTATTTTGACAGTGACTTTGACTCTGACGATTGGAGTGACAGCAGCGATACTGAAGAATATGAACTATTGTGTGAAGCACAGCAATGGGAAGCGCTGCAATACTTTTGTAAATGAGAACATTAGTGGGAACGTTAGTGAGAACGTTTATTTTTCATTAGTGAAGTCGTTAGTGAAGTCATTAGTGAAGTCATTTATGTGTCAGATGGTTTTGTAAATATTTAAGGTTAAGTTGGGTAAGGTGGAACGCAGTGCCGCCGTACCCAAGTTATGTATACTAACTTCCGTCGCTTATTATATAATTATTTCACATATTAATTAATTTATACCCACCAATAAAATCTTTGATAACTCAGTGATTCTGAATCTACACCGGCCAGAGATTCATATTTCGACGGTGACTTCACTTCCTTGGTTGTGCATGAAAAATAGCGTGACTTCACTTTTGACAAAAAGTGACGCTATTTCTGATGGTTTTGTCATTTATTTGTCAGATTTATAAATGGATAATAATGCTGTAAATCAGATATTAATTAAAAATATTTAAGATTTATGTTCGAATTGAAAAGCAAAATGATATTTTTTTTAATTGAAAAACGTTAATATCTGATATTTTGAAGTTTTTAATATTTGTTAGTATCTTAAATTATTGAATGCATACGTTTTTTATGTTCTCAATTTTAAAAAAATTGTGAAGAATTTAGTTTTTTGGAGATGGATGTTTAATATTTGTGAGTGAGAATGCAAGCAGGAGTTTGGTACTTTAAGGCTAGGTTGAGATAGATTTCCCATTATATTATCTGTGAATATATTGTTTGAAAATTCAAGATATAAAAATATATTATCAAAAAATTTTATATTTTTAAATACAATAGGGTGGAAGTATAGTACGATGAGATAGCAATGATATATTTTATAATGGGAGGTAATCTGAAGATAAGTAGCAAATTTTATGCGATTTTGATTGGGAGTTGGAGGGTGTGAGCACTATAGCATGTAATAGTATCTCACACCCTCCAATTCTTCCTATGGCGCCGAAAAATTTTTGGTGAAGTGCGACGACATTCACCAAAAATTTTCGGCGCCATATAGAGAACTCTAGTCTGCGAGGTACTGATTCTATCTATGTACCTCGCAGACCATAGTTCTCAGCCAAAATGTCAAAAATTTCGGAAATTCGAAATAATTTTTTTGAGAAAAAATTAACCGTTATTGCCAAAAATCTAAAAAACTCACAATTTTTTTTAAATTGATAACCCTCAAACCGTTTCCAATCAATAATTTGAGAGTCTATATGATAATTAAAAGTTAAAACATTCAAGTATTTAAGTATTTCTTTAAAATATTAAGTTTTTATTTTTCCAATAAAATTCTAATATCAATATTTTTATTTAACGATTATTTTATTTATATTTTTATGTTTTTTTAAGAAAAAATATTGTTAGGGTTTTATGGATTTTCAATTAATATACAAGATAATTCATGAATGTATATATTTCCAAGTTTTTAAGGATGCAACACTTTACATTTGTAAACTGTCAAAAGTGAAGTCACGCTATTTTTCATGCATTACATTAATTAATTTATACCCACCAATAAAATCTTTGATAACTCAGTGATTCTGAATCTACACCGGCCAGAGATTCATATTTCGTTGCCAAATCGCGAAAATATTCATTATTGACAAAGTTATATCTATAATAGTATTGAACTAAAATATGGTTTTGAAAATTTAATATAATAAAATTATTTTGAAGTTAAATGTAAAGTTCTGGTAAGGAGTTAAATTAAGAAAGAATAATTGAGTAATTGAGTGATATTTGATAAGTTAGGGAGAAAATTTCACATACATTGAAGTAAATATATGTTATTGCAAGAGTTAGGATGAGTCTATGACTGAGGTAAGGATGAGTCTATGACTGAGGTAAGGATGAGTCTATGACTGAGGTAAGGATGAGTCTATGACTGAGGTAAGGATGAGTCTATGACTGAGGTAAGGATGAGTCTATGACTGAGGTAAGGATGAGTCTATGACTGAGGTAAGGATGAGTCAATGACTGAGGTAAGGATGAGTCTATGACTGAGGTAAGGATGAGTCTATGACTGAGGTAAGGATGAGTCTATGACTGAGGTAAGGATGAGTCTATGACTGAGGTAAGGATGAGTCTATGACTGAGGTAAGGATGAGTCTATGACTGAGGTAAGGATGAGTCTATGACTGAGGTAAGGATGAGTCTATGACTGAGGTAAGGATGAGTCTATGACTGAGGTAAGGATGAGTCAATGACCGAGGTAAGGATGAGTCTATGACTGAGGTAAGGATGAGTCTATGACTGAGGTAAGGATGAGTCTATGACTGAGGTAAGGATGAGTCTATGACTGAGGTAAGGATGAGTCTATGACTGAGGTAAGGATGAGTCAATGACTGAGGTAAGGATGAGTCTATGACTGAGGTAAGGATGAGTCTATGACTGAGGTAAGGATGAGTCTATGACTGAGGTAAGGATGAGTCTATGACTGAGGTAAGGATGAGTCTATGACTGAGGTAAGGATGAGTCAATGACTGAGGTAAGGATGAGTCTATGACTGAGGTAAGGATGAGTCTATGACTGAGGTAAGGATGAGTCAATGACTGAGGTAAGGATGAGTCTATGACTGAGGTAAGGATCATTCCATTCCACATATATCACAACACCTACACCTTACACAACCCACAAATCATCTCCAAATTTCTTTTCAGAACTTCTTTTAAATGAGCATTTTTCAATCAACAAACATCCCTTCTTTTGCCCGCACAAAAGGTTTCAGATGTTATATTGTTCCAGAAACTCATGAAACAAAGTTCTAAATGAAAATCCACGGAATGAGCTTGTTCAATAGCATTATCAATAAAAAGAAATCTATGGTATCGCCCGCACAATACCAAAAGATTCCATTTTGTAATGAATGATTACTATGATCCAAGGATGGTTCCGTAGACTTGAAAATTTTAAATTGGAGGTTTAATTCAAATTTGGCGGGCTTTTGGTCGTAGATTAATTTAACTAATATGAATTTGGATTGTGCTTTCCTTATTGATGTAATGATATTTTCACTAATAAAAATGAAATATACACAAGAAAAAAATTATTCAAAAATTATCATTGCATTTTATTTGAAGAAATTTTGAAAACACATCATACACATACTATAAATGAATATTATCATCTTAATTTTAATAAATTTCATTTACTTGGAAAGATGCAAGATCATCTTGTACTTACTCTTCGATTTATTCCATGTAACTTCGCAGGTAATAATGGCGCACTTACCTCTATTTTGGATTTTTATAGTTTCCCTCAAAACACATTCTATGGACTTACGCTCGTATCGCGTTAAAAAATGTCATTAAATCTTAAAATTTTATACAATTGAATGACATATAAAATTTACTCTCATACTTTTAATGATGTTGTCCTGTAATAAACAGAAATTCATCAAAAGTGACAGCTCTCAATTTTTTGACATTTGTAAATTCTAAATTGAATGAGAAAAATGAAATAATACTAAGCATAATACAATATTCTAGATTTAATTATAATTAGGAAAAAGTTAGTTTTGAGAGTACTTTTCATAGGCATATAGAATGAAATCTTCTGAAAAATAATATCACATAAACTCATATTATTTTCTAATATATAACTATTTTATATAAAAATCAAATTCAATGATCTTAAAAGCGAAGGATAAACCTCAAAATTTACGAATATAATGAGTGGGAATATAATGCTTATCTATCATAAAACCATATGAAATATCAATTTTTGCTTTACGCTTAATTTTTGACGACAATTAGCAAAAAATGTTAAATGTTAACACTCAGTCCATTTGAATATGAAAAATAAAATTGACTTTGATTAAATGTTTTTATTTATCATGCAATTCTTCTTGCGACCAAAGATTTGAATAAAAGTTCAAAAAATAAGATAGCTTAAAAAATAATATACGGTAGTGTTTACTAATAGATGAATAGTATATAAATTCCATTAAAATGGATTTGATCCAAAAAAATATATAAAATTTGATCATAAATAAAATCGTTTTAAATTACTTCTTCATTTAAATTATAACAATTATTTTTGGTTTTATATTTTTTTGGATCAAATCCATTTTAATAGAATTTATATACTATTCATCTATTAGTAAACACTACCGTATATTATTTTTTAAGCTATCTTATTTTTTGAACTTTTATTCAAATCTTTGGTCGCAAGAAGAATTGCATGATAAATAAAAACATTTAATCAAAGTCAATTTTATTTTTCATATTCAAATGGACTGAGTGTTAACATTTAACATTTTTTGCTAATTGTCGTCAAAAATTAAGCGTAAAGCAAAAATTGATATTTCATATGGTTTTATGATAGATAAGCATTATATTCCCACTCATTATATTCGTAAATTTTGAGGTTTATCCTTCGCTTTTAAGATCATTGAATTTGATTTTTATATAAAATAGTTATATATTAGAAAATAATATGAGTTTATGTGATATTATTTTTCAGAAGATTTTGTGTTCTTCTTCAAAATTTTATTTTTTTATTAAAAAGAATCTTTACAAAATATACATTTACTTTAATTAATATTTAAAAACGTGCTCTATCAAAAGTTCCAAAAATTCAATATTTTAGCTTTTCTGAGGTGTCACTTTGATGAATTTCTGTTTACAACAGTCCAAATCGGTAATACACCCAAATCATACAAACAATCCTACTTCAAGTTTTTTTTCAAAATTTTTGTTTATCTTTTGTATCGATTCCGCTATTTCATTCATCATTGGAAAGAGATAATGCTATAAATGCTTTGTATTAACAATAAATTTAATTTGTGTAGAATCATGAAGGTTTCAAATTTCGATGTGCTTTGAAAGTTATATCGAAATGATTGATATTATGTACATTAGATATTATGATCATACATTGACTAAATTAATTGTTATTATGATTGAAACTTATTCCAGAACAAATGAACTTTTATTATTTATAGCAAGTATAATAGAAATTTAATTAATACTCAAACCAAATGGGAAATATAGAAGTGGTCAATTCTTTTTTATCCAAAAATACTCCTAGAATTTACAACAATATAATATACATTTAATTAGAACAAAACATGAAGAAATCTATATGAATACAATAGTGGATACATGTTATCACCATGAATCAAAAGCATTTTCTTCGCACATATAAAAATTTTGCGCAAACCTTTCAAACACATAAAAGAGCTGATCCTTCTCGCTAATAATTTCTGGTGTTGCAATTTCTAATTCGTTTTCATGCTGTTCTGGTTCAGGCTCCGAGCTAGGAGAATCTGGCCTGATAGGAAGCTGACGAAGAAGAATGTTCCATCGATTTTTGATAGCCGCATCTGTTCTCTTATTGAAGAATTTGGATATTTTGACCCACTTTGGACCAAATTGATTATGCTTTTCAATCAGCAAATTATCTTCTTCACGACTCCAAGGATCTCTATTTATGTCTGGAGAGAGGTATTTTGTGTACCTTTCACGGCACTGTCTAACATTACGGCCTTCCATTAATTGAGCAATAACTTCCCAATTATTATCTCCGTAAATCTGAACAAGCGACATCAGTTGCTGATCCTCTTTGGATGTAAATTGTGTTTTTGGATGTGGCTTTCCAATAGAGCCTAAACTTCTCTTGCTAAGGTTGGTAAGAATCATTATTTGAAAAATGAATATTAACAAAAATAGAAACTTTACTTTTGAATTCAATTTTTTTAAGTTCCCAATTTTTGAATTGTCCTTTCAAAATAAACCGCAAAAAGTCTCAGAAAATTGAGAACAATATTATATTGATAACTTTATATTATTTTGAGAGTTAAGAAATCAATCTTCTTTAACTGACATATTTCGGTATACGCATTAAAATAGATAAATAGTCGAATGTCATTTCCCCTTTTGAAAAATTGAGACTATAATCATTTCAAAATACATAAATAGCAGCAATAAATACGGAATCAAGAAAAACATATGATCATCGATTTTTACTTTTGATAGTGATTTTCTGAAAAAGGAGATCCAATAAGGACCTATCAATTAAATGCATATTTTAAATTTTATTTTTTGATATTAAGGGTGCACCCTTATGTACGTTTATTTGAGGGGAGGAGGATTACCCTCTCAATTTTGAGGGATTCGTTAGTTTATTTTCTCGATGAATATGCAATAAAATTTGATTTTTACCTTATCAATATACTTCATATAATATACACATGTTCATGTAAAAACCTTTTTCCAAAATTCTCAGGAATTAAGGGATTTTTGAATTTTAAGAATTTTTTTTGAATTTTTTCGAAAAAAAATATTTTCAGAACAGCCTTAACGGCTAAGATTTAGGAACAATGTTAAGTATCAAAAAGAAAGGAGGTCTGATATAGACAACATATATTAAGGGTTTCGTTTTGCGAAAAAAAACGTATAATACGCAATTTCGCTAAAAAAACATTTAGCTAGCAATTTCGATCTTTGACTCCACTCAAGACGTCACTTTTTTAATTTTGCGGTATCATATTTTTGGAAAATCTTTATGAATATTATATAAAAAGTCTCTTTAATATCTATATTTCATATTTTTATCGATTTTTAAAGTTTTTGCGAAAAGTATTCAATTATTTTTGCTATTTGGTCGGGTAAATGTCAGATTTGCGACATTTTCTGATATGATATTCAGATTCTACGTTGATAATAATGCTTATAGAACCCTCTTGCTATTGTGTCAAAATTGCGAAACCGATAGCAAAAATATCTCGCAATATCAAAATTGAGATATTGAGTGAATTATGCATTATAGAGATTAAAAATCTGATTTGTGAAAACATCTCATCAGTTTCTAGCTAATTCAAAAATCTTTACTATCTTATTCGATTAAAATGAAAAGGGAATAGTTTCATTATGCTTTAAATGACAACCTTATAATATAATCATAGTTTTCGCTCAATATGCAGCATTTTTTTTCGAAATCTATGGTCAATGTCCTAAATACTGATTGCTTTGCATTCATATCTCTTACATTTTCTATACCCACATCACTATTCATTGCTATTCCTATCTTTTTCATTTTTGTTTGTTTCTCATAATTTCTCAAAAAACACGATAACTTGATATTTGTAAATATCATACTTTATAACGTAAATAAGAACTTGACCTATTAAGAAAAGCAGTAATGAAAAGAAAATTTGAAATTCATAAAAATTACAAGTTTCTGATGACAATTAGCTTAATTAAACCAGGTACAAGATTATATAATTGTATTTTCTATCCAATTATCCATATAATATCTTATCCAGAAAAAATAACTTGATCAATACCAAATGATTTTTTAACTAGTAAATAAAGTATTTTCTTTACACACACATTGTATATCATAGTTTTTTTTTTGGTTTCGCAAAACATCCAAAAACAAATATGCTATAAAAGTGACAATTTTAGCAAAACGAAACCCTTACATATATCGTTGAAGGTTGAAAAAATCTCTAATATTTGAGCCTAAAATTTCAAATTTTAATTTTTTGAAAAAAGAGGCCACCCGTATGTACGTTTATTTGAGAGGAGGATTATATTTTTGAAAGGGTGAAACATTATGAATATGTTAATTATATAATAATATGTATTATTATAAAAAAGAAAAAATAAAGCACGTTAAAATTTTTCTTTCTTGATTTTTTACAAAATCTACTTAGAATTATGCAAAATATGACTAAATAATTATAAATTTCAAGTTAAATTTTAATTTTGATAAATAATTTAAATTTCAAAATATCAAGTTCAGTTCGACTATGTATGTAGTAATTCCTCAATAAAGTGCCAAAACCCTATTAAAATATATGAACATTTTCAACATTTTAATGTTTTTATTTAAAAATTTGACGGAATATGAGCTTCAAACAATTATTATGTAAATAAAAATAATTAAATATATGTATTTATTCGTATTACAACCGTAGTAAGTCGATTCTTCCTTTCTTCTACTGAGGTTTGAATTTGATTTCGAATTGTAAAGAGATTCAAAGGGAAAATACTAGCGGATAAAAACTACCTCCATGAAAGGGTCATAATGGACTCAAGTTGTATTTTTTGATATTTTTTGCTTTTCGAGCCTAAATAGGTAGCCAAGATAATGCCTAAAATAAGGTTCTAAATTCTGAAGTTTACATGATCCTCTCGTGTGCACCCTTAACAAAAAATGTTTTGAATTAGCGACAAATTCAAAGTATCAATATTGCTTAATGTGACAGAATACTTATAATTAGCCAGAAGTGGCATCTTTTTTTTCAATGATTTCAATTTTTTAATGGGGAGAAGCTTCCTAAACTTTTTAATCCCATAAATATGGTCATTATCTGGAATAAAGAGTTAAGCGTCATATGTCACTTTTTGTACTAAGGAAACATCGACTTTATGCGTTATGACTTTTCGATGAGGAAACAAGTGTTCACGTATTATAAACTTCCTTATTCCAATAAACCGACCCTAAACATAATTAATTCTAAGCATGATAATGGTCTCTTTTCTATGATAACCAAATCAATTTGGTTATCATAGTAAAGCACCAAAAACTGGAATAGGAATCGGCAATATGGAATCATGAAGCAACTCGGATAAAATAAATATGGAACATTCATACATCCATTCCCTATTTTTAACCATATTATATTTTCAAACAAAATTCTCGTACTATTTTCAATAAAATTTGCATAACCTTGTTATTACTCTTAGGCGAAAGATGATTTTAATGTTAATTTTATAGAAGAACTTTTAATGCATAATAAAATAACCATTTCCTATAAATTTAGACTTAAAACGGTGACAATAAACAAGCTTTAGTCTAGAAATTAATTTTCTACTACTATAAATGCATCTTTATCTTTAATTAGAAAAAAATTTATCAATTTTATTATCCAGATGAAAAAAGAAGTGACATATGATATTTTATCTAATTTAAAATCTTTTATTGATTGTTTTTAAAAACTTTGCATTTTGTATGAGTATTTCATGTTTAAATCAGTATAAATACGCAAAATACTTATGAAATTCCAGCTGTTATTCAGTACTATTCATTTTTCAGCAATCATTAACTGTGGAAGAGTATGGCAAACGTTCGATAATGATCATGTATACTCAGATCATCAAGAATGAATTAAAGTCAATGCAGGGAAATGGATAATCCGATTAAAAACCCCAAAAAGGAAAAAGATATTATATGAACGTCTCACAAATGGTTAGTACTAAGCTCTTTCCTGATGATTGAATATTCTTTCATATTTTTGTATATTGTAAGGGATTTTCTCCCCAAATATATAATACCTTCCTTATAAACGATCTACTTTCTTTGAATACAAGTATAATTTTACATTTTAGGAAAAAAATTTATTTTTTCAAATTTATCTTATAACAATAGAGATTTATATATGTGTGTGTCAATATAGGCTTTAGTGGTATAAAATTGAGTAGATTTTGTTTTATTTTGAGTAAAAAATTCAAAAAATACTACCTCATTTTGCGTGCAAAGGAATAGTCAGAGCTATTTAATAACATTTTACGAATGAACTATGGAATTACTATAACTTTTGAAGAAATTTCAAAGTTAATAGAAGATTGTATTTTAGAAATCAGCTGAAAGAATGATGTGCATGCATCAAGCGTTAAAGTATCCTAATCAGAATATAGTAATATACAATGATTAGCAAAGCAGATTTGAATCGGCAAGAAGAGTTGCTTAAAAAATCAGTTGAGTCTTCTCTAGTTTCCACACTGCCTATTCCTGTTTAAGTGCGGTTATTCCTATTCCAGTTTTTGGTGCTTTACTATGATAACCAAATTGATTTGGTTATCATAGAAAAGAGACCATTATCATGCTTAGAATTAATTATGTTTAGGGTCGGTTTATTGGAATAAGGAAGTTTATAATACGTGAACACTTGTTTCCTCATCGAAAAGTCATAACGCATAAAGTCGATGTTTCCTTAGTACAAAAAGTGACATATGACGCTTAACTCTTTATTCCAGATAATGACCATATTTATGGGATTAAAAAGTTTAGGAAGCTTCTCCCCAATTCTTTAATTATTCACAGAAGTAATTATACAATTAATAGCACATCTTATTTAATGTATTCCAACGGGCGCAATCCGTCTCAATTTTGAAGGCAAATAAAAACGCTATCTGTTTTAATATATACTTGGATCATCACCTATTTCATTATGTTCTATTTTTATACTTTTTGGCATAAAAAAATTGAATTTATCCCATCATGATTTTTTTTTAAAGGGACGAACTTTAAATTGAACGGTCAATTTAAAGCAAGTATTCAATCTTTTGGTCAATTTAAAGCAATCATATATGTAGTTTGTTTTAAAGGCTTGATCAATAGCATATGATCAGTACTCGTTGAGTATGTTATGATGTTAAGAGATAATGGATAGTACATTTTAATATTGAAATTGAATTTGGATTATTATGCAATATTCTATAATATATATTATGATGATCATAATAATGTGTTGTATGTGATGACACTTAAGTATCATTGATATTTTTTAATTATTGAAAAAGTTAGTAAATAATATTTCTTAATGTGGTGTTCTATTTCGTGAATTCAATAATCACTGTTTTAGAATTTATAAGTATAAGCTGAAAATGATAAGCTTAGAATGACAAGCTGATGATGCCGGGATAAAAAATAATAATCTGTCAAAATGCTCATTTTAATATAAGAAGGTTAGGAAATGGACTTTGACCTTGAGAAAAAGCCCATCTTCTAACTTTCAGACGAATTTTGGTTAACATTGCGAGTGTCTGCTGCAAATCTCTGCTGAAGCAGCAGGCACTCGCAATTGTAGGCCATGGCAATTGTATTTATAGTGTTAGAATACAATTGCCATGACTTTTGTGTAATCATTTGATCTTCCTGGAAGGAGTTGCAATGGAAGCCAAACCCCACTCCATCCAGTATCAGAAAGCCAGGAAGGAAGTCTTAACCTTGAGAAAGGGCTTCCTTCTAGGCTTTCTGTGTTACATTGGATCATAATCTGTAGAGAAGGGAGTATTTGCAGATTCTGGCCTCTTATAAGGCCAGATCTTCGTATTTCATGCTTCCCAGGGCCGGATTTCTCTCCTGCCGCCATAGATCAGGACGGCATTTGAGAAAGCCGGCCCTGAGTAATGTAAGCGAGGCTCTGGCCTCTACTGAGGCCAGAGACTGTGATATTACGTCTTTCAGGGCCGAGTTTCTGCGAGAATGTCTATCATGTGGATGATCATCGCAAAACTCGGCCCTGAGGATGAATTTTGCAGGCTCTGGCCTCAGTAGGAGCCAGAGCTTGGTATTGTAGGATTCCCAAGGCCGGATTCCGCTCCTGCCGCCCGGGATAAGGGCTGCATTTGAGAAAGCCGGCCCTGGGTATTTAAAACGAAGCCCTGGCCTTTGCTGGGGCCAGAGCCTGTATCTGTATGTCTTTCAGGGCCGAGTTCTTGCGAGACCGTCGACATGATCGACGATCATCGCAAAACTCGGCCCTGAGGATTGTTTTTGAAAGCTCTGGCCACTGCTAAGGCCAGAGCTTCGTATGGGCACTCTCTCGGAGCTGGATTCCTCTCCGGCCGCCCTGAATCAGGGCGGGCTTTGAGGAAACCGGCCCCGAGGATGGTTTGCGAAGCTCTGGCCTTAGCAATGGCCAGAGCTTGTGATTTTAATGAAGAGCCAAGTTCCTCTCGGATCGTGCCTAATGAGGACGACCGTCGAGGAACTTGGCTCTGAGGAGATGAATTGTGAGCTCTGGCCTCGATGAAGGCCAGAGTTTTGAATGGAATGTTTTGATGGGATGAGCCAATGCTCAGTAAGCTGTCCCATCAAAACATTCGATTAAAAATTGAATTAAAAATTATCGTAATCATTGAAAAATTACAACAATATTTTTGAATAATATTATTATATAATAAGAATTGAATAAATTTCTCACAAAATTAAATAAAAATTTCCAAAAAATATTAGAAAATTTTAAAAATTATTGAAAAAATAACAAATTTGATAAGAAAATTAAGGATTAGAGAAATTTAAGAAATATAGAAAATGGTTATTTATTATTGAAATGGGAAATTGATGATATTTGAGGAGTTTTATACAGAATGTGATATTTATAATTAAAAGAAATGAAGATATTCAAGAAAGGAGTTTACAAATGCAGGGTAAAGGAACAATACTCTGTATTTGTAAACTCCTTTCTTGAATTGAAATTCAATGAATCACATTCAAGTGAAAAAGTGCAAGCTATTCGAGAAAGGAGTTTACAAATGCAGGGTAAAGGAACAATACTCTGCATTTGTAAACTCCTTTCTTGAATTGAAATTCAATGAATCACATTCAAGTGAAAAAGTGCAAGCTATTCGAGAAAGGAGTTTACAATGCAGGGTAAAGGAACAATACTCTGTATTTGTAAACTCCTTTCTTGAATTGAAATTCAATGAATCACATTCAAGTGAAAAAGTGCAAGCTACTCAAGAAAGGAGTTTACAAATGCAGGGTAAAGGAACAATACTCTGCATTTGTAAACTCCTTTCTTGAATTGAAATTCAATGAATCACATTCAAGTGAAAAAGTTCGAGTTTTCCTAATTTACACATATAAATCCAATATAATAGCAATATCACACTAAGCACAAATGTAATCTCAATCAAAACACATTATCTTCATAAATGTTAACAAATTTTTCTATTCACACATGTCTAATCATAAATAATTAAGTCTATTCATCATTTATCGTCTAATCAAATATAATTTACATTCTCATTGATAATTCTTATATAAAAATAACATAGATTATATTTCAAATGAGACTCTTAGAGCTTTTCTTATTTTAACATTGTAATAATATAGAATAGCATATAGATATATATGTAATAACGTATATATATGCCTATTTCTCTCATGTTTCGAAATGCAATGTGATATTGCACTCACTTTTTATAGAAATCTACCATACTCATAGGAATGATGACATATACATTTGTCTATCTATCTACGTTGTAAAAACCTTCATTAGCCCTAAAGGTCAGGTGTGTGGGGGTTCCAGGCACTTTGTGCCCTCTACCCCCGAAGATGTTTAGTATAAATGAAGTTTTTATTCGGAAAATTGTTAGTCTTCTGGTGTGAATTCGGAGGACTCTTCTTGAATAGAGTCTTGTATTTCCTCCTCCTCTTCTTCCTCCTCCATTGCTTCTGGGAAGAAGCCTTCTTCTGGGTCGAAAACATTATATAATGTGTAATTGAATGACACATTATATCTTTCTTTGAGTTCGCTCCTGACAAAGAACTTAGTTCCAGGAATACAGAAGACTTCTGTGCGTTGGAAAAGCTGATGTCCTGGAACGAATTTGGCAATTAGAGACTTCTTTTTTCCGAATTGTTCAGGAGTTTTCATGACGACAGTAACAACATCTCCATCTGCGAGGTCTTGTTGTTGTTCGAAAAGGTAAAGAGCAATGATATGAATGGTTGCTGCGTTGAATTCGCGAAAGTCGAATTCAAATTGTGTTGTCGTATAACATTCAAACCATTTTGTACAGTTGTCTCCGAACTCGTCAACGTATTCATCTTCGTCATATCCGTAACTAAAGACTTGGAATTCGGCAATTCTCTTGTCGAATGACCGTTGGATGTAACGAGGAAGATTTTGACGAACTTGGTATAAAGTTCTCAACATTATAAGCTTAGTAAATGTTGGAAAATACTGAACTAAGACATCGCTAAGCTCAATTGGACTTGGAATTGTCTTAGTAAGTTCAATTGAACTAGTAATTGCTTTGTTCAGAACTTCACAGAACTGAGTATTGTATGTAGCGTCTGGTTGTGTGTTTTCTTCGGCGTCTTTGAGATTTTAGAGCAAATTTGTTGAAGAATTTCTCTTAATTCGCTGTTAGACTTTTTGGTGGTTATTCTAACCGCTGTGCCGGTTCTTGGAGGTTGTGGGGCTTTGGCTTTGGTTAGCGGTTGAGAATTGTTAATGTTTGAATTGTGGTTAACAGCGTTGGCTTCCATTAGATAAAAATGAACTGACCAAAAAGACAGATATTTAAATATTTGAGATGAACCGTTTTCGTCAACGGTAACACCCTCTATTTTTTTATTTTATTTAATAGTTACCGTTGGAAAAACGGTTTATCTCAAATATTGAATGAACTATAAACATTTTTTGTTTTCTATATATACTTTTTTGTCCAACGGTAAAACTTTTTACACAACGGTTTTTGAGAGTCGTCGCCGTTGACTTTTTTGTAGAGCACTCAAAATAGTATAACTTTGTCCGGACAAGTAAGGGTCTATAGTCGCTACAGGAAAAGTTACAGGCGTTCCAAGGAAGTATACTTTGAGAAGCCTTTTCCCCCTTATAAAATGAGATAGGACGGTTATTTTACAAAACTGACAACACTTTGACCGAGTAGTTTTTTTGTGCTGAACAAAAAGTGTCATATAAACATCTGTCAAAAACCGCTTTTTAACTTCACTTAAAATGCCACGTAAGCTACGTAAGAATATACGTAAGAGGAAGGGAGCATTGAAACATCCAATAGTAAAACTGACACCACAACAACAATTGCAACAACAAAGGATGAATGACCCCACTGTGTTGCAACAAATGTCAAGCAACCCTATGCTTTTAAACCGAGTTATTGGTACACAGAGTGGAGGTTTAAGAGCGGCACTTTTAGCGAAAATGGCAGGCTATGGTGGAGCTGCAGACGGAACAGCTTATAACCCTCAAAGTCAAATGAATTTGAGTTCACTCAAAAATCAAATAACAGATGTCAAAAAGTCAACCATAGACATACAGAAACAAATAAATGAAAATGAAAAGAAACAAGAGTTTGACAGACACACAAAGAAACTCAATGAGTTAAACATAGAGAAAAAGAAGAAAGAAGAACAACTGAAAGAACTAAGTACAGAGGAATATGCGAAAAAAGTGTCAGAAAAAGCAGCAGAAGTAGCAAAAACGGAACAAGATGTTATAAATTTGAAAAACCATACTACTCAATATAAAGTACTGAAAGATGAAGAGATAAAACAAAAAGCCATGAAGACATATATGGATAGCGATAAGTATAAAAAAGAAGTTGAAGCAAATGTAAAGGCAAAAAAAACTTTTACAGTTGCAAAACCAAACCGTACAGTATGAAAACTTAGCACAAGAAAGAAAAAATAACGACGCAGCCATGCAAAAGGCAATGAAAAGTGCAGATATTATAAAAGCTAATAATGACTGGTTAGATGCCCAAGCCAACGCTAAAGCAGCCCAACTTATAGGGTCAATAAGGACAAAAATACAAGCGGATGAAGACAGTTCAAATGAAGCTTTAATGAATGCTGACTTTAAGAATGCCTTCGAAGCTCTTCATAGTAAGGTGAAACTAGTGAACGACTTCTCATCTGGAAAGAAACTGAAGTCTGAAGGTTTCGACAAAGAGTTAAGAGAAGTAGCACAAAATATGACGAAAATAACAGATGCAGCAACGAGACAGGCAGTTCAAAGTGCCTATGACGCCGTTAGAGCAGCTGTCGTGGAAAGTCAAGAAAAAGAGTTACAACAGACCAAAACAGACCTAGTAAATGCTTTCTTAAGAATGAAAAGTCAGGTAGGACATTATGCTGCAGATGGAACATATGTGCCAGCTGGTGGAACTTATATACCACCAAACCCTCCAAGAGAAGCACCTGCACCAGGACTACCTAAAACATTTACATCGTCACATGGACACAGACACAGGCATGCACCAAAACCAACACAACAACCAACAGTTCAAAATCCAGCACCACAACAACAACCAAAACCAACAGTTCAAAACCCTGCACAACAACCAACAGTTCAAAATCCAGCACCTGCACCACAACCAAAACCAGCACAACAACCACCTCCACAACCAGCACAGCAACCAAAAGTTCAAAACCCTGCACAACAACAACCACAAACAGAGCAAGGACATAAAAGAAGTAGAGGAAACCAAGAATTCTTAAAAATGCTTAAGGAAGATTATGGTTACCCAGATACTCTTGACTTTAGTGACAGATATAAAGAAGCTATTAGAAAGTTCAAGGAAGGAAATACTGACCCGAACCTATTTAGCTTTATGGTTCAGCATCAAATCGGATATAATCTCAAACCTGGAAAATACAAGCTCGCTAGGGGATATGATTTAATAGCATATCATCCAAATGACATGGATGAATTTACTCCGAGATATTGGATGTCAGAGCTAAATGATAATTCAACTCTCTTCATGAAACGCGTAAAAAATAGAGACGGAACGAAAGAAGAAAGGTTTATGAGTCCGGATGACTTAGATAGGGAATTTGTTAAAAACGGTCTCGGAATATATGAAATGCCAGCAGATGAGGTACAAGAAACTCCACAGGAAGAAGTTCAGATACAACCAGACATGGAAGAAATAGTTCAGCAACAACAGCTAGAAGAGCCTGAAGGAAACGAACAAGTCCCTCCTTTGGAAACTAACTTCACAGAACTAGATGAAGATTTGGAACAGCCGAAAAATCTTGACCCTCAACAAGAGTATGAGGAGAATATGGAATCTTTCCAAGAGTCTAAGAAAAATTCGGCTGACATAGTAGAAGGATATCGAAAAATGTTCACCAACATACAAAAGACTCCAACATCAGATGAAAATATTCAGCATAGAATGGAAGTACTGAAAGAAAATGTACGCAAATACAATAATCCTTTTTACTTACGACCATATAACGTTCAATCTTTGGCTGAACTCGGTGAAAAATAAAAGGTTAAATTTCAACAAAACATATAGAAATGAAACATTGTTTAAAGTTCATTCAGAACCTAACCAATATGGAAACAAACCTACTTTTGTTTCTGCAGACTATGGAACTACAATGAGATGGGGTCATAAAGCTAATCCGGATAGGTGGTTCATAAACTTACAACTTCAATTCCAAGAAGTTGTAGACGCAATGGAATTGAATGGTGAACCAGATATAGCTGGTATTTTCAGCGCGGCTTTAATGCCATTGAAAGATATGAAAGATGCAGATATTTTGGACCGGTATGAAATGAACATGGCTGAGGGAAATATAACACCTGACGTTCTAGAACATTTATCTCAAAGAACTACACAGAACCATAGAAATGGTATATTTGGTGAAGAGTTTAGAAAGAAAGTTAGGAGAGAGAAGGAAGAGAACCTATTGATACATGACCTTGCAAACGAAAGTTTGCAAAATGTCATAAAAAACTTACTTTGCAGACAATGAACTGAGAAGGGATGAATATTAAGAAAACTCAAATAGACAGTACCAAATGAAATGTTAGTATTGAAAAACATGTTCCATGACAAAATAAAACCAACTACAGAAATAAATGACGCAAGACTGAAACGTTGGGTAAAAGCTTTCCCATTCACAAAAGATATTATTGGTTACATGGAAAGAAAACCAGAATGGCTACAAAAACATATATTTGGAAACGAGCTTATTCCATATGGACAAGCTATATTTGAAGAGCTTGAACCGGGAAACTCAGGAAAGAGTCATGCAAACAATAAGCGGAAGACTCAAATACAAAACTATGACAAAATCTTTCTAGGATATAGGTTACCTGAAATGGGCGACCAGAGCCCAAAGGCAAAAAGGACATGGGAAATTTACAACATACTAGGTGAACATGAGGCAAAGTTGCTACAACTTGAAGCAGAGGGCAAGTTACCAAAAGCGACACCAAAGAAGAAGAGAAGAGTAGAACAAAGTGAAAGTAGTGAAGAAGTAACTTCATCTAGTGAAAGTAGTGGCAATGAAGGAAAAAAAGAGTTAAAGATTCAGTTAAAAACTCAGTCAGGAAGAAAGTAAAGCTTGGTCCGAGTGGGTTCTATTATGACATATAAATCCAACCATTCTATATTTTTACCCATATGAAATGTACGCCGCTCAGAATATAACGCCAACAGTATTGGATGCCATGAACGGAAATGTTTCCGAATGGTATAACGAATGCGACAATGCCATTAGAAGGTCAGAAATAGTTCCTGGAACTTACGAATATACAACTGCTGTTTCTTATGGAAACGTAGGTGAGTTTGGAGAAGGTTCTTCAACAACAGTAGATATTGCTTGCGACAGGTTTCACATTATTTCTATTGACAACTCATTCTTATACGTGGAACAAGACATTGAAATAAAACCTTCTGCTGACTGAGAGTAAGAAAGGTTGCAATGGTATTTTCTATGTCGGATACCAATATGCTCCAGAAGTTTTTATGGGATATAAGATATATTCTAACTCTGACTTAGTTCAAACAGTAACATGGGCAAACTATGAATGGTTCGCTTTAAGAAACTCAGTACAACCACAAGCTAGAGAACAAACAGACCAGTATGCAACTATTGAGAAAATAAGAAGACTTGACCCTAACGTTCCAGGAGTTTATGTTAACCTTTCTGGTTCAGATGGAACTGCTGCCACTAAAGTAAAACTGAAACTTAGAGTTCCTTTGTCATCTTTCCTCATCTTCAGGTTTTTAAGATACTTGCCAAACTGGGCAGGAAAAATTTCTATCGAACTTACTCCAAGCAAAAATAACTTAGTCATTGCACCAACACAAGACCCATTCACTCTTACAGATACAGCTGGTGGAGCTGCCAGCATACCATTTGGAAAATGGTGCAAAGAGAAAGTTGACTTAGACTTTGGTTTCTCAAACCTCAACACTGAAGTAAACTACTACTTCTCAGGAACAGCAGACAACAATACTGCTTGGGTTCCTATTAAGTTTACATGCGAACAGTTTGAATGCAAGAGAATAGAAAGCAGACTTGCAGTCTATATGTTGGACCCAGATATTTCAAATGCTTTAGCTGCCAAATATATTGCAGTTCCACTTATGTTCCCTATACACCAAATATCTGTCAAAGACTTTGCAGGTGAAGTTGGAAACCAAAATCCAGGAGCCGCAGGTGCAAGAACAGATATTGCTTTAACAACTGCAATGAAACATGCAGATACTATGTTTGTACTGTTCAGACGAACTATAAATGACTATTCTTGTTTCTACAACCCTGGTATTAAATATCATATAAACATAGATGGCAAATATTATCAAAGAGAAGAATATTCTACAGTTGAGGATATGAGGTCATACAACTTGACATTAGATGCTATGAACTTTAACAACAACTTCACAACAACTATTAACCCTGAGATGCAAACTTCTATTATGCCATATGTAAGACTATATAACCATTTAGGAGTTCCAACAACCCAGTATACAAACGGAGATAAGTCAAACTTTTGGCTTGGCATTCCATTTGCTGACTCAGAAGACTTTATGGGTGGTATTTCAACTGTTGGTACAGTACAAATACAATATACTGGTGACAGAGACGATCCAGATGAATTGAGAGCAAAGAAGTTTACAAAACCAATAGCACTTTTCACGGAAGATGCTCTTTTGAAGATTCGTTCGATGAAACCTGCTGGGGCTCCTCAGATTGGCATAACGACAGCTTCCATCGAGCAGATTTTGGCAGCAGGTCAGTAAGTTGTTCTTGAACTGACTTTTGGGTCCAACATATTTAGCTGCCAAATATATTGTTTTCTCCGTCAAATATTGACAGTACGCCAGTTTTGACATAATATTGTAAGATAAACTTACCTTTAGAAATATCTGTAAGTTTTGAAGTTATATTTTTGTCTGCTTCAAGAACTTTCACCATTTCAGTTATACCAACTTTCTTTGCTTTATGAAAATATTTTGGTTCAGCAAATATTGCTATTCTATAACATTTACCATTGTTTGTATAAAGAACTATTCTGTCAATGAACTTGTATTGTTTGTGAGTATTAACCTTGTTTTGCTTCAATTCGAAGAGATACTCAAATGCGTCCATATTTTTATTCGAAGTAAAATATCATTTCCGAAAAATAGAAGCGTGAGTGTTTCAAAAGGTTTAATGGCAGTGGCAGATGTGAAGTTAAATTCACCGACACAAACCAACAGTCAAAGTGTCATTGTCAATGTCAAAGACAGAGATGTTGAAGTGGGGAAACCATACGAAGACGAAGATGGTATAACAATTGTTCCTGTAAAAGAACCAACATATCCTGAAGTTAACAGAGACTTAAGTTCTGTTGCAGACATTCGAAATGCAAGCACAGCAATCCGCCGCCCAGGAAATTGAAATTTTCCTCACTCCATATGAGGAAATGAGGGCTCTGGTTAATGAATGGGTACAGAGTTGGAGCCATCAGAGAAACCCCAATACAATTCGGAAATTGAACAAACAAATCCGAATTGAATTATCCAGGCTTCAAGACTACCATAAGAAAGCCCAGGAAGCCAAAACAACAGCCGAGGCGCTGAAATACGAAAGCAAAGCAGAGAAAAAACAAATTCTCATTGAAGTCCTCGAAAACAAATTGGACGAAATTGCCCCAGAAATGGACGAAATTGCCAAAAAAGCTTCCGAAGCCCAGAAAAACCAAAACATCACCCAGATGGAAGCAGTTCTCCAAGAATGGTTGAAACTCAACCGCAAATTGACTAACTAATTCGAAAAAAAATTCGAATAAAAATTTCATTTTACTATTCTTATATACGAAAAAAGGAGATTTGACAGAATGTCAAATCTCCTCAAAAAGTGACAGTTTTCATGGCAAACAATTGCGAGCAATTTTTAGCCATTTTGGCTGAGAACTAGGGTCTGCGAGGTACATAGATAGAATCAGTACCTCGCAGACTCTAGTTCTCTATATGGCGCCGAGAAATTTTGGTGAAATGCGACGACATTTCACCAAAATTTTCTCGACGCCATAGGATGAATTGGAGGGTGTGAGATACTATTACATATAATAGTACTCACACCCTCCAAAACCTCGAAAATCTCAAAATTTCCTGCAATTATCATCAACTTTGCATAGCACAATCGGCCAAAAATTCATTCAATTGTCCTTCTTCTCAATATTTCTTAACTCTTTCGATTTCTTTCAAAATATCTTTCAATAATCTTTCAATGATAAATATTATACAAAAACGATTAGTATGAAACTTTTTTGCATTTTAAAAATATTTTATATTTCTGTTTTTATTTCAATTTTTATATTTTTATTTTCCTTTTTTTAGATGAAACTTATTTGTTTACCAATATTCCTTATTTTATAAAATTTTTCAATTGAATACTACAATAATTTTATCTCTCCTTTATTAAATTTTCGATTTTTATGTTAATTCTAATTCTTTGCACTATTTCTTGTCTAAATCTTCTAAAATTTTTATTTTAATTTAATTTGACACATAATCATCCTTTTAATTTTCGATTCAAATCCTTATCCTCTTCATTATTTTTCAATAATTTTTTTATCGTAATTTGTAAAATTCGTTCTTTTATAGCTGTTTAAATAATCCAAAACCATGATATTTATTATTGTTAATTATTCCTAATCATGTTTTTTCCATTAATTTTAATTTTTTATTTTCTGAACCATTTAAATTAATTTTGTTAAGAATATTTTTTCAATATAGACTTCTGAAATAATTAAATTATTCTCAAATTCTCACAAATTATTTCATTTCAAATTTGTTTAAAATGAATTTGTACACCTTAGTTGATTCAGCTTGGCTTGAAACAGCTCTAGCACAGATTCAAAGGCGCACACCGTTAGCCATTGTTCTCACAAATGTTCCATTAGTCAACAACACTATTCGTTCATCAATTAACAAGATAACATTTTACAAAGCTCTCTTATGTAATAGACTAATTACTATTGAAGAGTACTTACATCATACATACAAACTTCAAGAGTTTACTACTTTCTACATTAAATATAATAATCGACTCTACGAGTGTTCATCCATTTTGAAACACAGAGATGACACTCTCCTTACCGATTATTTGATATTACAAAGTTCAACCGACTCTCGTATACAGGAAGAACCCTCATCAGCCAGCACTCCTCTACAACGCCAGCTTTCATCAGCCAGCACTACCAACTCTGTTCCACAGCAACAGCTCTCAACAGCCAACGCTCCTCTACAAAGCCCACTTTCTGCCAACACCCCGCCACAACGCCAGCTCTCTGCCAACTCTCTTCCACAGCAACAACTCTCTGCCAACACCCAGACACAACGCCAGCTCTCTGCCAACACCCCTCTTCAGCGCCAGCTATCTGCCAACACTCTTCCACAGCAACAACTCTCTGCCAACACTCCTCTTCAACGCCAGCTCTCTGCCAACACCTCGGCACAGCAACAGCTCTCTGCCAATACTCAGCCTCAGCCTCACCCATCTGTGTCTATTCCCCTTAAGCGCGGGAGACCCAAAGTTAATGTACCAAAAGATCTTAAGGTAACCATTAGAAACCTAATTGAGCAGCATGGCCATCTTGGAATAATCTCCGCCTATAACCAAATAAATAAAGATATCGAATATGCCAAATCTCATTTTGAGGCATTTTTGGACATAAAGATGGGTATTGTTCCACAGCCAACGCCTACCCAAGCATGGTTCTCCGCTATTGAACATTTTAAGCCCCTGAATCAAATTTCTTCCACAATTCCTTCCGGACTTATGATTGAAGAGTCTCCATTATCATTTCCATCTGAGCTGAGGAACATTAAATATCTTACAAACCCTCTTCCACATCCCCCCTCAAGACATATGGTAGAAAGAGCTTTTAGAGAGCTAGGCTTGGCACGTCCAAGGGGACCCTATCGGCCAAAAGGAAAGACAAGATACTTAGCTGCCTCTCCTAACCAAATATGGCACGTTGATATCCACTTTCTTGGCAAAAAGAGAAGTCAGATTCTTTATGCTGTGATTGATGACTGCACAAGGCTCATCATAGAATGGCAGCATCTTTCGTCAAAACATGCTAGCCAAACAGTGAAAGTAATTAAGAGAGCAATAGCCCGTTATGGACCACCACATACAATTTGGTCCGATAATGGCGGCGAGAATAAAGGCGAGTTCCTAAAGGCTATGAGGGTTCGGGGGATCAATAATGTATATATTGTCCCCCATTGCCCATACCAAAATGGGAAAATCGAGCGCTTGTGGCCTAACATAGAGAGCAGAGAGTTGTCATGGGCAAAGATTCAACAATGGGTTGAGTACTATAATGCTAAACCTCATCTAGCATTACCAACTCATTATGTGAATGGAAAACAAATTCACTATAGCCCATCTGAAATGGGGAAGAAACTTCCAATTTGGAAGAGGGGAATGCCGGCAAAATGGATTGTGGATGGAGTCTCTCAAGATTTTCTTCCAAGTTCACTTATGGCCAATGAGATGCCAGAGCTCCAAGGAATCGAAGAAGATGAATGGGAAAAAGAAGGCGAGGAAGTTGAAGAAGAAGAAAATAAGGCGAATCCGGTTGAAATAGAAGAAGATAGTAATGAAGAAGAAGAATACGAAGTAAATTATGAAGAAGAATATCAAGAAGATTATGAAGACCCTTATGAAGAAGATTATGATGATTCATTTTAATATTACGAATAAAATGTCACTTTTCTATTTTTGACACGTAAAGTTATCACTTTTCTGTCAAACTGTTTTTATCGTTTTCGTATATAACACTATTTTTTTGAAAATTTTTTTTGATGTGTTTCATCGTCGCTGCACAGGTCTCCATATAGGGGACTTACGGGTACATTTTGATGTGTTACATCGTCGCTACACGGGTCTCCATATGGGGAACTTACGGGTACATTTTGATGTGTTACATCGTCGCTACACGGGTCTCCATATGGGGAACTTACGGGTGTTTTATCGTCGTGGTCGAGAAAAAGTGTCATTTTTTTTAATGCAAGCAGAGCAATCCGCCGCACCATTGTCTCCTCCCACGACCCTTGTTCCACAAGCACCAGAACCAGAACAAGATGCAAGTGAAAGTTCATCAGGGGATGAAGCAATTCCAATGAGTGCAGGCAGCAATTTGTCCTCGAATTCGAATTCGAATTCAATTATAAAACAAACTGCACGCAAAAGAGGTCCAAGAGACACTCCCTTCCTCAAAGCACTTCGAGAAGAAAATGTTCATCTAAGACACGAGAAGCAAAGAATTTTGAAGAAATTCGAAGCTGTTAATGAGGAATTGAAGAACTTTAAGGAGGTAATAATAATAAAAAGTAATGAAATAGACAGGCTCCGAGAAGAACTCGGACAAAGAAAGTTGCAATTCGACAAAGTTCTACTCATTTATTTAAACATTTATTATTTCATTTATTATTTCATTTATTATTTCATTTATTTAAACATTTATTATAAAAAAGAATTGAAATTGAAATTGAATTGTTTAGTCATTTAAAAGACTTCATAGCGTTGGAATGTTTCGCTTTCATTTGCTTCTTTGTTTTCTTTAACTTCTTCTTCCTCTTCCTCTTCTTCGTCGTCAAGGTTAATTGGGTCACCAACGAAACCAGCAAGGAAAATTTTTACACGTGTGCCTTTTGGTTTTTGAACGGAAAACTTAACTTCTTGTGTGAAAACATACTCACAGTCTTGTTTGAACTAGACGGAGTAGTGAGTAAATTGGCACAATTTATTTGGTGTTTTTCCCAAAACGTAGGCGTGTATGACAACTTTTTCACCAAATGGAACACGTTCTGGTTCAACCATTGCAATTGTTGTGAGAATGTGAGTGAAATCAGTGTAATAAGCGCTTGGGTATATTTTGAAACTCTTTGAAACTTTTCCTTCAGGAATGTCAAAATAAACACGGAAGGAGTTTTGTTTTCCATATGGTTCTGCTTCTTCTAACCAATTGTACGAAATTGCGTAAGGTTTGAATATCCTGAGCTTCGAGTACATTTGAGACTGGCTTGCTTTAGGAAAGCATTGTATAAACTCGTCAATGACTTGAAGACCAATGACTGTAGCAGTGTATGGCAAAATTGTTATGAAAAAGTCAGCGAGTATAGTTGGGTTCTTGACCTTGTTTTCAAACTTCTCAACTGCTTTTATAATAGCGTCGTAAAACTCACTGTAGTCTCTTTTGTCGTCATTTGACAAATTTTCAGTGTAATTTGTCATGAACTTAATGAGTCTCTTTTTTGCATGTTTGCGACGTGTACTGTCCCATGTGGCAGGGTCTGTATTTTGCTCAACTTCAAAGTCTTCTGAATCCGAGCAATCTGAAACTGTCTTCACTGTAGCGGTAGTTGGTGGTGGTGCTGGAACTACAACTGGTGCTTGTGCTTGTGGTTGAGGTTGAGGTTCTGAAGTTTTTAATTCAATTCGGTCTGCAAGATGTTTCATTGGTTGTCTTCCTCTTCTCTTCTTCACAGTGTTTAAAGGTGGTGGAGGTGGGGGAGGTGCTGGTCTAGAAGCCATTCGACCAATTCTTGGCTTTGGAGTCATCATAAGAAAATGACACTTTTTTAGTTTTGAATGAATTGCTTTGAAAAAGTATTTTTTAAGAGAATTTAAATGGTCTATTCAAAACCACCTTTACCTTTCTTCGGAAATAAAAGCAGATGTAAAGATATTATTTTAAAGGAATTAAAAAAGCTTCCTGAAGGTTTAATTTTCGTAGACTTATTCGGAGGGTCATTTTATATTTCGCATTTATGTCATTCTATATTTCCTGAGAGTGTTATTATATGTAATGACTATGACAATTATATGGAGAGATTAAAACATATACCAGACACAAATAAAATATTATTAGAATTAAAAGAAAAAATAAATATTAAAAAATCTGACAAAATACCATTAGATAAAAAAGAAATTGTAAGAGATGTTTTAAAGAATTCGAAATATATTGACTGGGATACTATAAGTGCTAGGCTATTATATTCTGGAGCTATTAGAGTACATGACATTGAAACATTAATGTCAAAAGTTTTGTATTTAAATTATACAAATAGATTTAATGAAGACATTTCAAAATATTGTTGTGCATGAAAATTCGGTTCACTTCACTTCTGACAAAAGTGACAAGTTTACATGGCAAAAATAGTTTACATGGCAAAAATATATAGGGTATTTTTTTTAAAAGTAGTTATCTTTATATATATAAATAAAACTTTTGATATATTTGAGTAAATGATTTAATAATTTATTTATTTATTTTTTTTAAATCAATCATATAAATATATATATATATAATAGTGAAATAGAACAAGAGATAATTATTGATGATTAAATTGTAGACGAGGATAAAAGTTTAGATAAATTAATAAAATTAGTGTGGAATCAGACAAATTTCGGGTTGTTTGGGAAGGAATTGTTGGCTATGATGTACTGATTCATGATCAGTACATCATAGCCAACAATTCCTTATACAAAGTTCAAAAACTTGGGTGCAATCAGTTCTGATTGCACCCAAGTTTTTGAACTTTCTCGAGGGAATGAAAGGGTGAGAGATATATAGTCTATCTATATATCTCTCACCCTCTAATTCCCTCTCTGACAGCGGGAAACTTTGTCTGAATGTTAAACTATTCAGACAAAGTTTCCCGCTGTTTGCGAAGGAATTGTTGGCTATGATGTACTGATCATGATCAGTACATCATAGCCAACAATTCCTTATACAAAGTTCAATCACATTTATACAACCCAAATCTATACCAATCATACTCTTATTCATACATCATATTTTAAAAACTTTTTTGCAATATGATGTTATTGCAACAAATTTTTTTCTTTTCTACTTCCAATTAGCAGCTTAAAAACATTAGACACAATCACTGGCTCATATGCTCCTATTCTGAATCTAACACTATGCAAATTTATACAATTTCTCCACAAATCTTACATTCATTTTAATTTCAACTGTAATGCATGAAAATTCGGTTCAATTCATTTTTGACACTTTACATATCGGATGTATTATCTAAGAATTATATTATAAAATAATAATTTTGTGTTTTATAAGTTTATTTGTATAAATTGATTCAAAAAAAATGGAAAGACAAGAAGTGGATCTGCCAAATGAAAATCAGATTTATATTACGGCATATCTTGAATATTCTATTGGCAAAAAGACAGCAGACCAAGTTGCAAAAGATTTGCACATAGGTAGAAAAAAATTATTATTAAAATGGCAAGAACTTGGTTTAAATCCAAAAAAGCTCGGAAGACCAGAAACTCCTCTTAGAACAGATTTGTTACCAACCATTCACGAAATAAAAGCTAAGTACAATCTAGGTTATAAAAAAGTTTGAGTATATAAGAATTTCCGAAAAAGTGACACCCCAAAAGTGACACTTTCAATAGGGGGTAACACTTAAAAAGTGACAATTTAAAATTCACAATAAATAAAAATAATAAATTTTTTAGTCTATTAAATTATTCTTTTCTTTGAAATCCTCCAAAAATTCTTCGAAATGTTCTAAAATATAATCTGGAGAATTATAACAAAATTCATTAATTTCTAACATATACGTATCTAACAATTCATTTGGAATTTCAAACGATCTTAAATATGTAATTGAATTTTGTATCTTCTCATTTATTTGAGAAAGTTTTTCTTCAGCATTTTCCAATAAAAATCTTAATGGATTCAAATTGGCTTCTTGATTCTGAACAAAATTTAATACTTGGTATAAACGTGATTGAACTTCTCTTTTCAATTTTGTTTTATAATCTGTCAATCGAGGCTCGCGAATTCTAATTGAAGGAATAAAACCTGTTTGAAGTAAATCGTTTTTAATACGATAAAGTAATTGGGTGCAACTTCTTCTAAAAGATTTTTGACAAAAACATCAATTCTTTGATTTTTAACGCAGCCAAAATCGTGATATTTTATCTTTTTAAATAAAGATTCAGAAACGTTATTCACAACGGTTAATTCATTTGGTCTGGCAGCGGCTATCCACATCATAGCCAACAATTCCTTATACAAAATTCAAAAACTTGGGTGCAATCAGTTCTGAACTTTCTTGAGGGAATTAAAGGGTGAGAGATTTATAGTCTATCTATATATCTCCCACCCTCTAATTCCCTCCCTGACAGCGGGAAATTTTGTCTGAATGTTTAAACTATTCAGACAAAGTTTCCCACTGTTTGCGAAGGAATTGTTGGCTATGATGTACTGATTCATGATCAGTACATCATAGCCAACAATTCCTTATATAAAGTTCAAAAACTTGGGTGCAATCAGAACTGATTGCACCCAAGTTTTTGAACTTTCTTGAGGGAATAGAAGAGTAAGCGGTATATATTATGAATATATACCTCTTACCCTTCCATTCCCTCTCTGACAGCGGAAAACTTTGTCTGAATGTTAAACTATTCAGACAAAGTTTCCCGCTGTCAGCAAAAGAATTGTTCCATCTGGTGCATAGAGTGTGAATCTATGCACCAAATGGAGCAAGTCCCTCGCGAAATTGCCAAAACTTGCGTCGCATTTCAAAGATTGCGACCCAAATTTTGGCGATTTCTAGTAGAGATGGAGTATTTTGAGTTACTGACCTATATGCAGTGGCTCAAAGGGCTCCATCTCTACTTTGAAGCAAGGAAACTTTCCTCGAAATTTTGATAATTTGAAGAAAGTTTTCAAGCAATTAACAAAGGATTACTCGCTATGAGGTAAAAATTCTAGATTTTCACCTCATAGCGAGAGCTTCCCTTTCATTGCTTGAAAACTTTCCCCAGCTTCAAAATTGGGGAAAGGGCTGTAAAGTCGACTCCGATACCAGCAGGTACCAGAGTATTTAAAAGAGAAGCCCTCGTACGAGTTTCTATGAAGACCTTCTCATTCAAGAAGATCTTAATAGAAAATCGTACGAGGGCATTGGAAACTCGCGTCTGGTACATGTTAGTACCAGAGTGTTTGAGATTTGAAGACTCTGGTACTAACATGTACCAGAATTTATGATGAATTTAAGATGGACCATTATAAAATGGTAGCGGTTTGTTTCAAAAAAAATTAGATGAGATTTGCATAGATATAGATTATATGATTTATACATATGAAAAATAATATATAAAAAAAAAAAAAAAAAAAAAAAAAAAAAAAAAAGGTAGTGGGGCTTCCAGGCACTTCGTGCCTTCTAGCCCTGAAGATGTTTAGTATAAATGAAGTTTTTATTCGGAAAATTGTTAGTCTTCTGGGTCGAAAACATTATATAATGTGTCGCTTTTCACAAATTATATATGTTTTCATGTTTTGTCACTTTTCTGTCACTTTTCGGGTAAAAACATTTTTATTATTATATATAAATGAATTTTACAAAACCACCGTTACCATTCTTTGGAAATAAGAGTAGATGTAAAGATATTATATTGAGAGAACTTAAGAAACTACCGAATGGTCTAACATTTGTAGATTTGTTCGGTGGAAGTTTCTATATATCCCATTTGTGCCATATAATATTTCCAGACTCAAAGATTATATGCAATGACTTCGACAACTATATGGACCGTCTCAAACATATACCAGACACAAACAATATATTGAAAGAGTTAAAAGAAAAGATACCTATAGGTAAGATGGAACGTATACCATTAGATAACAAAAATATTGTGAGAGAGGTTTTGAAAAAAGCAGAATATATAGACTGGGATAGTATATCTGCTAGACTATTATATAGTGGTTCTATAAGAGTTCATGACATTGAAACACTTATGTCAAAAGTTTTATATCTTAACTATACAAATGTTTTCAAAGAGGACATAGAAAAATATATTGAGGGTATAGAGTTTGTGAGATGTCATTGGACAGATTTGTATGAAAAATATAAAGACAAGGAAAATGTTTTCTTTATAGTGGACCCGCCGTTCTATAACACATGGGATTTTCAATACCAAGTAGACTGGACTTTGAGAGACTCTTTAGAAACTTTAGACGTTTTACATAACTGTCCATGCTTTTACTTTACATCCGATAAAAGTGGTTTGGAAACCGTTATGAGATGGTTAGAGGACATACATGACTATGAGTTTAGATATGACAAGATAGAATATGAGAGAGGTCCTATAAACCGGAGAAAGTGTCATAACAAAGAAATTTTATTGGTAAGTAAATGTGGTTTGAAATAGGACTACTTGTTTTAGGTTTTTTCCATTGTGTCATTTATTTATTTGACGTGGCAGAAAAGTACAGAGAATATGAAGATGAACCAATGCCTGCAAATGTTCAGCATATGTACTCGTAAGAGATATTTTTATCTAATATTAAATGGACGCACAGAACTTAGCAAATGCACAGCAACCTGGACAACCAAACCCAGAGAATATTCCAAATGAAGTTAGAATACAAACTGCAATGGCAAACTATGGTCAAGTGCCAACAGATGTACAAATGCAAACTGCCATGTCAAATGACGCTGCGTTAGGTTTGCCACCATGGTATGCAAATATGAGATGGAAAGAGTTTTATACAAACCCTGAAGTGGGATATAAACAACTCTATGCAGATGACGCGAACACAGGAGTTGACCCAGAATATGTTTTCTACCAGAGGAGAAACAGAATGTATGAGCTCCAGTTAAAGAATGCTATGGAACTCAACAGGAAACGTAAGAGACTAGGCGGACATTAGATTTTTACATATAGTAAAATGGGTTTCTTTGGAAGAATAGGAAACTTCTTTCGAAATGTTGGAAGAGGTATATGGAATGGAATAAAATCTGTCGGAAGAGGAATTTGGAACGGTGTCAAAAATATTGGTAAAAGAGTAGGTCAGTTCGTTGGTATTATACCTAAAGACCCTGAACCAGAAGAACAAGCTCCTGTTATACAACAACCTGAACCTGCACCACAGTCTAGTTGGCAACCAAATCCAACACCTCAACCGTATTAAAAAATTATATTTTTACCGTTCGATAGTAGTTGTATATGAAACTAAGTTCTAAGTAAAACGCATGGTATAATGGAATTATTCTTTTTCTTCCATCTGTAGTAAACCATACTTGAAAGTCTGAAATACTTCCACTTGGTGGTTCGTATAACTTTGTAGGTTTTTCGTAAAAGTCATTTGCCAAGCATAAGAAAGAGTTTTGGGCGCCAGAAAATGAAGCATGAACAATAATAGCATCTTGGTCGAAAACATTTTCATATGTTCCATTAGGGTTTTCGACTTCATAAAAGTCTGGGTGTACTGGATATGCTGCAGGCTGATTTAACATCCTCAAAAATCTATACCATGCCAAGTTGTTATATTTTGTAGAAATATAAACGTTTTCTCCAAGGTCTTCTATTCTATTGATTTTAACAGTTGCATTTTTCCTGTCATAAATAATATCGAGATGGTACTCTCCCTCGTCAATGTTATACTGTTTTGCATATTCGAGATAGATATCGTTTATTTTTTCTTGAAAAGCTTGAAGAGTTGTTTCTAAGTTTGCAAACAAACTAACTTGTAAAAGTTTTCCCTGTTCAAATTTCTCATACGTACGTTTTTCTTTGTTATAGTATCGAACTTCAAAACCGACTGTAAATGGGAAACCATGTATGGCTTCTGAAATGAACTTCATTCTACGAAAGCCAATAGCTTTTGTGACAGATGGGTCTCTTAACCATCTTAACGGGTAGTCAAAACGATAGCCTTCATGCTTTACGGTCTCTGTCTCAAACTTTTGACCGACATTCGTAAAAAGTTCATCTAATGGTTTAGTTGTAGCAACTCTTGAATTTTCTTTTTCTATTGAAAGCATATTTTATCTAGAATAAAAATGTCGAAAGAAACAGCGTCTATGAGAGAAATACAACACAACCGACAACTCATTTTGCAAGCTCTAAATAAGAACACAACAAACTTTTCAAACTATTCTAAGATATCTGAGTCATTGAAAGAAGGAAACTTAAAACTGACGATAAACCCAATGACAGACGAGTTTCTGTTTCAAGACAGTAAGAACCATACTGTTTGTATAAATCCAACAAAAGGAACTTTAAACGAGAAACCTATATCTGAACTTCTTTTGAAAGCAGATGTTGGCAACAAAGCTGACAAAGAGTATGTCATTGAAAAAGTTCAAGAAGAACATGACAGAGCAGATGCAACATATGCAACGAAAGAACATACTCATCCTGAACTAGCAGACAAAACATATGTTGACAATAAAATGTCAAGTGAAGTGACAAGAGCTGACAAAGAATATTCTAAAAAGACTCATATACATACCATTGCAAATATTACAAACTTACAAGAAACCTTAAACAGTAAAAGTGCCGTTGGACATACACATACCATTGCAAATATTACAAACTTACAAGAAACCTTAAACAGGAAAAGTGCCGTTGGACATACACATACATCTTCTGAAATAACAGACTTAAACGTTAGCCTTGAAAATAAAGCAGATAAAACATATGTCAATGAAATATACCAAAGTTTAGTTGGAACAAAAAATATTGAAACTATGGTTGGTGACCTTTCTGTCAATGAAGAAAACAAATATTTTAGATGGCAGTTTGTACAGTCCTTAGAAAATGGTACACGGTGTAAACTCATTCCGAAAAATAACAATGAAATGTATGTAAGCTATAAAAAGAATGATGGTACACAAGTTAAAGTTCCATTAGACAACAACTGCTACTTAAACTTCTATGGAGACGAACAAAAGAAATATTTAAGAGTTTATGAAATGACAGATATGACATTGCCTGACCCAGCTCCAGCACCATATTATTATGACTATGGAGATGACGTCAGAACACCACATGTAGATGAACAAAAGCTAACATTATATTTAGATTTTTATAGATATAAAAGATATAATGCAATAGAAAAAACGAGAATAGTATACTATTATGAAGATGACAGAAATAAATATTATAGTCAAGACTTTACCTACCCTGAAAACATAAGATTATATTATAAAAAATATTCTGACACAAACCAGAAGAAACCTGAAATAGTTGCACTATATTTTAAGTTCAAAAGAGACAATCCTATAATGTCTCATATGTTTGATTTAATGAACCCAGTAGGTTCTATTTATACATCTATGGAAGCAAGAGGTCCTCAAGTAATGTTTGGTGTTGGTGCATGGGAACAAATAGTCGACAGGTTTTTGTATTGTGCAAACTCTTCAAAGGAAACAGGTGGAAGTAAAACGATTTCAGGTGAAAATTTACCTGCACACAGTCACTACATAGATTTAAGTACATCTCAAGCAGGTTGGCATAGGCATAGATATTGGGATTGGTCAGGAATGACAAAAGGTAAAGGATATGATGTTAAAGACGACGTTAAGTTTGCTATAAATTGTTACTGGAGTGACACTCAGGGAGAAGGAAACCATACACATTTCGTTTCAGGATATACGCAAACAACGGGACAAAGTAAAGACTACATGCCACCTTACATGACAGTTTACGCATGGTATAGAATTGCTTAGTCGTCATTTTCAACTTCTTTAGCATATTCGTCAGGAGTTGTCTTATATTTGTTAGGAACTGTCTTTGAAAGTATACCACCTTGAACTTTGACAAGTTTGAAACGAGGTCTGACAATAGTTTTATCTTCTGCTTGCAGTGTGTACATTTTGCCATGTTTGCCTAAAACTTCATAATATTCTCTTGTATACTTTCTTCTATTTTTACGAACACGAATGTGAGTACCTGTCGGGTACTTGTTGTTGTCATAGTCAATAGTATTTTCATATGGGTCGCGTTTGGGTATTTCTATTTTTACTTTGTCACCTTTCTGAAGTTTGAAGCCTGGCATTCTTTCTTGTTTGTCTCTTTTGACTAAATTGTTAAATATATAGTCTTTCTCTAAGTCAGGGTTGTTTTTCATTTCTTCGGGGGAGTGGTTTCCCAAACCTTTTTGTTTACGGCTATTGTAAATATTTAAAACTTGTCTCATCTTTGCCATGGAGAAATGTCTGTACTTGTCGTCATATGACATTTCATTTGCTTCACCACCTTGTGGTTGGTTTAAGTCTCTTAACATTTTTATACAACCGTCAATGACACCAAGAGCAGAATGGTTTTGGTCGACAATGAAATATTGGTTTACATTTTTTGAACGCAGATAGTTCTTTACATCATCTGATTTGAAAGAACTTTCGTAGTCAGATGTCAGTTTTGTTGGATGGTATTTGTCAACGAATATTGTCAAAGCAGTTTTCACATCTAAAATATTTTTGGACCATAATGGTATGGCTTCACAGTATCTTGTGTTTTGACCAACAAATATTAGCCAGTATGGAGGTCCATCTTCTCTATACCTCGGAATGTTTTCCAAGATATCCATAAACCAAGCATTTGGTGTTGAACTAAAGATTTTTATCATGAGTGCTTTCTTTGTCGCTTTAGAAACATAGGGGTCCTTGTTTGGATTCGTCATTTTTAACCATAAGAAATGGGTTTATTTGGCGCATTAGCAGGAGTTGCATCCAGATTTTTGCCCGCAGTGGGAACAATAGCTAGAGGTGCATTTGGAATTGGAAGGAAGATTTTGAGTACATTAGGTATACTTAAAGAGAAAGCACAACCTATTATACAAACTGTACAGAAAGGTTGGGATGTAGCACGAGATGCAGCAAATCTTATTCCAAATCCTGAAACAAGAGGAAAAGTTCAAGGATGGATGGACAATGTAGGAAGACAAGCAGGAAACTATTATAACAAAGCAAATGACTACTATAACCAAGCAGGACACTATATGGACCAAGGTGAAAGATTCTTTAACAGAGGATATAACCATGCACAACAATGGGTAAACAATAACCAACCTCAACCGCCTCAAACGTGGGGAATGTAAAATTTTTTACTGAGATGAAATGAACAATACAGCATTGAGACAAATGGGTTCAAGATGGATTTGTCGACTTCCAGCAGTTACACAACGTGTTTGTCAAGTTCTTCCTATACCTCAGGAAGTTTTAGACCGACTTAAAAAACCTAAACAACCAGTTGAAAACAAACCAAACTAAAATTTTTTACTGAGATGAAATGACCGAAGAAGTTGAAACGGTAGATTTGACACCACAAACAAAAAGTTCAGAACCATTGTCAAAACCTGTCAAAGAACTTACAGATGAAGAGAAAAATTCAATAATAGAAAGTGCCAGGTCTGGAAATACAAACCCTAACTACAAAGTCACTTTTCATAGAAATGGAACGGCAAGTATCTCAAAAAAGAAACAGACTCTCACAAATAAAATATTGAAGTCTGAAGGAGCTTTCGAGACAACAGATGGAAAAGTTTACTTCACTGACCAACAGTTCATTATAGAACATCTCATTGACTTAGAGTCGAAATATTCTAAACTTTACAACAAACACAAAAAGTTGAAAGGAAAACAAAAACAAATGGCATATGATATTTATGAAGATGTTGACGACACAACTGTTCCTGCAAGTGAAGTAAAGTCAGAGAAACCGAAAAGTGACGAAAAACCGATAGAAGAAGAGAAACCAAAAACGGAAGATAAACCAAAACCAAAGTTTAGTTTCCAAACTAAACCAAGTCAACCTTCATTAGCTGGTATGGGTTGGCGTCAAAGACTTATGATAGCAGGTGGCTATGTTAAGTAAAGAAAAAACATTTTTTATTTTTATTTGAAATGTACGCTGAGTCTGTCGCAAAAGACCGTTGGGAAGACATAGATGAAGAAGTCTTAACAAAAACATTGACGATGAAGTTCATGAGAAATTAGATGATGAAAGTTCATGAGAAATTAGATGAAGAAGTCTCAACAAAAACATAGACAAGAAAGTTCATGAGAAATTAGATGAGAAATATGAAATGGCATACCATTTAAAATAAAAACATTTTTTCAAAAAAACATTTTTTTATTTTATTTGAAATGTACGCTGAGTCTGTCGGAAAAGACCGTTGGGAAACTTGTTTGTTAGATGAGAAATATGAAATTCACTGTTGTGAGTCATTTGAAGTCAGAAACAAAAAGACAAAAAGAGTTTTAAGCGAATGGGAGCAAAATGACGGATATGCTAGGATGAGGATTGGTGGAAAACACTATTTTAAACATGTTGTCATTGCAACTCATTTTATACCGAATCCTAACAATCTACCCTTTGTAGACCATATAAACCATATAAGAAATGACAATAGACTTGAAAATTTACGCTGGGTCACTTGTTCTGAAAACAGTAAGAACATAGGCAAATTTCGAGATATTGTATTCGAATTTGTCGACGAACTAGAAGATGAAGCAATTGAAATTACAGACTATGGTAAGCATACGTTTGAGTTTTACTACTATAGCGAAGAACAAGACTCTTTCTACCTTTATACCGGCGTAAACTATAGAAAATTACAAGTATGTTTTACTAAGGCAGGCTATGCTTATGTAAACACTAGAGATACAGTTGGAAAACACGTTCATATATTTCTCAACAAATTCAAGAAGCTATATGGCATACCATTTTAAAACATTTTTTAAAACAGTATATTTTTACATATATTAAATGTTTCAGGTTGAAAAACAAAGAACAAAAGTAGTAGATACAAAACCGTTAGACTATATCTTTACAAACGCCGGTAGGACTATATCAGATGAAGAAATTTCATCCCGTACTTACAGGTTTGACTATCCAATTCGTTGGCTTCAAAGTCCTTCAGATGCAAAGGCAATAGGATTTAGAAGAGTTTTGTTTTCAAATAGAACTAACGCTTTTATGTTTGCAGTATATTTTCATGGTCAGTATAGAGGTTCTGATGGTCTAATAGACAAATTTGATGAAATGAGAATCTTTACAATTCGTTCAGACGAAAACCTTGAGAAGACTCTAAATGACTTTCAAACTCAAATAAACAAATACTACTGGGAATTTCAAGAAAAATACGATTCTTTACTAAATGGAACATACTATCTGAAACTAGAATATGACAAGATGAACTCCACAGTTTCATTTCAAAGGATTGAAAATAACCCTCCAAGAGATACACAGTTTTTATTTTGGGAAGTAGACAAACGTTCTTGGGCACAATTTCTTCGGTTACTAAACCAGAACGAACCATTACCACCTGACGGTCCGTTTAAATTTATACGCCCACCAACAGATTTGACAGTTTATAGAAACGTGTTTGACCCTCAAAATGTCATGTGTCATGCAAGTTTCAGTTCAAGCAACAATAGTTTTCTTTGTATTGGTAAGGACTTTTATGACTTTGCTTCTAAATTCTACGAACCACCTAGTAACAGTTTCTCTGACTTTCAAGTTTGGTTTACAACAAACGGTGTGCAACATATTATTCCATTGTACTATGACTTTTATCTCGAATTGTCTTTCATATATAACTACGGAAAAGTGCTGAAAAAGTATTGAAAATAATGTTTAGGTGAAGAGGTGACATCTCACCCGTTTTCTCACCTCTTTTCTCACCTCATGAATTTTCATGAAAACAATTTATTTTAAAACAATATATTTTTTTTATTTTATTTGAAATGTACGCTGAGTTTGTTGGAGAAGACCGTTGGGAAACTTGTTTGTTAGATGAGAAATATGAAATTCACTGTTGTGAGTCATTTGAAGTCAGAAACAAAAAGACAAAAAGAGTTTTAAGCGAATGGGAGCAAAATGACGGATATGCTGATATGAAGATGGGTGGAAAACACTATCTTAAACATGTTGTCATTGCAACTCATTTTATACTGAATCCTAACAATTTACCTTTTGTAGACCATATAAACCATATAAGAAACGACAATAGACTTGAAAACTTACGTTGGGTCACTTATTCTGAAAACAATAAGAACAAAGGTAAATTTAGAGATATTGTATTCGAATTTGTCGACGAACTAGAAGATGAAACAATTGAAATTACAGACTATGGCAAGCATACGTTTGAGTTTTACTACTATAGCGAAGAACAAGACTCTTTCTACTTTTATACCGGCGTAAACTATAGGAAATTACAAGTATATTTTACTAAGGCGGGCTATGCTTATGTAAACACTATAGATACAGATGGAAAATACGTTCGAATACTTCTTAACAAATTCAAGAAGCTATATGGCATACCATTTTAAAACAATATATTTTTACATATATTAAATGCTTCAGGTTGAAAGAATACGGTGGAGCCAAAAGTGGCTCGACCTCAAAACAAACATTTTATGAGCTTACAAAGGGTGTTATGAATGAATTCAGCAACATACATCCTGACCTCGTTCATTTTGTTGCTAAATTCAGTAAAAATATATTTTAGGTGAAGAGGTGACATCTCACCCGTTTTCTCACCTGTTTTCTCACCTCATGAATTTTCATGATTTCATCGTAAATGTTTTGTCGAAACTTCTTCATCGTAAATGTTTTGTCGAAACTTCATCGTATATGTTTTGTCAAGACTTCTTCGTAAATGTTTTGTCACCTCTTGAATTTTCATGAATTTCTTCGTAAATGTTTTGTCGAAACTTCTTCATCGTAAATGTTTTGTCAAGACTTCATCGTAATGAGCGTAAATGACCCAAAAATATAATTTAGGTGAAGAGGTGACATCTCACCTGTTTTCTCACCTCTTTTCTCACCTCATGAATTTTCCCGAAATAAAAAATAAAACTAACTTTATTTTTATTTATTTTTTTATTTTGTATAAAAGACATGATTTCAACAATCGGCACAACAACAGTTCAAACAACTACAGCACCAAACTCGTTAGTCATGAATCCAACATCTATGTTGGTAGAGATGAAAAACTTCATTCCTTCTTCATATACTTTCGAAACAAAAATCCAGAAGATAAAGCAGGAATTGTTAACAAGTAATTTAGACTGTAGTGCGAAAGATGAAACAAATGAACAGTATCTTTATGACATGCAGGATATTATTGACCATTTGCCTAAATTGCCTGAAATCCAACAGCAAAAACTCACTATTCCCGAATTTGACGAAATTGAAGTGAAACCAACTGACTCAGTAGAAATAAAGAAGTTCATACGAAAGGTAAACTATGAGTTTCTAGGATTTCATTGCAACCATAAGGTTATGGACAAAGATTGCGACATGGTATATAAAAATGTTTCTGACCTTTACAAAACCCGGGAGTTTAAGACCTACGACAACTTTGTTTCGTTAGTTGCAAAATGTGTATGGGAAATAAGAGATAAAGATAGAAGAGGTAAGGTATGGAATGAACAGATAAAACCAACTGCTTCAGATTTAAAGAAAACCATTGACGCTTTAGTTGTTTTAGCTGGTAAGGTTTCAGAATATAACGCAAAAATGAACCCGCAATGTTCTAAATGTAAAGCAGCAATGAGGAGATATAACTACTCCGTCAAAGAGATAGAAAGAATGAGAAACGACTATGCAGATTTAAAGAAAGAAGCAGAAAAGCCAGCAGAAAATAAAATGGACATGTTAGAATTTCTGAACAAAAACTATCCAACTGCAGAAGATTTCCTTCTATCTGACGTCAAGAAGAAGTATAAAGAAACTTTCGGTATCGTTAAAACATTCGATGTACTAAAAGAAGAAATAGAAGCTACAAAACTGTTTAGGATTTCAAATATACATCGTACAATTCATGTAAAACGCTTATAAAATAACAGGTGAGAAAAGAGGTGAGAAAACGGGTGACATCTCACCTCTTCACCTAAACATTATTTTTATTGAATTCAGCAACAAAATTCTGAGTAAAATAATTTTTAGGGCATGTGTCAAACCGTTGAGTTTTCACAAAATTTAAAAAATAACGTTTACCATGTAAAACGTTTATAAAATAACTAGGGTGAGAAAACAGGTGAAAAAACGGGTGACATCTCACCTCTTCACCTAAACATTATTTTTGGTCATTTACACTCATTTACGAAGAAGTCATGACAAAGCATTTACGATGAAATCTTGACAAAGCATTTACGAAGAAGTCTTGACAAAACATTTACGAAGAAGTCATGACAAAGCATTTACGAAGAAGTCATGACAAAGCATTTACGATGAAATCTTGACAAAGCATTTACGAAGAAGTCTTGACAAAACATTTACGAAGAAGTCATGACAAAGCATTTACGAAGAAGTTATGACAAAGCATTTACGAAGAAGTTATGACAAATTCATGAGGTGAGAAAACAGGTGAAAAAACGGGTGACATCTCACCTCTTCACCTAAACATTATTTTTGGTCATTTACACTCATTTACGAAGAAGTCATGACAAAGCATTTACGATGAAATCTTGACAAAGCATTTACGAAGAAGTCTTGACAAAACATTTACGAAGAAGTCATGACAAAGCATTTACGAAGAAGTTATGACAAATTCATGAGGTGAGAAAACAGGTGAAAAAACGGGTGACATCTCACCTCTTCACCTAAACATTATTTTTGCTGAATTCCGTATGAAATTTCATGAATTTCATTAGTTAGAAAAAATAAAGTTAGTTTTTTATAAAATATTTTTTTTATTTTGTATGTAAGAACAGAAATGTTAAACATTGAGTTTGAAACAGTTAAAAAGATAGACAATAACACTAAATTGGTTAGAATTGGTGATTTAAACGTAAGATACTCAAAGAAATACAACAAATATTCTTTGTCAGACATTATATCTCCATCTGGAAAGAAAACATGGCATTGGGTTGGAATTGCTTCAACTCAGAAAATTTTGACAAGAAATCCTGAGCTTATGATATCGGTAAGATTCTATGGAACTACAGCATATCTTATAGACAAAAGTCTTATACCAATAGTTTTGTTATGGTTAGACCCAGTTGTTGGATATAACTTCATAACATATGGTTCGTTCGACTCAGAACGTTGCAGTGAAGGCTTACTTTACATCGTTCAGAAACCGAAGGACTTCAATACAAAGAGATATAAGATAGGAAGAACATATAATATAACTCAAAGATATGACAGTACAGTCAATAGAGTCAAGGTTGTGTTTGTTAATGATATGAGAGCTGCAGAAACAGAACTACTTGAAAAGTTTGAGAAAATGTATGGTGCTCCCACGAAAGGTAAAGAAACGTTTGAAGTAGATGAGATAGGTAAAGCTATAAAATTATTTGACGAAGTTGCTGAAAAATACATGTAAAGCGTTTATTTTTACGCTTGACTTCAGATGGCTCAGGTAGTTCCTAACTAGCTCATTTATCTCTATAAGGTAGATTGCCTCATCTGCTGGTCTATGTCGGTCATTGTTTCAAGACAAGTCTTTTACTTTTTCAAGACAAGTCTTTTACTTTTTCAAGACAAGTCTTTTACTTTTTCAAGACAAGTCTTTTACTTTTTCAAGACAAGTCTTTGACTTTTTCAAGAAATTTTTTGGTGTCAAGTTCTCAAATTTGAGAACAGTGGTCTTGATATCAGACGATACCCGTACTTTTTCAAGACAAGTCTTTTACTTTTTCAAGACAAGTCTTTTACTTTTTCAAGACAAGTCTTTTACTTTTTCAAGACAAGTCTTTTACTTTTTCAAGACAAGTCTTTTACTTTTTCAAGACAAGTCTTTGACTTTTTCAAGAAATTTTTTGGTGTCAAGTTCTCAAATTTGAGAACAGTGGTCTTGATTTCAGACGATACCCGTACTTTTTCAAGACAAGTCTTTTACTTTTTCAAGACAAGTCTTTTACTTTTTCAAGACAAGTCTTTTACTTTTTCAAGACAAGTCTTTTACTTTTTCAAGACAAGTCTTTTACTTTTTCAAGACAAGTCTTTTACTTTTTCAAGACAATGTCCGACGTCAGTCAGTAAATTTTATCGTCCAACCTTACAAATGTAAACTTATATAGTTCTATTTTCTTCACTAGGGTCTAACACCAAAGTAGCCTTACAAATGTAAACTTATATCGTTCTATTTTCTTCACTAGGGTCTAACACCAAAGTAACCTATGTACATGAAATTTCACTGCATAAAAGGAAAAAACCTGCGCGAATCGGGATTTGAACCGAGGTCTTCGACGCCTGTAGCGAGGTAGCCCATACCACTGAGCTATGAGCCGCTTGCATATTTTTAAGTAAAATATAGTATATTTGTCATATAGTGAAGGATGACCAAACTTAAAAAAAATAACGCTAATTTTTAAAAAAATATTTTTTTTATTTTGTATGTAAGAACAGATATGACAACAACAGAGAACACAACAACTGCTATCGTTCATGAAGCTATAAATGAAGAATATGAGTGGGTTCAGTTTAACAAACAGTTACGTCTCATTCGTTCGGTCAAAGACGACATGTACCAAATGCAAAGTATTTTGACAGCATGTTTTGCTCCAGATACTAAGAAACCACAAGACTGGTTTGAATTAAATAGCACTCATGAACTCCTCAGTGAGTTTGAACATGTAGAACTTAAAAAGATGTACCAAGACAGACAAAACTTACCATCACATCTAAAAGGTATATATGTTCATAAGTTCCTAGTTAGTTCAATAGCAATGTGGGCTTCACCTCGTTATGCAATCTACATACTTATGCTACTTGACGAACTTTGTACAAAGCAGAGAGAAGATATGATGAAAGAAGACAAAAGCCTTCAGAAAAGAATACCACGTTCGGTACCAAAAGGAAAGGAAAAGAACTATAAGTATATGATTTATACTGAAGAGATGGAAAATGAAGAAGACAGAGATATGGTTATGTTGCATTTAGTCAGAAGAAACAACAAAAGCTTTTACGACCTTGCTAAGATTTACAAATCTGACAGAAATTGGTTCTATCGCGAAAACTTACCGATTTCAATGACACCAAATGAAGATGTGAAACAAATAGTTCAAGATACGTTACCTCAAACACACTATGATATTAAAGGTTGTACAATTTTTACCTTCAAAGAAGACTTACCGCTACTGAAGGAAAAAATAACAGAGTATTTTGACAACTTCAAACAAGCAGGGTAGATGAACCATTTATTTTTACGCTTGACACCAAAGATGGCTCAGGTAGCTCTAGATGGTAAATTGGCTTGTCAAATCCTTCTGGCATTCCGAGTCCTTCCATCCGACAAGAAAAAAATTTCCCGACAACAGGAAAAAAATTTCCCGACAACTGGAAAAATTTTTCCTGTTGTTCGTCCGTAAACCATTCAAATTTTCGAAAATTGAGAACTTTTTGGTCGAACGACAGAAAAAGTTTTTCCTTCCAACAGAAAAAGTTTTTCCTTCCGACAGAAAAAGTTCTTCCATCCGACAGAAAAAGTTCTTCCATCCGACAGGACACAAACGGATGACTGACGTTCCTCTTCCTGAATGTCTTCCAAAGCCAGAAGAACCGAAAGCTGCAGAACCACAACAGACTAAGACTAAAACACTTACATTTTTACGCTTGACTTTTTACAATTTGAACTTTGTTTGCGTAGATATGAATTCTGAAAGAAGTATGAGGGTCTTGTATGACTTTGTACTTCTCCCATAGTTCATGTCTGTCAAACTTACCTGCCATGGACTCTTTCATAAGTTCCATGAAATCGTCTTCGGACAATCCGGGGAAAAGTACAATGTCAGTAAGTATTCTCTTTACATCCTTACTTAAACTCTTGGCTGTCTGTACACAAATGACAACTGAAATGTTAAAGTGCCTAAGTTTCTTAAGAATTCGACACATATCTTGTTCTCTGTTCTTTAACAAAGGATGAGAAGCAAAGTCATCTAAGATAAGAAGACATCTATGAGGGTATGTCTTCCAATCGTAAGATTGCAATTTCTTCGAAATGTATTCTATCTCTTTCTGTTTGTTTCTGAAGTGTTTCTTCTCTAATATTCTCTGCATTTCCTCATTTGGGTCTTTGAACTTAGAATTTATATACTCATTTATAGCATTATACTTCAAAACTCTTCTTTGGTACTTCTTTATCCAATCTAACAACTCAGTATCCTTTATACATACTAACTTAGACTTCTTTATAATATCTTTGAACGAATTGACGGTTTTGGTCAAATTGACCAGAAGTACTACAAATAACAACTAACTCATAGAATGGGTTCTTCTCATCTAGTTCTTGTTGTTGTGCAGCCATTTTAAGATAAGCGAAAGTCTTACCCGACCCAGGTGGTGCAATTAGACCTGTTATACCATTCTGAGCAAATAAGAACTTGTCATGTATGGGTTTTTATCTGAGCATTTTCTAACTTCCTCTTGTTCTTGTTTAAAACATTCTCAAATTTTTTGTCAATGTCAGCAAACTTTTTTTCTAACATATTTTTAGAAAAATTAAAAATTTTATCTTTTAGGAAATGTCTAGCGATTTCGCTATCTATATTCGAGACAAACTTTTTGACAGCAAAACATCTGTCGACCATAAAATCTTACATAGTGTAAACAAGAAAGGTGAATTTGTTCTAAAGTTCTGTTTCTGGGAATATGACAAGAACCATAAAACATTAGGCAGAGAAGTCTTTAAGTTTGTCAATGACAGACTTGTTGACAGAGATGACGCCTCTTGGAAAGATGAAGTCCAACAAAAGTTCTTAGAATGCAAAGAAGACACATGCGCTGTTCTTGAAGATGAAATAGGAAACAGAATAGAAGAGCTATTAAAGGACAAAGAACTTTTACAGAAATATGGTTCGGAGAAATTTGACATAACTCCACCAGAGAAGAAGAAGAGAGAAAAGAAAGAGAAGAAAGTAGAAGAGAAGAAAGAACCTGAACCAGTTCCAGAGAAAAAGAAATTTGACATGTAAAAATAAAATTTTATTTTAGAACATTTCTGGGTCAATGTCAATGTTCTCTTCCTCTTTAGGAGTAAACACTGGCTTAGACTCTAAAATCTTTTTACCCAATTTACCTTGAACTTCAACTATCTTAGACTCATAATATTCATAGTCGTCTGCTTTCTTTGGTTCATAAGGTATAACAAGTTTGTATGCTTTGCCTTCTTTAAGGTTTGAGAACCTTCTGTCAAAATTTTCTTTGACTGCTAACAAACCTTCTATGTCTAAGTCTTCAAATTTCGCACCATTTTTAGTCACAATAGCAAACTTAACTGGTTCGATGTTCCAAACTTTGCTGAATGAAGACTTTTCAAAATGGTAGAAGTAAACATTCAAATATGTGAATGGGTCTAGTTCTTCTTTGACTTCTGTCATGTACTTATTTACTGAAATATATTTCGTCATCTTTTCTATCGGATAAAAAAAATTTTTTTTAAAATTTACTCAGAAAAAATTTTCTTTGTATATACGCCATTCCGAACTTCGAAAAGATTTTTGACATTTGCCAAGAATGTTCGTTTAGAAGCTGCCATATAACCATATTCTTGACAATATTGTTTATACGAATCGTACAATGACCTTTCATCTAATGACACAAAGTTAGTCTCATCTATGAACAGTTCATATACACTCTTGTTTGCTTCTAACAATGTTTGTCTTTCTTCGGTATGTGGAATTTGTCTTGGATTGAACTTTGAAATATCTAATGTCATGAAATATGAGAACAAGTGGTTGTAAAAGTCAGATGTCAAAGTTTCTGCTAAGTCGTCAAAATATTCTGTATCTTGCATATGAGAATCTGACGTTCTGACAACTACATATCTTCTGTCAGAACTTTCTAACTTCATCGGAACAGCATTGTTTGAAACCATAATGAAGTTTGCAACATTTTCACAAACTCTTTGGTCTTTATACTTTCTTTCAACAACTCCAACTTTGTCTGTTATAAGACTCTTCAAAGCATCTGAGTTCAAAACTTTTGTTGTATCTATACTTTGAAGTTCATTGCAAACTATAAGTTTCATATTCTCTATTGAGGAGTTAAATTTACCGCAGATGTTTTCTAAGTTTGTCATATTCGGATTCGAATAGCCCTCTAATAGTTTGCATAAGATATCTGTAAAGAATGTGTTCTTACCTGTTCCTTGTTTTCCAATTATAATGAGAGCAGTTTCATTTTTAGCACTTGGATGTTGTAAGATGTTTGCAAACCAACATAAGATATACTCATAGACTCTTTCGTTTCCATTGCATATAATTTCTTTGACATGGTCTAACCAAGCTTCTATAATACTGTGTTTCCATTCTACTTGTTCATATTTATATCCAGTGAAGATAGAATAGAAGTTTGGAGAAGGTGTATAGAACTTTATACCTCGAACTGAAAAATCTTCTAACTTTGACAATAAGATATCCCAAGCATCTAACATCTTCATGCCAACTTGTACAACTTTTATTTTCTTAAGTTTCTGTCTACATTCTTGTTCAGACACTATTGTTGCTCTTGGTTTGTTAAAGACAACATCCCATTCTTTCATGACATAACATTCTGGGGCAGAGTCAACATAAATGACTAAACGTTTCAAATTCTCGACTGCTTTGTTATAGTCTCTAAATGGACACATATTTCTGAATGCTTGGAAGTCATAAAAATCTGAAACATCTATTCTGTACATTTTTATAAAAATAAAAAAAATATTTTTTTTATTCTTGACTTTGTTCTTGAGCTATTTGTTGTTCTTGAGCTATTTGTTGTTGAAGTTGTTCTTGTAATACAATACTTTCACCAGTTGCATCTTCCAATTCGAAACTTTCTGCCGTCATTGACAAATACATAGGACATAAAAGTTTTACAGGAACAAAGTTTGCGTCAACTAATGTCAACGTTATACTTGCCAAAGTGTTTGAGTTCACTAAGGTTGAAAATTCTGCATTCGAATGAACAATAGGCAAACCAGCAGAGAAAGTATTGTTTATACGCATAAGTATCTTTTGGTCATAATAGTTTCTGTCGACATTCGAATAACACTTTGAACCTAAGTTTGAAACAAATATATAAGATTGGTGTGCTTAAAGTCAATGGAATAGACATTCCTTGTATGACACCTTTTCCTGTTATAGGAAACTGTTGGTAGTAAAAACCAGATATAAGTTTTGTATTATAGCTCATATCGTTTATAGTAAACTCAGTCGGACATCCAAACATAATGAAACCTGCTCTAGTTGCAGCACATGTTACACCCGTACTTAAAGTATTAAATAAGTCAACAAAACCTGTTGGTGGTATATCTGAGTAAGTATCTTCAAAGGAGTATTTTTTACCATTCACAACAATAAAATCTTCTGGTGTCAAAAGAGCAAAACAGGCTTTAGTCGTCATTGTGTTTAAGGTTAGTTTACAATATCGTCCTTGAGGACTTTGTAAGTTTGTTGTTATAGAATTATATGACTCAGGGTTTTTGGTCGTAATAGTATAAACCACTATGTCTTCTGCCATTTACATATATTTAAAAGTTTTTCTGAAAGTGGAGAAGAACTTCATCTAAACTTTCACATGGCGTTTCTTGAAGTTCTCTGTCTAAGAAGTTCAAATATTTTGTAAAGACATAGAACTTTCCTTTGTCTACACGAACAAACAAAACAGGGTCTTTCATATCGTTCAAAAGTGTGTAAAGTCCTTTACATGAAATAAAGTCTATATTATTTTTCTTCAAACATCTTTCAAGAAGTTTTGACATTTTTACTTAGCAAATAAATTTTAATGAAATGTTGTGGTCGTCAAATATTTTTATAACGTCTGGGAAACTATATTTTAAGTTCAACGTTTCACCTCCTTTCATAACGTATATCTTGTCAATGACATTATATGAAACACCACAGCAACTAATGTCGGGTTCTATTTTCTTTGATGTTTATATCGTCTGCCTCTGTCAAAAGTTTCAATAGTTCTTTCAAAACTTCATGAGGTGCAATGACATATGAGTTCACTTTTACAGGGTTGTGTTCGACCAAGTTTAACATTATACCTAAAGCTTGACAAATCTTCTCCTGAGTTTGAAGTTTGTCTTTAAGTTGTTGGTAGTCGTTTCGAATATCTGCAACAGAACTTAAGTCTCTGCTAACTTCAGGATATGTTGGTTCTTTTACAGGAACAATTGTTATACCATCTTCGTCTTCGTATGGTTTCCCCACTTCAACATCTCTGTCTTTGACATTGACAACAACACTTTGACTGTTTGTTTGAGTTGGTGAATTTAACTTCACATCTGCCACCGCCATTAAACCTTTTGAAACACTTACGCTTCTATTTTTCGGAAATGACATTTTACTTAGAATAAAAAGATGGACGTATTCGAGTATCTCTTCGAATTGAAGCAGAACAAAGTTTACACACACACAATACAAATACATTGACAGAATAGTTCTTTTATACAAACAATGGTAAATGTTATAGAATAGCAATATTTGCTGAACCAAAATATTTCCATAAAGCAAAGAAAGTTGGTATAACTGAAATGGTGAAAGTTCTTGACGTTGACAAAAATATAACTTCAAAACTTACAGATATTTCTAAAGGAAAGTTTATAATACAATATTATGTCAAAACTGGCGTACTGTCAATATTTGACGGAGAGAAGTCAGTTCAAGAAACAACTTACTGACCTGCTGCCAAAATCTGCTCGATGGAAGCTGTCGTTATGCCAATCTGAGGAGCCCCAGCAGGTTTCATCGAACGAATCTTCAAAAGAGCATCTTCCGTGAAAAGTGCTATTGGTTTTGTAAACTTCTTTGCTTTCAATTCATCTGGACCGTCTCTGTCACCAGTATATTGTATTTGAACTGTACCAACAGTTGAAATACCACCCATAAAGTCTTCTGAGTCAGCAAATGGAATGCCAAGCCAAAAGTTTGAACGGTCTCCATTTGTATATTGAGTTTTTTGACCTCCTGTATGAGTCCAGACTTTCACATATGGCATAATAGAACTTTGCATTTCAGGGTTAATGGTTGTTGTGAAGTTGTTGTTAAAGTTCATAGCATCTAATGTCAAGTTGTATGACCTCATATCCTCAACTGTAGAATATTCTTCTCTTGGATAATATTTGCCATCTATGTTTATATGATATTTAATACCGGGGTTGTAGAAACAAGAATAGTCATTTATAGTTCGTCTGAACAGTACAAACATAGTATCTGCATGTTTCATTGCAGTTGTCAAAGCAATATCTGTTCTTGCACCTGGGTCAGCACTTTGGTTTCCAACTTCACCTGCAAAGTCTTTGACAGATATTTGGTGTATAGGGAACATAAGTGGAACTGCAATATATTTGGCAGCTAAAGCATTTGAAATATCTGGGTCCAACATATAGACTGCAAGTCTGCTTTCTATTCTCTTGCATTCAAATTTTTCGCATGTGAACTTAACTGGGTCCCAAGCATCTCCAGCAGCATTGAAATAATAGTTTACTTCAGTGTTGAGGTTTGAGAAACCAAAGTCTAAGTCAACTTTGTTTTTGCAAAAAGTCGGCGAATGACATTTTATTTGTTCCCACTACTTCTGTAAGAGTGAATGGGTCTTGTGTGTTGGTGCAATGACTAAGTTATTTTTGCTTGGAGTAAGTTCACTAGAAATTTTTCCTGCCCAGTTTGGCAAGTATCTTAAAAACCTGAAGATGAGGAAAGATGACAAAGGAACTCTAAGTTTCAGTTTTACTTTGGTTACTGCTGCTGCAGTTTGTTCAGAAAGGTTAACATAAACTCCTGGAACGTTAGGGTCAAGTCTTCTTATTTTCTCAATAGTTGCATACTGGTCTGTTTGTTCTCTAGCTTGTGGTTGTACTGAGTTTCTCAAAGCGAACCATTCATAGTTTGCCATGTTACTGTTTGAACTAAGTCAGAGTTAGAATATATCTTATATCCATGAAAACTTCTGGAGCATATTGGTATCCGACATAGAAAATTCCAATTGCAACCTTTCTTGTCAGACAACTTGGCAGAAGGTTTTATTTCAATGTCTTGTTCCACGTATAAGAATGAGTTGTCAATAGAAATAATATGAAACCTGTCGCAAGCAATATCTACTGTTGTTGAAGAACCTTCTCCAAACTCACCTACGTTTCCATAAGAAACAGCAGGTTGTATATTCGTAAGTTCCAGGAACTATTTCTGACCTTCTAATGGCATTGTCGCATTCGTTATACCATTCGGAAACATTTCCGTTCATGGCATCCAAAACTGTTGGCGTTATATTCTGAGCGGCGTACATTTCATATGAGTAAAAATATAGAATAGTTGGATTTATATGTCATAATAGAACCCACTCGGACCAAGCTTTACTTTCTTCCTGACTGAGTTTTAACTCTTCTTTTTCCTTCATTGCCACTACTTTCACTAGATGAAGTTACTTCTTCACTACTTTCACTTTGTTCTACTCTTCCTTCTTCTTTGGTGTCGCTTTTGGTAACTTGCCCTCTGCTTCAAGTTGTTGCATCTTTGCCTCATGTTCACCTAGTATGTTGTAAATTTCCCATGTCCTTTTTTGCCTTTGGGCTCTGGTCGCCCATCTCAGGTAACCTATATCCTAGAAAGAGTTTGTCCATAGTTTGTATTTGAGTCTTCGCGTATTGTTTTGCATGACTCTTTCCTGAGTTTTCCGGTTCAAGCTCTTCAAACAGAGCTTGTCCATATGGAATAAGCTCGTTTCCAAATATATGTTTTTGTAGCCCATTCTGGTTTTCTTTCCATGTTACCAACAATATCTTTTGTGAATGGGAAAGCTTTTACCCAATCTTTCAGTCTTGCGTCATTTATTTCTGTAGTTGGTTTTATTTTGTCAAGGAACATGTTTTTCAATACTAACATTTCATTTGGTACTGTCCATTTGAGTTTTCTTAAATATTCATCCCTTCTCGGTTCATTGTCTGCAAAGTAAGTTTTTATGACATTTTGTAAACTTTCATTTGCAAGGTCATGTACAATAGGTTCTCTTCCTTCTCCCTCCCTAACTTTCTTTCTAAACTCTTCACCAAATATACCATCTCTATGGTTCTGTGTAGTTCTTTGAGATAAATGTTTTAGAACGTCAGGTGTTATATTTCCATCAGCCATGTTCATTTCATACTGGTCCAAAATATCTGCATCTTTCATATCTTTCAATGGCATTAAAGCCGCGCTGAAAATACCAGCTATATCTGGTTCACCATTGACTTCCATTGCGTCTACAACTTCTTGGAATTGTGGTTGTAAGTTTATGAACCACCTATCCGGGTTAGCTTTATGACCCCATCTCATTGTAGTTCCATCGTCTGCAGAAACAAAAGTAGGTTTGTTTCCATCTTGGTTAGGTTCTGAATGAACTTTAAACAATGTTTCATTTCTATATGTTTTCTTGAAATTTAACCTTTTATTTTCACCGAGTTCATCCGAAGATTGAACGTTAAATGCTCGTAAGTAAAAAGGGTTGTTGTATTTGTGTACATTTTCTTTCAGTTCTTCCATTCTATGCTGGATATTTTCATCTGATGTTGGAGTCTTTTGTATGTTGGTGAACATTTTTCGATATTCTTCTACTATGTCAGCCGAATTTTTCTTAGACTCTTGGAAAGATTCCATATTCTCCGCATACTCTTGTTGAGGGTCAAGAATTTTCGGCTGTTCCAAATCTTCATCTAGTTCTGTGAGGTTAGTTTCCAAAGGAGGGACTTGTTCGTTTCCTTCAGGCTCTTCTAGCTGTTGTTGCTGAACTATTTCTTCCATGTCTGGTTGTATCTGAACTAGTTCTTCCTGTGGAGTTTCTTGTACCTCATCTGCTGGCATTTCATATATTCCGAGACCGTTTTCAACAATTTCCCTATCTACGTCATCCGCATTCATAAGCTTTTGTTCTTTCGTTCCGTCTCTATTTTTTACGCGTTTCATGACGAAAGTTGAATTGTCATTTAGCTCTGACATCAAATATCTCGGAGTAAATTCATCCATGTCATTTGGATGATATGCTATTAAATCATATCCCTTAGCGAGCTTGTATTTTCCAGGTTTGAGATTATATCCGTTTTGGTGCTGAGCCATAAAGCTAAATAGGTCCGGGTCAGTATTTCCATCCTTGAACTTTCTAATAGCTTCTTTATATCTGTCACTAAAGTCAATACTATCTGGGAAACCACACTCTTCTTTAAGCATTTTTAAGAATTCTTGGTTTCCTTGTTCTCTACTTCTTTTATGTCCTTGCTCTGTTTGTGGTTGTTGTTGTGCAGGGTTTTGAACTGTTGGTTGCTGTGCTGGTTGTTGTGCTGGTTGTGGAGGTGGTTGTTGTGCTGGTTGTTGTGTTGGTTGTTGTGTTGGTTTTGGTGCATGCCTGTGTCTGTGTCCATGTGACGATGTAAATGTTTTAGGTAGTCCTGGTGCAGGTGCTTCTCTTGGAAGGTTTGGTGGTATATAAGTTCCACCAGCTGGCACATATGTTCCATCTGCAGCGTAATGTCCTACCTGACTTTTCGTTCTTAAGAAAGCATTTACTAGGTCTGTTTTGGTCTGTTGTAACTCTTTTTCTTGACTTTCCACAACAGTTGCTCTAACGGCGTCATAGGCACTTTGAACTGCCTGTCTCGTTGCTGCATCTGTTATTTTCGTCATATTTTGTGCTACTTCTCTTAACTCGTTGTCGAAACCTTCAGACTTCAGTTTCTTTCCAGATGAGAAGTCGTTCACTTGTTTCACCTTACTATGAAGAGCTTCGAAGGCGTTTTAAAGTCAGCATTCGTTAAAGCTTCATTTGAACTGTCTTCATCCGCTTGTATTTTTGTCCTTATTGACCCTATAAGCTGGGCTGCTTTAGCGTTGGCTTGGGCATCTAACCAGTCATTGTTAGCTTTTATATATTCTGCGCTTTTCATTGCCTTTTGCATGGCTGCGTCGTTATTTTTACTTTCTTGTGCTAAGTTTTCATACTGTACGGTTTGGTTTTGCAACTGTAAAAGTTTTTCTGCCTTTACATTTGCTTCAACTTCTTTTTTATACTCATCGCTATCCATATATGTCTTCAGGGCTTTTTGTTTTATTTCTTCATCTTTCAGTACTTTATATCGAGTAGTATGGTTTTTCAAATTTACAACATCTTGTTCCATTTTTGCTACTTCTGCTGCTTTTTCTGACACTTTTTTCGCATATTCCTCTGTACTTAGTTCTTTCAGTTGTTCTTCTTTCTTCTTTTTCTCTACGTTTAACTCATTGAGTTTCTTTGTGTGTCTGTCATATTCTAGTTTCTTTTCGTTTTCACTTATTTGCTTCTGTATGTCTATGTTTGACTTTTTGACATCTGATATTTGATTTTTGAGTGAACTCAAATTCATTTGACTTTGAGGGTTATAGGCTGTTCCGTCTGCAGCTCCACCATAGCCTGCCATTTTCGCTAAAAGTGCCGCTCTTAAACCTCCACTCTGTGCACCAAGAACTCGGTTTAAAAGCATAGGATTGCTTGACATTTGTTGCAACATAGTGGGGTCATTCAGCATTTGTTGTTGCAACTGTTGTTGTGGTGTTAGTCTTACTATTGGATGTTTCAATGCTCTCTTCCTCTTACGTATATTCTTACGTAGCTTACGTGGCATTTTAAGTGAAGTTAAAAACATTTACGATGAAGAAGTTTCGACAAAGCATTTACGAAGAAATCATGAAAATTCAAGAGGTGAGAAAACAGGTGAGAAAACGGGTGACATCTCACCTCTTCACCTAAATTATATTTTTGGGTCATTTACGCTCATTACGATGAAATCATGACAAAACATTTACGATGAAGAAGTCTTGACAAAACATTTACGAAGAAGTCTTGACAAAACATTTACGAAGAAATCTTGACAAATTCAAGAGGGTAGAAAAGGTTAGAAAAGAGGTTATATCTAACCTTCTACCCTAAACATTATTTTTGTCTGATTTTACGAAGAAGTCTTGACAAAACATTTACGAAGAAGTCTTGACAAAACATTTACGAAGAAGTCTTGACAAAACATTTACGAAGAAGTCTTGACAAAACATTTACGAAGAAGTCTTGACAAAACATTTACGAAGAAGTCTTGACAAAACATGAAAACATATATAATTTGTGAAAAGCTCCTGGAAGACCTCCGAATAAAAACTTCATTTATGTGGGCTAGAAGGCACGAAGTGCCTGGAAGGTCACCCAAGAAAAAAAAACTTCATTATACTCATTCATCCTCAGGGCTAGAAGGCACGAAGTGCCTGGAAGCCCCACTACCTTTTTTTTTTTTTTTTTTTTTTTTTTTTTTTAAAAATATAATTTTGAGATAATTATGTAAATAATATTTTAAATATTTGAATTTGAGGTATAATTTTATAGTAAAATATATTATAAAGAGTATTTATATAAATATTGTAAAATAATATAAGTAATAAAAATTGAGACCTCCTCCCTGTTTTTGATGTTTTGTCACTTTTTCGGTAATTCTTATTGTTTCAGAAACTCCTCTTAGAACAGATTTGTTACCAACCATTCACGAAATAAAAGCTAAGTACAATCTAGGTTATAAAAAAGTTTTAGAGAGTTACATACATGATGACACAGTTTCATTTCACGATATGCTTAAATTATACGAAAAAGAGAATCTTTTCAAATTTCGGCGAGATCCAGAAAAAATTGATGAACATCCAAATCAGTATGTTTCCCAATACGTAAATCAGCAATGGCATACTGATTTAAAAAGCTTCAAAGAAGAGACAAATGGTACCAAGCATACTTATCATTTAATTGCCTTTATCGATGACAGATCTCGTTTTTGTATTTATTACGAAATTCTTCCCGATAAAACAATGAAATCAACTTCAAAAGCTTTACAAAATGCTATCGACTCTATCAAAATTATTCCATACGAACTTTTGACAGATAATGGATGCGAATTTACAGGAAAGGACTTCAAAAACGTTCTTCAAGTAAATGGCATTCAACACCATCGGACAGAACCTTACACACCACAGTTAAATGGTAAAATAGAACGTTTTTGGCAAACAATCTTTTCGGCTCGCCCAGATTTTATCGAAATAAGAGAATTTTTACCTCACGCAATAGAAGAATACAACACAGTATGGGTTCATACAGCTCTTAAAGATCTTTTCGGTGGAAAACCTACTCCAAAATCAATTTGGGACCAGGGTCCTAAATGGACAAAGGACTTAAACCCAAATCCTGAGTTCGAAATACAGCCTCGTAACTAAAAATAAAGTAAAAATACGAATAAACATTTTATTATAATTTAAATAATTTTTTTATTCATAAAGTAATACGATATATAGCTAAGCTATGTAAGGATATTCTGATGCTGAGAGTTTAAGAACTTTAAATTACGTATAGAAAAAAAATTCATTTAATATTTTGTAACATTTTTTAAATTGATAGATAGTTAGATTTTGTAGGGGAAGGTAAGATTCTTTGTGGTAATAATGGTCGTTGAAATTAAAATGAATGTAAGATTTGTGGAGAAATTGTATAAATTTGCATAGTGTTAGATTCAGAATAGGAGCATATGAGCCAGTGATTGTGTCTAATGTTTTTAAGGTGCTAATTGGAAGTAGAAAAGAAAAAAATTTGTTGCAATAACATCATATTGCAAAAAAGTTTTTAAAATATGATGTATGAATAAGAGTATGATTGGTATAGATTTGGGTTGTATAAATGTGATTGAACAATTGTTAATGGAAAGTTCAAAAACTTGGGTGCAATCAGAACTGATTGCACCCAAGTTTTTGAACTTTGTATAAGGAATTGTTGGCTATGATGTACTGATCATGAATCAGTACATCATAGCCAACAATTCCTTCGCAAACAGCGGGAAACTTTGTCTGAATAGTTTAACATTCAGACAAAGTTTCCCGCTGTCGAGAGGAATGGAAGGGTAAGAGGTATACATTATAATGTATACCTCTTACCCTTCCATTCCCTCGAGAAAGTTCAAAAACTTGGGTGCAATCAGAACTGATTGCACCCAAGTTTTTGAACTTTGTATAAGGAATTGTTGGCTATGATGTACTGATCATGAATCAGTACATCATAGCCAACAATTCCTTCCCAAACAACCCGAAATTTGTCTGATTCCACACTAATTTTATTAATTTATCTAAACTTTTATCCTCGTCTACAATTTAATCATCAATAATTATCTCTTGTTCTATTTCACTATATATATATATATATATTTATATGATTTGATTTAAAAAAAATAAATAAATAAATTAATAAATCATTTACTCAAATATATCAAAAGTTTTATTTTTATATATAAAGATAACTACTTTTAAAAAAAATACCCTATATATTTTTGCCATGTAAACTATTTTTGCCATGTAAACTTGTCACTTTTGTCAGAAGTGAAGTGAACCGAATTTTCATGCACAACACATTTTAATTTCAACGACCATTATTACCACAAAGAATCTTACCTTCCCCTACAAAATCTAACTATCTATCAATTTAAAAAATGTTACAAAATATTAAATGAATTTTTCTATACGTAATTTAAAGTTCTTAAACTCTCAGCATCAGAATATCCTTACATAGCTTAGCTATATATCGTATTACTTTATGAATAAAAAAATTATTTAAATTATATAAAAATGTTATTCGTATTCTTACTTTATTTTAGTTACGAGGCTGTATTTCGAACTCAGGATTTGGGTTTAAGTCCTTTGTCCATTTAGGACCCTGGTCCCCCAAATTATTTTGGTAAAAATTCCCTTTTTGTGGGGGGGAAAATGGGGGGGGAAAAGCTTTACCCAATCTTTCAGTCTTGCGTCATTTATTTCTGTAGTTGGTTTTTTTTTGTCAAGGAACATGTTTTTCAATACTAACATTTCATTTGGTACTGTCCATTTGAGTTTTCTTAAATATTCATCCCTTCTCGGTTCATTGTCTGCAAAGTAAGTTTTTATGACATTTTGTAAACTTTCTTTGCAAGGTCATGTACAATAGGTTCTCTTCCTTCTCCCTCCTAACTTTCTTTCTAAACTCTTCACCAAATATACCATCTCTTATGGTTCTGTGTAGTTCTTTGAGATAAATGTTTAGAACGTCAGGTGTTTATTTTTCCATCAGCCATGTTCATTTCATACTGGTCAAAATATCTGCATCTTTCATATCTTTCAATGGCATTAAACCGCGCTGAAAATACCAGCTATATCTGGTTCACCATCTGACTTCCATTGCGTCTACAACTTCTTGGAATTGTGTTGTAAGTTTATGAACCACCTATCCGGTGTTAGCTTTATGACCCCATCTCATTGTAGTTCCATGTCTGCAGAAACAAAAGTAGGTTTGTTTCCATCTTGGTTAGGTTCTGAATGAACTTTAAACAATGTTTCATTTCTATATGTTTTCTTGAAATTTAACCTTTTATTTTCACCGAGTTCATCCGAAGATTGAACGTTAAATGTCGTAAGTAAAAAGGGTTGTTGTATTTGTGTACATTTTCTTTCAGTTCTTTCCATTCTATGCTGGATATTTTCATCTGATGTTGGAGTCTTTTGTATGTGGGAACATTTTTCGATATTCTTCTACTATGTCAGCCGAATTTTTCTTAGACTCTTGGAAAGATTCCATATTCTCCGCATACTCTTGTTGAGGGTCAAGAATTTTCGGCTGTTCCAAATCTTCATCTAGTTCTGTGAGTTAGTTTCCAAAGGAGGGACTTGTTCGTTTCCTTCAGGCTCTTCTAGCTGTTGTTGCTGAACTATTTCTTCCATGTCTGGTTGTATCTGAACTGTTCTTCCTGTGGAGTTTCTTGTACCTCATCTGCTGGCATTTCATATATTCCGAGACCGTTTTTAACAATTTCCCTATCTAAGTCATCCGGATTCATAACTTTTTTTCTTTCGTTCCGTCTCTATTTTTTACGCGTTTCAATACGAAAGTTGAATTTCATTTAGCTCTGACACAAATATCTCGGAGTAAATTCATCCATGTCATTTGGATGATATGCTATTAAATCATATCCCTTAGCGAGCTTGTATTTTCCAGGTTTGAGATTATATCCGTTTTGGTGCTGACCATAAAGCTAAATAGGTCCGGGTCAGTATTTCCTCCTTGAACTTTCTAATAGCTTCTTTATATCTGTCACTAAAGTCAATATATCTGGGAACCAAATTTCTTTAAGCATTTTTAAGAATTCTTGGTTTCCTTGTTCTCTACTTCTTTTATGTCCTTGCTCTGTTTGTGGTTGTTGTTGTGCAGGGTTTTGAACTGTTGGTTGCTGTGCTGTTGTTTGTGCTGGTTGTGGAGGTGGTTGTTGTGCTGTTGTGTGTTGGTTTGTGTTGGTTTTGGTGCATGCCTGTGTCTGTGTCCATGTGACGATGTAAATGTTTTAGGTAGTCCTGGTGCAGGTGCTTCTCTTGGAAGGTTTGGTGGTATATAAGTTCCACCAGCTGGCACATATGTTCCATCTGCAGCGTAATGTCCTACCTGACTTTTCGTTCTTAAGAAAGCATTTACTAGGTCTGTTTTGGTCTGTTGTAACTCTTTTTCTTGACTTTCCACAACAGTTGCTCTAACGGCGTCATAGCACTTTGAACTGCCTGTCTCGTTGCTGCATCTGTTATTTTCGTCATATTTTGTGCTACTTCTCTTAACTCTTGTCGAAACCTTCAGACTTCAGTTTCTTTCCAGATGAGAAGTCGTTCACTTTTTACCTTACTATGAAGAGCTTCGAAGGCGTTCTTAAAGTCAGCATTCTTAAAGCTTCATTTGAACTGTCTTCATCCGCTTGTATTTTTGTCCTTATTGACCCTATAAGTGGGCTGCTTTAGCGTTGGCTTGGGCATCTAACCAGTCATTTTAGCTTTTATATATTCTGCGCTTTTCATTGCCTTTTGCATGGCTGCGTCGTTATTTTTACTTTCTGTGCTAAGTTTTCATACTGTACGGTTTGGTTTTGCAACTGTAAAAGTTTTTCTGCCTTTACATTTGCTTCAACTTCTTTTTTATACTCATCGCTATCCATATATGTCTTCAGGGCTTTTTGTTTTATTCTCTTCATCTTTCAGTACTTTATATCGAGTAGTATGGTTTTTCAAATTTTAACATCTTGTTCCATTTTTGCTACTTCTGCTGCTTTTTCTGACACTTTTTTCGCAAATTCTCTGTACTTAGTTCTTTCAGTTGTTCTTCTTCTTCTTTTTCTCTACGTTTAACTCATTGAGTTTCTTTGTGTGTCTGTCATATTCTAGTTTCTTTTCGTTTTCACTTATTTGTTCTGTATGTCTATGTTTGACTTTTTGACATCTGATATTTGATTTTTGAGTGAACTCAAATTCATTTGACTTTGAGGGTTATAAGCTGTTCCGTCTGCAGCTCCACCATAGCCTGCCATTTTCGCTAAAAGTGCCGCTCTTAAACCTCCACTCTGTGCACCAAACTCGGTTTAAAAGCATAGGATTGCTTGACATTTGTTGCAACATAGTGGGGTCATTCATCATTTGTTGTTGCAACTGTTGTTGTGGTGTTAGTTTACTATTGGATGTTTCAATGCTCTCTTCCTCTTACGTATATTCTTACGTAGCTTACGTGGCATTTTAAGTGAAGTTAAAAAACATTTACGATGAAGAAGTTTCGACAAAGCATTTACGAAGAAATCATGAAAATTCAAGAGGTGAGAAAACAGGTGAGAAAACGGGTGACATCTCACCTCTTCACCTAAATTATATTTTTGGGTCATTTACGCTCATTACGATGAAATCATGACAAAACATTTACGATGAAGAAGTCTTGACAAAACATTTACGAAGAAGTCTTGACAAAACATTTACGAAGAAATCTTGACAAATTCAAGAGGGTAGAAAAGAGGTTAGAAAAGAGGTTATATCTAACCTTCTACCCTAAACATTATTTTGTCTGATTTTACGAAGAAGTCTTGACAAAACATTTACGAAGAAGTTTGACAAAACATTTACGAAAGAAGTCTTGACAAAACATTTACGAAAGTCTTGACAAAACATTTACGAAGAAGTCTTGACAAAACATTTACGAAAGAAGTCTTGACAAAACATGAAAAATATATAATTTGTGAAAAGCTCCTGGAAGACCTCCGAATAAAAACTTCATTTATGTGGGCTAGAAGGCACGAAGTGCCTGGAAGGTCACCCCAAGAAAAAAAACTTCATTATACTCATTCATCCTCAGGGCTAAGAAGGCAACGAAGTGCACATCTGCCACTGCCATTAAACCTTTTGAAACACTTACGCTTCTATTTTTCGGAAATGACATTTTACTTAGAATAAAAAGATGGACGTATTCGAGTATCTCTTCGAATTGAAGCAGAACAAAGTTTACACACACAAACAATACAAATACATTGACAGAATAGTTCTTTATACAAACAATGGTAAATGTTATAGAATAGCAATATTTGCTGAACCAAAATATTTCCATAAAGCAAAGAAAGTTGGTATAACTGAAATGGTGAAAGTTCTTGAAGCAGACAAAAATATAACTTCAAAACTTACAGATATTTCTAAAGGAAAGTTTATAATACAATATTATGTCAAAACTGGCGTACTGTCAATATTTGACGGAGAGAAGTCAGTTCAAGAACAACTTACTGACCTGCTGCCAAAATCTGCTCGATGGAAGCTGTCGTTATGCCAATCTGAGGAGCCCCAGCAGGTTTCATCGAACGAATCTTCAAAAGAGCATCTTCCGTGAAAAGTGCTATTGGTTTTGTAAACTTCTTTGCTCTCAATTCATCTGGACCGTCTCTGTCACCAGTATATTGTATTTGTACAGTACCAACAGTTGAAATACCACCATAAAGTCTTCTGAGTCAGCAAATGGAATGCCAAGCCAAAAGTTTGAACGGTCTCCATTTGTATATTGAGTTTTTTGACCTCCTGTATGAGTCCATACTTTCACATATGGCATAATAGAAACTTTGCATTTCAGGGTTAATGGTTGTGTGTGAAGTTGTTGTTAAAGTTCATAGCATCTAATGTCAAGTTGTATGACCTCATATCCTCAACTGTAGAATATTCTTCTCTTGGATAATATTTGCCATCTATGTTTATATGATATTTAATACCGGGGTGTAGAAACAAGAATAGTCATTTATAGTTCGTCTGAACAGTACAAACATAGTATCTGCATGTTTCATTGCAGTTGTTAAAGCAATATCTGTTCTTGCACCTGGGTCAGCACTTTGGTTTCCAAACTTCACCTGCAAAGTCTTTGACAGATATTTGGTGTATAGGGAACATAAGTGGAACTGCAATATATTTGGCAGCTAAAGCATTTGAAATATCTGGGTCCAACATATAGACTGCAAGTCTGCTTTCTATTCTCTTGCATTCAAACTTTTCGCATGTAAACTTAACTGGGTCCCAAGCAGTTCCAGCAGCATTGAAATAATAGTTTACTTCATTGTTGAAGTTTGAGAAACCAAAGTCTAAGTCAACTTTGTCTTTGCAAAGTCGGCGAATGACGTTTTATTTGTTCCCATTACGTCTGTAAGAGTTGAATGGGTCTTGTGTTGGTGCAATGACTAAGTATTATTTTGCTTGGAGTAAGTTCGATAGAAATTTTTCCTGCCCAGTTTGGCAAGTATCTTAAAAAACCTGAAGATGAGGAAAGATGACAAAGGAACTCTAAGTTTCAGTTTTACTTTAGTGGCAGCAGTTCCATCTGAACCAGAAAGGTTAACATAAACTCCTGGAACGTTAGGGTCAAGTCTATTTTTTTCAATATTTGCATACTGGTCTGTTTGTTCTCTAGCTTGTGGTTGTACTGAGTTTCTCAAAGCGAACCATTCATAGTTTGCCCATGTTACTGTTTGAACTAAGTCAGAGTTAGAATATATCTTATATCCCATGAAAACTTCTGGAGCATATTGGTATCCGACATAGAAAATTCCATTGCAACCTTTCTTGTCAGACAACTTGGCAGAAGGTTTTATTTCAATGTCTTGTTCCACGTATAAGAATGAGTTGTCAATAGAAATAATATGAAACCTGTCCGCAAGCAATATCTACTGTTGTTGAGAACCTTCTCCAAACTCACCTACGTTTCCATAAGAAACAGCAGTTGTATATTCGTAAGTTTCCAGGAACTATTTCTGACCTTCTAATGGCATTGTCGCATTCGTTTATACCATTCGGAAACATTTCCGTTCATGGCATCCAAAACTGTGGCGTTATATTCTGAGCGGCGTACATTCATATGGGTAAAATATAGAATAGTTGGATTTATGTGTCATAATAGAACCCACTCGTACCAAGCTTTACTTTCTTCCTGACTGAGTTTTTAACTCTTCTTTTTCCTTCATTGCCACTACTTTCACTAGATGAAGTAAACTTCTTCACTACTTTCACTTTGTTCTACTCTTCTTCTTTGGTGTCGCTTTTGGTAACTTGCCCTCTGCTTCAAGTTGTTGCATCTTTGCCTCATGTTCACCTAGTATGTTGTAAATTTCCCATGTCCTTTTTGCCTTTGGGCTCTGGTCGCCCATCTCAGGTAACCTATATCCTAGAAAGATTTTGTCATAGTTTGTATTTGAGTCTTCGCGTATTGTTTGCATGACTCTTTCCTGAGTTTCCGGTTCAAGCTCTTCAAACAGAGCTTGTCCATATGGAATAAGCTCGTTTCCAAATATATGTTTTTGTAGCCATTCTGGTTTTCTTTCCATGTTACCAATAATATCTTTTGTGAATGGGAAAGCTTTTACCCAACGTTTCAGGCTTGCGTCATTTATTTCTGTAGTTGGTTTTATTTTGTCAAGGAACATGTTTTTCAATACTAACATTTCATTTGGTACTGTCCATTTGAGTTTTCTTAAATATTCATCCCTTCTCGGTTCATTGTCTGCAAAGTAAGTTTTTATGACATTTTGCAAACTTTCGTTTGCAAGGTCATGTACAATAGGTTCTCTTCCTTCTCTCTCCCTAACTTTCTTTCTAAACTCTTCACCAAATATACCATCTTTATGGTTCTGTGTAGTTCTTTGAGATAAATGTTCTAGAACGTCAGGTGTTATATTTCCATCAGCCATGTTCATTTCATACTGGTTCAAAATATCTGCATCTTTCATATCTTTCAATGGCATTAAAGCCGCGCTGAAAATACCAGCTATATCTGGTTCACCATTCACTTCCATTGCGTCTACAACTTCTTGGAATTGAGGTTGTAAGTTTATGAACCACCTATCCGGATTAGCTTTATGACCCCATCTCATTGTAGTTCCATAGTCTGCAGAAACAAAAGTAGGTTTGTTTCCATATTGGTTAGGTTCTGAATGAACTTTAAACAATGTTTCATTTCTATATGTTTTGGTGAAATTTAACCTTTTATTTTCACCGAGTTCAGCCAAAGATTGAACGTTATATGGTCGTAAGTAAAAAGGATTGTTGTATTTGCGTACACTTTCTTTCAGTTCTTCCATTCTATGCTGAATATTTTCATCTGATGTTGGAGTCTTTTGTATGTCGGCGAACATTTTTCGATATTCTTCTACTATGTCAGCCGAATTTTTCTTAGACTCTTGGAAAGATTCCATATTCTCCGCATACTCTTGTTGAGGGTCAAGATTTTTCGGCTGTTCCAAATCTTCATCTAGTTCTGTGAAGTTAGTTTCCAAAGGAGGGACTTGTTCGTTTCCTTCAGGCTCTTCTAGCTGTTGTTGCTGAACTATTTCTTCCATGTCTGGTTGTATCTGAACTTCTTCCTGTTGAGTTTCTTGTACCTCATCTGCTGGCATTTCATATATTCCGAGACCGTTTTTAACAAGTTCCCTATCTAAGTCATCCGGACTCATAAACCTTTCTTCTTTCGTTCCGTCTCTATTTTTTACGCGTTTCATGAAGAGAGTTGAATTATCATTTAGCTCTGACACCAAATATCTCGGAGTAAATTCAGTCATGTCATTTGGATGATATGCTATTAAATCATATCCCTTAGCGAGCTTGTATTTTCCAGGTTTGAAATTATATCCCATTTGGTGCTGAACCATAAAGCTAAATAGGTTCGGGTCAGTATTTCCTTCCTTGAACTTTCTAATAGCTTCTTTATATCTGTCACTAAAGTCAAGAGTATCTGGGTAACCATAATTTTCCTTAAGCATTTTTAAGAATTCTTGGTTTCCTTGTTCTCTACTTCTTTTATGTCCTTGCTCTGTTTGTGGTTGTTGTTGTGCAGGGTTTTGAACTGTTGGTTGCTGTGCAGTGTTTTGAACTGTTGGTTGTGGTGCAGTGTTTTGAACTGTTGGTTGTGGTGCAGTGTTTTGGTGCATGCCTGTGTCTGTGTCCATGTGACGATGTAAATGTTTTAGGTAGTCCTGGTGCAGGTGCTTCTCTTGGAGGGTTTGGTGGTATATAAGTTCCACCAGCTGGCACATATGTTCCATCTGCAGCATAATGTCCTACCTGACTTTTCGTTCTTAAGAAAGCATTTACTAGGTCTGTTTTGGTCTGTTGTAACTCTTTTTCTTGACTTTCCACAACAGTTGTTCTAACGGCGTCATAGGCACTTTGAACTGCCTGTCTCGTTGCTGCATCTGTTATTTTCGTCATATTTTGTGCTACTTCTCTTAACTCTTTGTCGAAACCTTCAGACTTCAGTTTCTTTCCAGATGAGAAGTCGTTCACTAGTTTCACCTTACTATGAAGAGCTTCGAAGGCGTTCTTAAAGTCAGCATTCATTAAAGCTTCATTTGAACTGTCTTCATCCGCTTGTATTTTTGTCCTTATTGACCCTATAAGTTGGGCTGCTTTAGCGTTGGCTTGGGCATCTAACCAGTCATTATTAGCTTTTATATATTCTGCGCTTTTCATTGCCTTTTGCATGGCTGCGTCGTTATTTTTACTTTCTTGTGCTAAGTTTTCATACTGTACGGTTTGGTTTTGCAACTGTAAAAGTTTTTCTGCCTTTACATTTGCTTCAACTTCTTTTTTATACTCATCGCTATCCATATATGTCTTCAGGGCTTTTTGTTTTATCTCTTCATCTTTCAGTACTTTATATTGAGTAGTATGGTTTTTCAAATTTATAACATCTTGTTCCATTTTTGCTACTTCTGCTGCTTTTTCTGACACTTTTTTCGCATATTCCTCTGTACTTAGTTCTTTCAGTTGTTCTTCTTTCTTCTTTTTCTCTACGTTTAACTCATTGAGTTTCTTTGTGTGTCTGTCATATTCTAGTTTCTTTTCGTTTTCACTTATTTGTTTCTGTATGTCTATGTTTGACTTTTTGACATCTGTTATTTGATTTTTGAGTGAACTCAAATTCATTTGACTTTGAGGGTTATAAGCTGTTCCGTCTGCAGCTCCACCATAGCCTGCCATTTTCGCTAAAAGTGCCGCTCTTAAACCTCCACTCTGTGCACCAATAACTCGGTTTAAAAGCATAGGGTTGCTTGACATTTGTTGCAACATAGTGGGGTCATTCATCATTTGTTGTTGCAACTGTTGTTGTGGTGTCAGTTTTACTATTGGATGTTTCAATGCTCTCTTCCTCTTACGTATATTCTTACGTAGCTTACGTGGCATTTTAAGTGAAGTTAAAAAGCGGCTTTTGACAGATGTTTATATGACACTTTTTGTTCAGCACAAAAAACTACTCGGTCAAAGTGTTGTCAGTTTTGTAAAATAACCGTCCTATCTTGTTTTAAAATGGAGAAAAGGCTTCTCAAAGTATACTTCCTTGGAACGCCCGTAACTTTTCCTGTAGCGACGATAGACACTTACTTGTCCGGACAAAGTTATACTAAACATCTTCAGGGCTAGAGGGCACGAAGTGCCTGGAGGCCCCACTACCTTTTTTTTTTTTTTTTTTGACAAAGTTATACTAAACATCTTCAGGGCTAGAGGGCACGAAGTGCCTGGAGGCCCCACTTCCTTTTTTTTTTTTTTATCCTATCTAAGCGCTCATAATTTGTGAGCGTTATTCAAAAAAAATAGATGATAATAGAATTATCGCATTTATTTCGATAGTTTATGATAAACTATAGTGAAAACAGCTAGGGAAAACATTATTATTATGCTTTTCTTCCTAGATACCCTTGTATTCCCATTCCTTATGACTAATTTGAATGTAATCAATGTTTTGTTATGTCAACTAACCACAGCTTGTAAATAATTTTTATTATATTGATATGTATGTCCATAATATAAAGAAAAATAGCAAAGTACGATTATGTCAAAAAAGATAACATGCCAGCCAGGTCTTAACACGCGAGAAAGCGTCAGACTGTTAAGAGATATCATCTTTCTCTGGATTGATGTTTTCCCATTTGTTGGAGTTAAGAAGATAACAGATCTATTAAGAGGTGAATATTAAAAAAAATCATTATAAATTTGAATAAAATAAAAATCGCCAAAATCTGTTTTTATTTTGATGGATAAGATAAAATAAAACTAGATTTTCTTATTTCTTCTTGGCGGCTCCCTTCTTAGCTGGGGCTGCTTTCTTTGCTGGCGCTGCCTTCTTAGCTGGTGCAGCTTTCTTTCCAGCAGCTCCTTTCTTCGCTGGAGCTGCCTTCTTTCCTGCTGCTCCTTTCTTTCCAGCAGCTCCTTTCTTCGCTGGAGCTGCCTTCTTTCCTGCTGCTGCGGCGCCTTTCTTCGCTGGTGCTGCTTTCTTTGCTGCCGCTCCCTTCTTTGCAGCTGCACCTTTCTTCGCTGGAGCTGCCTTCTTTCCTGCTGCTCCTTGCTTTGCAGGAGTTGCGCCTTTCTTCGCTGCGGCTCCTTTCTTTGCCGGTGTCGCTCCCTTCTTTGCAGGAGACTTCTTCGCGGCTGCTGCACCTTTCTTCGCTGGCGTCTTCGGTTCTGGTGCTGCTTCTGGCCCTGGAGCAGGTGCTGGAGCTGATGCGTTGACGTCGACACCAAATCCAACGCCAACGCCCATTCCCATACCACCATCTGGAAGAAGTGGATAAGGAGCGTTCGGATCTCCGCCCATCGGTGGGAATCCGCCATTTGGATCTCCCATTGGAGGGAATCCCATAGGCGGGAAGCCAGCATTGGCACCCATTCCAGGCATTGGAGGATATCCGGACATTCCTGGGTCCGCTGGTGCTGATTCCATCTTTTGGAAGTAATTCTGCGGGGCGTCGAGGTCCTGGCCTTCTTTCGCGAGCTGCTGCATGTCGTCGTCCGGTCGTTGGTTGAAGAACTGTGAAAGAACAACGTGTAAGTTATGAGGTAATAACAAAGGTTCTTGGTTGTTAGCGAGAGCTGCATCGTTGAATGCAAGGACAAACTGAATGAAAGAGTCTTGTTCGCTGATCTTGTTTGCGTTCTCTTTATGAGAAATGCAGTAAAGAATGTACTCGATGACTTCGCAGAAGCGCTCCTTAGAGATACCGTCGTACTCTGGGGATTCTGTAAGTTGTGCGATACTGAAGAGGAACTTGTCGAGAAGTGGATAGTCATTATGAGATAACCTGTTGTTTAAGTCTGCAAGGCTGCCTGTGAAGTCGCCGAATGAAAAGGCGACCTTGGCAATCTCGATGAAACCATCGACGGCTTCCTTGTTTGCGCATGGCTTGCCAGAGTAAAATTCGGATTGTTGGAGAATGATAAGTAAGCAGCGGAAGAGGAAGAAGCGAGAAATTGCCATTAATGCATCGTGCTTGTTGTTGAACTGGCATGTTGCATAAGCGCCAATAACTTGAGCCATATGCTTCAATTGCTTTGGAACAAGGCTGGCTGAGCAGGAAATAAGCTTGAGAGCTGTATGTAATGGAACTTCGATATCAGAAGCTGAAGCCTTAAGACCTTTTGCAAATGCTGGTTTGGAGCAAATGTAGTCAAGAAGTTTGCTTACGAACTTTTCGAAATAGATGGCACCCCAGCGCTCGACGAAGCAATCGACGAGATGGCCGAAGTTTGTCTGTTTTGTAAGGAGATCTTCTGCCTTTGAAACTCCTTCGATATCGATAGCGGCCATCTGGCAAAGGAGGAGGTTGACCTTACCTGCATGGGAGAAAACATCAAGGAGAGAGTCCATGAGCTTCTCACCACGATTCTCGGAATCTGAGTAAGGAGTAACCTTTGGATTGGTAACGCAGCGGACAATAACCATATCTGCGCATGTGTAAGCTTCGAAAAGTGCATGGTAGTATTCAGGAGGAAGTGGTGTCTGGAATGAAGAAAGATAGTATGGGAAAGGTGAGTGTTGCTTAGCGAGAGCGGCACCCCACATCTGAGCCTGGTTGATATCGACAGGAAGGAATGTCTTTACATCGTTACCGGCTTCATCAGTAATAATAACTGATTTTCCATCTTCATGGACACGTGTACGGTTAACCTTGCACTCGAATTCGAGTACGCATGTATTCTTCTTAAGGAGATAAAGCTTAAACTGCTTTGTAGTTGTAAGAAGTGCCCAATAAGCTCTTCTTGAAGGTGGAACAACGCAACGGCAAACAGCACCGAGCTGTGTATTCATCAATGTTGAACGCTTTGTCCAGACTTTTGGGAAAAGAGAGTTTGCAAGCCAATATAAGACTTTGTTGCCATCCTGTGCAGTGTTAGCAATTCTAAGGATGAGATGTAATACAGAATCGACATGTGCAACATGGCGTGGGATTGCTGGAGACCAGTTGAAGCCGATATTGAATGCTGTCTTAATTGGGATCTTCTGACGAATGAATGAGACAAAATCAATTAAGAGCTTCTTCTTTGAATTAACCAATTGGTCATAACTCTGTGAATCGACGAGTTCACAAATTTCGTTAATCGATTCAATTGGATTGGAACCTTGAAATGTTTGCAAAACTTCATAGTTATCATTCTTGGTAGCTTCAAGAACATCTTCATGAATACGGTTAGTTAAAATAACTTTTAATTTGCGGTTATCTTGTGCATAAGGAGAATCATCTGAATCAGTTTTGAAAAGATTAGAAAGATTTGGTTGGATGCGCTGCTTTGGAGGTGGCACATCAGTAGCAGCTGGGGGCTGCTCTTTATTCTCTGCCATATTAATTTTTGCTCTTTTAACGGTTATATAACGCACACATTTGAAAAAGCCAGAATTAGATATATTTATGATATATTACATTTTACCCGAAAATCGTGTTTTGAATGATTCTCGATTATAACCGCTTTTCGTAATGCAAACCACCAATACAATTTTTTTCATTTTCTTTGACATATTAAAGCCAACATTTTTATTAAAATCAAGTTGTTTATAAGAAAAAAGTGACGTCATGTAACAATTTCACATGGGATCCAAATCGTTTCAAAGTCATTTATTAGATTATTCATTACATCTTGGCCATATACAATTTCAAGGAATAATTTTCATATTTAAAGAAGACTTTTTGAAATATTTTCATTTCATACCCTCGAAAATATCTTGGTTTTATGAGTTGATATATTTTTATTCCATATGTTTGATAAGTTGTCAGTCAAATAAGCTGTGTTTTCAATGTCATAAGCCAATTATTATTCAAAATCGTTGTACCGCAATTCAGTAAGCGATCATTTGAAAAACAATCGTTAAACTCATTATTTTAAAACTAATCAGCTACTTAAAAAAGGGCTTATGACAAAATTATTTATTCTGAATATAATTTTTGAGGTAAAGAAGGAGGCAAACCATAGAAGCAAGAATGAAAATAGTTGCAAGAGGTCCAAATATCCTTTCTGCTATGAGAATTATTATAAAGAAGGATAAAATGGCAAGGAACTGGTTATTATCTATCCAGACCATCAATGGATGGTTTCTCATTTCTGGAGGTAACTCTCCAAACAAATGGCTCTTTTGTGGTGGAGGTGGAGCTGGTTTTGGAGGCTGGTATTCGACAATTTCGATTTCTTGTGTATATTTCTTTAATATTCTTGTTGCACGTTCCTTGGATATTCCACCACTTCTTGGGTCCATGATTTCTTCTATTTTTCCTTCATCTTCAGAAGCATATTCGTCTTCTTCCTCTTCTTCCTTAAGTACTTCGTTGAAATCGAGTGGTTCTGCAATGATATCGCTGAATAATTCTTCGCGGTTGAGATCGTTTGCTCTTAAAATGAAAGGATGTTTAAGTAATTGTTCTGGACCTGGTCTTTTCTCAGGATCCATTACTGTGCATTCTCTGATGAAATTAACGAATTCTTGTGTATACTTATTTCCTTTGCGGAAGCCTGGGAAGCCTTTAGTAGAAATTTCGACTAATGCTCTTGTATAAGGAAGCTCTGAGTATGGTGGTTGGCCTTCGGCAAGCTCAACAGCTGTAATACCAAGTGACCAAATATCTGCTGGATATCCGTAATGATCATCGTTCATGATTTCTGGGGCCATCCAATAAGGAGTTCCAGTAATTGTCTGTGTTCTTTGAGATGATGTGCTGCTGAATTGGCAGGAGATACCAAAGTCTGTAAGCTTGATCTGGCAGGAGCTATTAAGAAGAATATTTCCGGCTTTGACATCACGGTGAAGAACATGGAAGTTCTTGTGGAGAATAATTAAGGCTGTAATCATATCTTTCATGATAACGCTGATCTGATCTTCAGAAAATGTCATTTTCTTCGCTTTCATGATGTCATAAAGGGAACCACGATTGCAAAACTCAAGAAGAATCATCGGGGAACCTTCAAAATCAATGGAACCATAGTATTGGACAGTGTATGGTGACATGACTTTTCGAAGTAAATCAATCTCTCTTGCGAGGTGAGTTTTACTTGTACGAGTCATTTTTTCGACACTAACGGATTTTCCAGCCATGTGTATACCTGAAGGAATGTGCTCCATTTCGTATACATCGCCAAATCCGCCAGCACCGATCTTTCTGATGACTTTAAAAATGTTGCTGACATCGGTTCCATCTTCCATACTCCATTTGAAGTCTTGGCCAATGTGAGTAACATGTTGGAAATTCGTCGGATTTGAAATCTCCATGATTAGAAAGTTTTACAATCGAAAACGTGACACTATTGTTTTGATTTTATTTTATAATTATTCCGTGTAAATCTAATTCAAAAAACATGCATCTGTGATTTGTGGAAATATTAAACTGCAGTTGAACAAAAATATTCGCCATTATAAAATTAAAGTGAAGCTTCCTTTTTTTTTGACAATTGGAAAATTTTTGGGGAAAGTCATCTGAAGAAGATGACGATCTCTGGAATAAATACTTCAATAGCCAATTTGCAAGTTTAAAAACTGAATATTGCAAGAACTGTAATCTTTCACCCGGAAAAGGTCAATACTACTTAGACGAATGTAACTTTTTTCGAGATAATGACCGAGTTATTAACTTTAGTTCAATTACAAGCTCATTGTTTCTACATAATCGGTGTTCTTTTAGTCATTGCACTTCAACAGAAAAAGGAAGTTGCATTTACTACCAAATTGGCAGCAATAGTTCGATTGTTCAACGAAAATTCTGTTGTACGAAATGCCAAAGCCAGAAATATGGCCAATTTTCATCTACAAAAGTTGATAAAAATAACATAAACTTTTTTATTGAAAGTTCCGTTTGTTATGTAGGAAATGAAGATGTTGACGGAAGAGTAATTGATGCATTTGATGGAAATATCATAGTTTCATCAACAAATTTCTCATCAAATAAATCTCCAGAAGATGCTGTTGGATTTTTTTCTAAAGAGTCAGAGAATGACTTTATAACAACATTTAATTATTCAACTGTTGTTAATAATTTAGTAACAGGTCAATATGATCTTATATATTTTCGTTTTAACTCTTTGATTGATTCATGTAATATTATAAATAATACTAATAACCAATCAAGATTAGGAATTATTTTCCATTATAAAAATTCTCTTACTGTAAAAAGTTGTTCTTTTATTAACAACACTACTCCTGAAGGTACATATTTGATATATAACACTGTTGATCAATTAACAGTTGATAGTTGTTACATTGACAATTCGATTTCATCAACATTTCTTAGTAATGTAAAACCTACTAATCCAAGAAAACTATTTACTAACAATTTGATTCATTTTTCAACTGGTAATTGCCAAGCAGAATTTGCAATTATCAATAAAAGTATTTCTAAAGTTAATAAACTTTCTCTTTTTTTACAAACTTTAGTAAACATTTCTAACTCTTCATAACCCTCTTTTACCCGACATCCCCTTATTTATAAAAAGATGTACTTTACTCTGTTATATTATAGTTGATGCTCTTAAAACTCCTCATAATGATTTGCAAATTAAACTTTTAAAAACTGCTCTAAAACAATTCCCGATTTTGGCAAAAATTTATTGAATTTTGTCAAAATTATTTTGTCACTTTTCAGAAGTCTGAAAAAAAAAATAATTGAATGAAAAGAACTTTAACTACTCATATTTCTCTTCCTTATTCTGATAGAGAACTTATCGTAGAACTTACTAAGACATTTGTTGGAGATGAAGTTCTTACTTATATAAGAGATGTTTTAAAAGAGAAAATTCCAGAAAATCCAATTATCTTAGTTGTTGGTAAAGATACTAGAAATCACATTCTAATAGACAACATAAAGCTAGAAGAAAATACCAATTCATCATCAATTAAACTCACAATTATTCCAGAAATGATGAACTTATCAATTATTACTCCCGATCATAGAAAAATTACAGTCAAAGTGCCTGCAGTTCATACAGTAGGTGATTTTGTTAAAATATTATGCGAGAAATTAAATCTTTCTTCTGTTTTTGACTATGGATTATATTTTCAAGAGAATGATTCACTTCTTTCATCACTAAAAGTCAATTTACCACTATGCGAAAACCGTGCGGTGATAACCGAGCTGTATATGAAAAGAAGATGGTGGCGACAAGATTGTTACAAGAATATATCAGCCGATGAGCTTAATTTCATATACAACCAGATCCACAAAGAGTTTGTAGATATGCCAAAAGATCCTAGCTTCTGGGATTGCATTGAATTAGCTGGAATTTACTCTGTAGTTAAGTTTAACAAGGACACGACACGTTTTAAAGAGGTCCTCAAGTCAGGCAAAACACAAAAATACTATCCGAAATGCGTAGAAGGGTTTTTCAATTCAATAAAAATTCAAAAATCGTTCGAAAACCACTTAAAACAAGACATTACAACTCTCAAGCAAGAATTTGTCAAAAAATTTCTATCTTACGAGTTCGCTTTCTGCGAATTATTCCCGATTTACAAAGATAAAAAATTACGATATCTTACAGCACAAGGAGAGTATGTACTCATCATCAAAAAGGACAAGAAGACAGTTGTTGATCGATATTACCAACTCAAAGTGATCAGATGGCAGCCTATCGGTCAAAAAGAGTTACATTTAATTTATTCCGGTACAAAAGTTGAAGATATCATATTTACAACTAAAGGCAACATTGACATCATCCGATTCCTTTCCGATTACTTTGATTTCATCACTCCTATTCTTCAGGACACACATCGAAAAAGTTCACGAGAAAAACGACAGAAGAAAATTGAACTCCAAATTTCACCAAGGATGACAATTGTTAAGACAGAGATCTCTATGCCATCTATCACAAAATCAGACTCAGTTGTCTACACAAAACCTATCCCTTCTAAAATTATTTATCCGTGTATTCCAACATTACCAAAAAGTGACAATAAAATTTCAAAAAGTGACAATAAAATACCAAAAAGTGACAATAAAATTTCAAAAAGTGGCACTCAAAATACGAAACCAGAACTCAAAGAAATCAACATAGATAGTAAACCAAATGGATTTGCAAAGCAATGCATCAATTTAATCCACCAAATTGCGAAAAACCAAATCGTTCTTCCCATTCAGAAAATGATTGATTTCATTACTTCTATTTCACCACAATCAGTTAAAGAAATCAAGTTCCTTGCAGACACGGACACCACATCACCTGTTATTGCAGTTAATCTTGCAGCACGCGCAGCTGCATCAATCATCATCAATGAATGTCATGAATCGTCACTTTTTGTCAGTTTGACAAAACTTGGGGAAATTGTTATGTTGTATGCACTTGACAAATCATGGTCATTTGATTACAGTGTTAAACCTAATATCAAAAATCCAACACTCTCAGAATGTTTCGTCAATCTTTCTACAGAAGAACTTAAAGTTGAAGAGAGTCAACCACTTGTTTCATTAATTTTTTGTTCTCTTAACATTTTCTTTCATGCAACTCTTTTTTTGCTTGAAAGTGAACGTGTTCGATCTGAATTACTTTCTCCACAAAAGAATTCGTATTGCATGCCATGTTTTGATTTAATTAGTTTAGTCCATTTACTTGACATTGTTGGAGACAAAAACACCACGAAAACAGTTTCCATTCTCCAATCATTTGTTAAAACAATTCGAGATCCAAGTACTGTTTTCAAGTTATTGTCATCATACAACAGCAATCTTTTTGAGGAAGAACCACAATCCATCAACGAATACATCTACATTTTCGAGATGGGTCGTGTTATTAGTTATTGTCTCTACCAAGTTCGTGGTGGCTTTAGTGTTTCACATTTGTACGGTGTTTCTGTTTGCACATTGTTGTGTAGTAATTCATCAGACACAAAGACAAAGAAACTGTGTTACGAATATTTCAAGAACTCAGTTAATAAAGTTAACTATTTCTGCATGAACAACATCTCATTCACATCATGTGTTGATTGCAATGAGTCTATGTTCCATTCATTTGTTTACGAGTTGAGTCACTACCATCAGTCTGTTTCAGATATTGAGAAACTTATGAAAGTCACTAATTCTATCTCAGAGTCCGATCGATACAAGATCTTCTCTGACTTGGTTGATGTTATCCACGAATCTATGAAACATAACGAACGAGATAAAGCAGTTGAAACCGCTAAACGATTAGCATTCTTATCTATGTCCTTCAACTTATTATCTCTCAAGAACTACTCAATTAAGATGCTTGATGCAGTTCACAAGTGGTCACATGAAGAAATTTCAGTTGAAGAAGCAATCAAATTAGTTGATTATTGATTATTAACTTTTTTTATATATTTAATAAATTGTTTGTTTGTATTTTTTATATGATTTAATTATAATTCATAAGTATTATTTATGTTGATTAAGTATTAACAATATTGCAGTCTTAAGAGTCAGATGTTCAACGTTTAATAGTCTTTCAGCAACATCTACTCAAATGAATGCTCTCATATATTCAGCACAAGCAATAATTTATCATTGTTATATCAAGAATACAGTCGAAATTCCTATAATCAGTTCTTATTCTATTCAACTTGTTTCTAATAATATTGCCTCATCAAAAGGATCGTTAACTAGTCCTAATTCTGATTATTTCAAAATCAACATCATTTACAATAATACATTTGTAATTTTGATAGTTCCTTTAGCATTTGGGATTCAGATTGTATTGATAAAGAAAACTAATGATTTGTCATAAACTAATTTTAGAACTTTGATGTATAATAAAATTATTCGGAAAAATATCATCTAATGGGCGTATTAATAGATTATTATTTTGGTGTAGTCGAGTAAACAATTAAATAAAAGGGAATTATGGACAGTTACTAATATTTAGTAAAGTTTGTAAAAAAAGAGAAAGTTTATTAACTTCAGAAATTCTTTTATTGATAATTGCAAATTCTGCTTGGCAAATATCAGTTGAAAAATGAATCAATTTGTTAGTAAATAGTTCTCTTGGATGATTAAGTTCTGTATTTCTAAAAAATGTTGTTGAAATCGAATTGTCAATGTAACAACTATCAACTGTTAATTGATCTAGAGCGTTATATATCAAACATGTACCTTCAGGAGCAGTGTTGTTAATAAAAGAACAACTTTTTACGGTAAGAGAATTATCTTGATGGTAAATAATTCCAGTTACTGAATGTGTACTAGTATTATTTAAAATATTACATGAATCAATCAAAGAATTATAATTGAATGCTATAAGCTCAAGATCACCTGTTCCTAAATTATTAACAACAGTTGAATAATTAAATGTCGTTATAAAGTCATTCTCTGACTCTTTAGAAAAACATCCAACAGCATCTTCTGGAGATTTATTTGATGAGAAATTTGTTGATGAAACTATGATATTACCATCAAATGCATCAATTACTCTTCCGTCAACATCTTCATTTCCTACATAACAAACGGAACTTTCAATAAAAAAGTTTATGTTATTTTTATCAACTTTTGTAGATGAAAATTGGCCATATTTCTGGCTTTGGCATTTCGTACAACAGAATTTTCGTTGAACAATCGAACTATTGCTGCCAATTTGGTAGTAAATGCAACTTCCTTTTTCTGTTGAAGTGCAATCACTAAAGGAACACCGATTATGTAGGAATAATGAACTTGTAATGGGGCTAAAGTTGATAACTCGGTCATTATCTCGAAAAAAGTTACATTCGTCTAAGTAGTATTGACCTTTTCCTGCTGTTAGATCACAGTTTATGCATGATTTGGTTTCATTTCCTGTGAATTGACTATGAAAATAGTTGGGCCATTGAAAGTCATCTTCTTCAGATGACTTTCGAACAAATTCATACAATATGACAAAGCAATATATTTAATTAAATTGGTGATGATGAATAAAATATATTTTAAAAATAAAAATATTCACTTTTGATAATCTTAGACGATCAACCTCACACTTTTGCATTTGTCAACATAAAAGTTTGACCGATCACCTATATTTTCATCAATTGTCAATTTTAAAGTCCAACATTCTTCATTTTCATCTTTTTTTCAGTCCTATTTTTTATTCAATGGTCGACTTAAAGATGAAAAGTCTTCATTCCTTAATTTACTGTCTCCAGTATGCCTACATAATGAGAACGCAAGATATCTTTTTATTATTACTTCATAAATATGGTAATTGAATAATAATTTCATATTAACCTGTGCATTGGCATCAGCATATTGCGAAATATGGAAAGAAGGTGAATAAACAAAACATGTCTCAATATCATTAGTTTGATCCAAATATACCAAAAATGATATTGAATATTAATCTGTTTAGAATAAATTGATTTCAATATTGAATACATTCCTCAATAATAAACCAAAACTAGGTTATGCGAAATAGTTGCATATCTCATGCATTCTTCAAACGCTCATTTAAGATCTCTAGATTTCCATCAAACTCCGTCAAAACTTCGAGGAAAAAAAATCTTTAGAATATTAATCTTCAATATCATTTTTGGTATATTTGGATCAAACTAATGAATTTGAGGCATGCTTTGTTTATTCACCTTCTTTCCATATTTTCATGAATATGTTAGTAAGATATATGCATAAGCAGGTATTTCTTCCAAGCATGACTGTAATAATGATGCTGTTGTAAGATGGCAATTATATATATATAAAGTTGCCTCAAAATCTCGATTGAAAGGCATTGAATTTAGTTTTGAGAAGACTTTTTTACATTTTGCGAATTATTAATCAGTATATCATTATGATCATATTGTATTAAGTTATCAATTCTCTTAAATTTTGAAAGCTTAAGAAATTTAAAAGCACAAACAAATATATATTATTAAAATCATTGTATTGATCAATTTAAAAAATTTTGAAATTTTGAATTCGAATTTAAATGTAAGCTTTAATAGTTGTAACAGAATAGAAAGCATCACAGATGTCAATTTAGATTAATGAAAAGTTGAAATTTTTCCAATAAAATTTTATTAATGAAAAAAGATTCATGAAATACAATAATAGTAATATAGATATTTTATACAACATGTTATATAAGAGATCACTATAAATAGAATAGCTTTAAACAAAATAATCAAATCAAAATTTGTATTTGTAAACAGCAAGAGTGTTATATGCTAATATTATGTGTAACTACTCATTGGATAATGAATGCAATATAATACATTGATTTGTTGGCTAAAGAAAAAAAATTATATCCTTCAATTTGGACAATCCGAAATTTTTCTCATTTTTTTGAATTGCATATATATGAATTTGCAATTGAGTGATATCAGCGAGAAACTTATATGCACGTTTAACTTTATCAGATTTCAAATGAAAACATGGATTTCATTGATTGTTTTTCAATACGAGCTCAACAAAAATGATACAAAGATGAATAAATAGTAGTGCCCCTAAAAACAAGGTAAAAAACAAAAAATTAGCAACAATATACTTAATTTCGGCCAATATGGTGAAAAGTGAATATGTCAAAAGCATTTACTCCATCATCTTGTTATCTGTACCTCACGACAGACGAATATAAAGAGATATCAATTTCCAAAAGTTTACCAAAAAGAGATTAGGCCTAATTTTTACGGCCAATCTTTATTATTTGTTACACAGATGCTAGATCCACTACTCCCCAAAACAATTCATTTTTTGAATGGCCCTGTTTTTTAGGCCTTTATTTTATGAAAAATGCCAATATTATACGAATCTTAATATATTTATTTTTTTGTTCTCAATAAAGGTATTCAAAAGTCAATATAAACCATTCAAAATTGAGAGGAAACTCATTGAGAGGCTCGGAATTCGAGTAGTGAGGAAGGGTAAATTTTGAGAGCCAAAATTTCAAATCCCCTCAATATTTCAAAGCCCTTCTACTTAGATTTTTTGACTACCTTATATATATATATATATTAGTTATTAAAATAAAGATATATTATAAATTTTCTTCATTGGTTCTTTGGAAGAAATTTGTATTGAAAACTACTATTCATTGGTTCTTTTTGTCAAGATCCGTAGCAATTTCTGATTCTTTCTGCATCGTTAGGGAACCTTTCAATAATACTTTGGATCTGTGACTTATCATAGCAATTAGCTGGCTGACATTGTTCTTCAAACTCAAGCAAAGCATTTAAAATATTTTGTTTTTCTTCATTTGAAATTTTATCAGATGCAAAAGCAGCTCTCGCCCAATGGAAAACAGTTGGATAGTATCCTGTGATTTTCCTCACTTCCAGATTGTAGTAGAATGCTAAGTCTGGTCTTTCTTCGCTTCCAATTAGCATAATAGAATAGTCTTTGATTTGACTGATTCTCTCGAAAAATTCGGAAAACTTTTGTGGAATTTTTCCATAAATTGTTAAGGGTGCCGGAAAGTGAGGTGACGCGATTTCGAGTATTGCTTATAACTTCATTTGTAGTAAAGATATTAATGATATTGAAACATATATTAGTAGTGTATATACTAAGGTTTTTATTTCTATGATATTGAGGTCTTGGATACTTCCAGTATGAAGAAAACTGTTTCGCAATTTTCGAACTTGCAGACCTATCTAGTCCCTGGTTATTCCATGGCAGGGGCTGATACTGCAGGAATGATATCTAGGTACAAGATACTAGATATTTTATAGAAAACATTTGGCACTTGTTAAAAAGTGTCGAGATGCAATAAGTGGGAAACTTCAAAACTAAAACAGGTTACACTACCATCTCACTGGATTCTACTAATTACTATTAGAGAACAAACCTTATGGTAGCTGTTTCCAGCCGAAATGACCACATTCAAAGTTTAATTAGATTTGTATCTAGTCCTCCAATAATGTGTTTAAGCCAGTGAGATACATTAAACACAAAATTTCAATAGTTATACTAAAAGTTTTACAGAACAAATTTTATTTTTAATTCTCATATATGGAGATAAAAGCACTTTTTCCCTTCCAAATTTTAAAAATTTTGTATGATTTTTGTATGTTTTCGATAACCTTATAATCATAAACATCGTTTTCACTTAGTTTGAATATGATACTATGATACATCATCACTTAATGTTTATACTCATATAAACAAAACAAAATAAAAATGATTTTATTGGTTTGAAAAGTGTTGTTTTTATAATAGCTATCACTTCACTTTCCGGCACCCTTAACAAAGATGAAAATAATCCATTATATTCAAGGAAAAACTCGCCTTCTTGCAAACTTTCCACTGTTTGAAGGATTAATTTGGCAAATTCTACCAAAAACTCTTCGTCATCCGTTAGTTTAACAATAGAACTTGGGAGGATTGTATTTGGTTTTTCAAGTCTTTGTTTGATTAAAATATAGCAACAATTCAAAATTTCCGGAGTAATTTGATTGAATGCTTGAATGATAATATTAAATGTAAATAGACAGTCATCTTCATAATCTTCAATATACAAAGAAGTTATTTCTAATGCCTTTTGAGTAAATTCTTCAAAATCATTTCCGAGAATTTTACCTAACATAGCCAAGATTCCGAGCAACCTACTGATATATAATTGAACTTCACTAGAATTAGTCAATGTTTCAATCAAAGAAATAATTTCAGGGAAAATTGCTTCGCATATACTTTGTTCGAGACGAAATGCATTTGCTAGCATTAGATCAAGAATGAATAGATTGAAATCTGGTGTGTTTTCGTCATTATTAAAGCAATTCATCAAGTATTCCCAAATTATTGAGTGTAGTTCTTGATTTTGAAGACAGAATAAGTCATTAATTGCTGATTCAGCTATTGCCTGATTGTTTTGATTGTCAGAAAGTAACATTTGCAAAATAAAATTAACAAATTCTTCAGTTGGCTGCAACAAACTGCTTCCAATACATTTGCTTTCCATAACTATAAATATCTCATCTAATTTTTCATTCTCCCCCAATGGAATTTTCTCGAGAACTTGTTCACAATTTAATAATTCGTTTGCCAAGCTAATATCAATAATTAAGAGACAAATATATGCTTTACCAGCACAAATTACTCCCTCAAATGTGTCAGAACTCAATGCTTCGTTAATAACACCTGCAATTGAGGAAAAAATATTCGATTTTGTTTCCATTTTCTGCTGTTTAACTTCATTTGTAACGACAACATCAAATTTAAATGACTCAGAGAGTTTTGATTTCAATCCTCCTCGTATAAATTTACATAAAAGTGAATCATTTAATGAATCAGTGTTTTCATTGAGTAATTCTGGCAATATCCTTCTACAAATATCTTCAAGGTTCACATGTTTATAGAATGTGTCCTGGAAGTTAATCAAAACTCGAAGATATTGATTGTAAATTTCAGATTCATAAAATAATTCAGAAATCATCGAGTCGATTCCAGTTTTGTCAAATAATCGTTCTCGAATTCCAGTTTTGTTAAATAATCGTTTTTTAAACGTACATTTCATGTAAGTCAATGAGAAAGTTTTTATTCTTGGCTTCAAAATCGGTAAGTATGATGTAGAAAGCTAGAGATATGTCAGATGCATTATCACCAATAGTTATTTTTTAAATCAAAAAAGCATCATAAATAAATTAAAATTATTACACAAATAAATACGGAAATGCGGGCTGATATTGATAGATCATATCGAATTACTTATATTGTTATCAATGATATACAACAAAACTAAATCAAACGAATTTTAAAAATTTAAATTACAAAATATTTCTTAAACCTGCAAATATTCGTTAATAAATAGTCATTGCCCATCAGAATCTTGGATATTTTACTTTATTTGAGGCTCTTTCTTATGGATATTGTCAAAGTATTTTGATAATATTCAAAAGAAGATATTTCAAGTAAGTAGATTATAATGGATTCCAAGCTTATACAAATTATAGTCTTTTAAAGAGCAGTTGTTCCAAGATATTCGAAGTTTTCAAGTATCTTGGGAAAACGGCCCTTTATAAGGCTGTAGCTTCGGTATTATAACTATCTAGTATTAAATTCACGTAATTACAGTCTTTTAAAGAGCAGTAGTTCCAAGATATTCGAAGTTTTCGATTATCTTGGAAAAACGGCCCTTTATAAGGCTGTAGCTTCGGTATTATAACTACCTAGTATTAAAGTTACATAATTACAATCTTTTAAAGAGTAATTCCTCAAAGAACTTCGAAAATTTGGAGATTCTTTGAAAAACTACTCTTTAGAGTAATTTGACTGAGGTTTTGTGTTATAAGATAAATTTTCTGTTGATATTTTTGGATTTACTGTATATAAATTGTAGATTGATCGCGAAAATCCAAAATTCTGGGGATTTTTAGAAGATACGCCCTTGAAACGAGCGTATTTGATGATTTTGCTTCATCTCTGAGCTTGGATGCTGTAAATTTTGAAGTATAAAAGAGTTATTAGTTGAAATTCATTCGCTCATTTAAAAAGTGAAATATTTTCATTGAAAAATGAAAAATTAAAGCCATTCTAGAAGCCAATCAAAAATACAATTAAAATAATATGATTCTTGGTGAAAAAATAATCCAAAAAAATGAAAAATGAAATTTGAAGAAAAAAATTACAGATTTAACAATATATGAAGGATTTTATAAATTTCTGTGTCAAATAAAGACTATTAAAATAGGTGGGGATTAAATTGTAATATGGTTTGAATTAAAAATTTGTGGAAATCAATGATATAATGTATGAAAAAGAGAGATTTTATAATAAATACAACTGAAATGTATAATGAAATTTGATCAGTATCAATAAAAAACACTCCTTTAGTAAACTTGTAGTCTGAAATATCGCATTCAGAAAAAAATACTCCAAATTTGCTCAATGAGTTTAGAAATGTAAAGATTTAGGACATGCTTTACATTTGTAAACTCATTTAGTAAACTTGTAATTTGAAATATTGCATTGAGAAAAAAGTGCTTCGAATTTACTCAATAAGCTCACAAATGTAAAGCTTTTGTATAAGCTTTACATTTGTAAACTCATTTAGTAAACTTGTGGTTTGAAATATTGCATTTAGCAAATAAGTACTCCAAATTTGCTCAATGAGTTTAGAAATGTAAATATTTAGGACATGCTTTACATTTGTAAACTCATTGAGCAAATTTGGATTAAAAAAATTTAATTTGAATTATGGGTTGTAATTCAATGTAAGATTGTCCTTTAAGTCAAAATAGACTATGAAATCAAATAAACCAAGGTAAATCGTAAGAATCTTTTTCAATTCATAATTTAATAAATAATCTTTTGCTGTATTTAAGATATCGATTAATACTTAACGAAATTTTGAATAACTGCATACGTGAATGAGATAAATGAAGTTTGAGATCTGAGGTAGAAGAATTCGAAATTTCGAATATATGCGAATTTGGTGATAACAATTGAAAAGTAAAATTTAAACTTGTCACAACACATAACAAAACTCCACCTGCATAAATCGAGTATATTGTATATGGTTGGTCTAAAATGAAAAAAGTGTACGTTTAAAATACGATTATTTAACAAAACTGGAAGGTCAACGATTATTTAACAAAACTGGAATCGACTCGAAATCATCTGATAAAAATCTGGGATCTTATTCACAAGTGCTTCAGAATTGATATTCTGCATGATACCTGATACCTCTTTTGGTTTACTCTTCAAAAATATGAAAATCATATTTTTCTAACTCCCAAGCATGGATAGTTTGAATATGGCTAAGTATTTGAAGGCAAATGCTTGTAACATTTTCGTCATTATATTGCTAAATTATGTTATAAAAAATTTCGATACAAGAAACTGGTAATATATAAGACGAAAGATTGAATACATCCAAGATAATTCCTAGCATTAGAGGAACATTTGTGTTTTCATGGAATTTTTGAACAAAATTTGAAATAAATGCTCTGAAGTATCCTTCGCTTACATTTATGAGACAATTTGTTAGAGATGATCTACAAGCTTTGTCAAATTCGTCATTCTGCTGTAAATAAGGTTCAAGAGTCATATAAATTTGATTCCTTTCTTCCTCAAAACCTGGTTCATTTGAGCCTATCCGCCTGCTAGATTTAATTGGGATAGATAATGATTTAATTGCACCGATTCTAACTTTGTAACTGATGTCTTTGTTATTAATTAATGAAATTAAGTTTAAAACATATTCACTAGGATTTTCTTCTTTAAATTTGGCGAGGAATTCAAGTGATTCCATTGATGGTGCTTGATTTTCAACTGTTGCTATAAAACAATCAGTAAAATTCATCAATAATAGATGATTTTTAATGAAATTTTTCTAGTCCGAAATTCATTTAATTCATAGCATTTTAATTAATTCGATACAATTGTGAAAGGTACTAAGGGTTTTTGAAAAGTATTCAAATGTTATCAGAAAAATAATAACGTTGTACAATTTTCTGGGACCGAATGGTGTCACCCCCGCATTATCTTATGTCGAAATATTGGGTGTTACATTACTTCATTTATTGACCTCAGATAGATATTTAGAAAATAATTGATGTTGATTATAACAAATTAATTTTTCGTACTCTATCATTGGTGAAATGCTTTGCCTAAGATTTGAAAGTTAGTATTCCAATATGTGATATTTTAACTTATCATACGTATTTGATTATACTGGAACACCACAAGTTTTCCATGCATTTCCTGGTAAATAGATTGTTGAATCTATTACTTCAATATAAGTTTAAAAAATATCAAATCAATAAATTTAATAAATGATTACAACACACACATGATTACATTGATGTGTTCCACTATTCTATGCATCAGAAAATGAACAACTTGAAGCTGTTAAATACCTTATCTCTATTGGAACTGAAAAGAAGCAAAGAATAAAGGTGGACTCCACTCATTTTGTCATCAGGAATTGGTCATCTTGAAATTATTTAATATCTTATCTCTATTGTAGCTTTTAAAGAAGAAATGACTAATTGTAGATGTATTTCATTCATTACTCCTTCTATGGTGTTTTTGGAGTTAATATTCGAAGGAATTATGATACGAATTGAATGTTTGACAAAGTTTTGAATAATAGTAAAAGTTTTTTAAGTTTGGGAATACTTTTATCGATAATTGCAAATTCTGCTTGGCAATTGCCAGTTGAAAGATGAATCAATTTGTTAGTAAATAGTTCTCTTGGACTTTTGGTTTCTACATCATTGGCAAATATTGGTGTAACCGAATTGTCAATGTAGCAATTTTCAACTGTTAATTGTTCATTACCATCATAATTATCGTTATATATCAAACATGAATAAGGAGCGGTGTTGTTACTAAAAGAGCAGCTTTTTATAGAAAGAGAATTACTTATATGGTAAATAATTCATTGATTTGATCCGGGGTTAGAATTATTTATAATATTGCATGAATCAATCATTGAGTTATAACCAAAATATATAAGATCATACATGCCTGTTCCTAAATTATTAGCAATTGTAGAATAATTAAATGTTGTAACAAAGTCATTCTCTAAAGTTTTAGAAAAATATCCAACGGGATCTTCTCTATCTGTATTTGATGAGAAATTTGTTGATGAAACAATGATATTCCCATCTATTGCATTAACTACTCTTTCGCTATCTCTTCCATTTCCAACATCGAAAAGGGAACTTTCAATAATAAAGTTTAAATTATCTCTCTCAACTTTTGTATAAGAAAATTGACCAACTCTCTGGCTTTGACATTTTGTGCAGCAGAATTTTCGTTGAACGATGGAACTATTTCTGCCAATTTGGTAGTAAATGCAACCTCCTTCTTCTTCTGAAGTGCAATTACTAAAAAAGCAGCGATTATGCAGGAATAATGTGTCGTTAATTGGGTTAAAGTTGATAACATGGTCACTATCATCAAAAAAATTACATTCATCTAAGTAATATTCATTTTTTCCTGCTGTAAGATTGCAGTTCTGGCAGTGTTTTATGGTGCTTCCTGTAAATTGGCTGCCGAAATAGTTGGTCCATGGAAAGTCATCTGAAGAAGATGACTTTCCGCAAATTTATACAATATGGCAAAAAACCGTTGATTTTTAAAACAACAATGATTTATCAACTTAGTAATGATGAATAAAATGAATTTCAAAAATAAAAATATTCACTTTTGATAATTTTGTAGATGATCAACGTCACACTTTTGCATTTGTCATTAGTAAAGTTTGACCGATCACCTATATTTTCATCAATTGTCAACCTCAAAGTCCAACATTCCTCATTTTCACGTTTTTTCAGTCCTATTTTTTATTCAATTCGTCCCCTGAGAGTTGAAAAGTCCTCATTCCGCAATTCTTTGTCTCCAGTTTACTTATCTAACGATGATACGAGAAAATATTATACAGGAACACAAGAACAAGCTGTTGAAGTAAATTCAGATGCAACCGAAGTTATATTTGATAATTGCATTTTCCAAGGTGCTAACACCTATGTCATAAGTAATAACAATAACGCAGTCTTAAGAGTCATGTGTTCAACGTTTAATAGTCTTTCAGCAACATCTACTCAAATGAATGCTCTCATATATTCAGCACAAGCAATAATTTATCATTGTTACATCAAGAATACAGTCGAAATTCCTATAATCAGTTCTTATTCTATTCAACTTGTTTCAAATAATATTGCCTCATCAAAAGGATCGTTAACCAGTCCTAATTCTAATTATTTCAAAATCAATATCATGTACAATAATATTACTTCTTCCCAGATTTCTTTGATTTCTACAACTGATTCTTCGTTTGCAAGTGAAACCGGAATTTCTTTTTCATACAATACATTACAGGGTGGATCGCAAACTCAATTTTGTACTCTTGATCCCAAATTTTCTTTTTCTTATTCTAATTTTGTCCAAAATTCGATGTCAATTTTTGAATTAAAGCAGAATTCAGTCATTTCAAACTGTGTGTTTATAGGCAATAACGGAAAAATTGCAACTTCTGCTGAATCTCCTTTCGGATATCAATATACCTTAAAATTAGTCAATTGTTTAACGGATAAGTCCATTTCTGACTGTGGTGCTGTAACAGGTGACTCATCACAGTTCGAACAGAGCTCAATAAGCAGAATTTTGTTTAATTATGCCGATGAAGATCCGAAATGTCCAACATTACCTCCAACTCCTGGTCCATCTCCAGTTCCTACAGTATCTCAATCCCCAACGCGGTCCCCTCTACCTTCAACTCCCCCTCAAACAGATAATTTACCAGAACGTACTCCCTACCCCGAAAGAACACCTGAAGAAACACCTGCTCAATCTCCTTATCCTTCACAGTCTCCTCCGCCAACGAATTCTCCAAAAGCAACAGTTAATTCGATCGGAATTATTATTGTTGTTGTTCCTGTACTGTTATTCATCATCATTATACCTATACTTGTATTGGTCATCATCAGACTTGTCAGAGAAATGAGCAGCAACGAAGCGGCCAAAAAGAACGATTATCAGAGGTTCTTCTCTGACGAAGGAAGCTCCAGCAGTGACAGACCAGATCCACTCGAGTTGAGAATGTCCAGCAGTGGAAATGACGGAGATGACGACGTATTTGCGATGTCTCTTGAAGAAAGAGGGAAATACATGCCAAAGAAGACAAGTTCTCAGACAAAAGATGAAATTATATATGATTTCATGAATGCTTAGTTGTAATTTATTCATAAAGTTTTGTTATTTTTTTATTAATTGAGATTTTTTTAAAATGGCAGCAAAATAAAGCTATTGTTAACGATAAATGGACTATAGTTAATGTATTTAACTCTATTTTAAATAAATATCATTTAAAAAAACTGGATTCAATTTGAATAAAATGGAAAGTAAGCATATGTTATTATCCTTTAATATAATAATATAAGAAAATCTAGCATAGACATGATGCATAGCATTTTTTAATGAAATAAAATATTCTTTTTCTGGGAATTGCAACATTCATAACTATAAATGAATGTGGATGATAATTGAAAATATATTTGGAACTTATACATTATAAAAATACATGGGATTCTAATGAAATTTGAATATTTCATTGGTTTAAAAAAGATATCTGTGATTTTTAATTTTTATATGGAACTAAAGACATGTATCAATGTAGATGATAAATATAGAAGGAATTCATTTTGTTTCAAAGCAGGATTTTAAATGGAGATTTTAGTCGAATTGACTTTTGAAATATTTCACTGAGATGACTCAAAGAATTGAATTTAATAAACGATGATTTAGTGTTAAGAAAAGTGAACTGACCAATTCAGATGTCTGCTACAGCCTATTTCACATTCCATGGTCATGTACAATATGCAATGTTCCGCCAAACAATTATGCGTGGAGCCATAAAGCGTGGAATCGAAGCTGGTGCTACAAATTGCACAGATGATAAGAATAAAGTTATTGCAACATTCAGAGGCGATCGTGCTAAGATTGATGACCTTGTCAAAACAATTGGAAGTGGAGAAGTATTAAACTCATGGAAGGCTCAAGTTACATCTTATGAAGAAAACAAAGAAGGAAAGGCTATTGAAGAGCACGAAGTAACCAACCAGAACGTTGATACTATCAAGTGGCCAGGAGAAGTTGAGATTTATATCTGCTAAATCTTGGTAAATTTAGTTTATAGAAATCAAAAACTGGTTTTTTATTATAAAGAGATTTTAGATACTATTATAAAATATTTTCTGTCTATAAATACACAATATAGTACTTTTAATCCTAATAATTAAACAAAATTTTCCAAATTAATGAAAATTTTACTTGCATTTACAGACAGATCAACTTTACCTCTACAATCAATTAGATTTTAGCAATGCAAGAGATACATACTCAAATATTAAATTTTGAATTTCAGCATTTTTTGTTTTTTAGAGTACAGCATGCAGAACTGTGTTGTAAATTCCTGAAATTTTCACTAATGATTGGCTTTTATTGAGTTTAAATTCTTTATTTAATTTTATGAGATTTGATAAAAAAAAATGCATGATGACTAATAGTTTATGTCTGAAAAAGCTCGAAAATGCAATAAATAGCTCATTTAAAGTAATAATCAACATTTTATTCTTAAATTGATGTAATTAAGGTGAATTTGGTTATTTATTCTCTTCATTGAGCTTTCCCTTTTTTTCTTCCTCTTCCTCAGCTTCTTTGAATTCTTCATCAGTGTTAATTAGTGGAATTGCCTTTTCATTTGCTAATTTTTCTTCATCAGCTCTCTTTGCAGCAGCCTTATCCTGCATTTCGAATACTGAATATGCAATTGTACCAATCATACCTAAAACTAAACCGCCAATCTTCTTAATTCTTTGTTCGTTTGTTTCTTCAACATTTGAGTCAAGGAAAATGAGTCCAAAGACGAAAATAAGGATTGTCTTTGCATGGCCAACGACTTGGAATGTAACTGCAGAGGCTTTTCCGATAATAGAAATTCCGAAGACGTTTGCCCAAACTGCGATCATGCCTGTCATGAAAATCCAGAAGAGTTCCATTGGTTTAAATGGATGCATTAAAATTGAGTTGCTTCCTGGGACTTCGTAGAATATTGCGCAGAAAAAGCTGATAATTGTCATTGGAAGTGAGTTAGCAAGTTGGTATGATGGGCCACTAATGTGGTATGTGTTAGAAATAACGTTTGTTTGGATTTGGAAAACAACATTGAAAAATACGTAAATCATGGAAACGATGGTACCTGGGAGGTTGACACTTACTTCATTGACGGTGAAAAGTCCGACTCCAACAAGTAAAACTGCTAAAGTGCAAAGAGTTCTAAATGGTGTCTTTTTGTTGTAAACAAAGTAGTTTGTAGCGACCATTGCTGGAATGCAAAGAAGTTTGGTGAGTTGGTAAAAGCCGACCGAGTTCAATTTCAAAGAAAAGTTTGCAAAAATAATTCCGGCAACACTTTCGAAAGCGCAAGTAAGTCTCATTTTAAGAGGCATGCTAGTGGCACGTTCAAAAAACTTAAGCGAGCAAAGCAATTCAAGAACACCCCAAGTGCATAAGAAATGAAATGTGGACAAAGAGATTGGCCATCTGAAGCCATAATTTTGCATGACGTATTTGTTTAGCAAGATTAATGATGTTGATGTAGCCATAGAACCAACAATAAGGAAGGGAGTGCCTAAGCCCATTTTTGTAAAAAATTTCTGAATCGTATACAATTTTTGGAAAATATCATTTCGTTGATTTATACTAATAAATATTAAATATTATAAAAAATTGTTTCTAAAAAATTTGAATAAAAAAATGGCTCGACCTACGCAATCTATACACATAACTATTTGAGTGAAATTTCTCAGCTTCAGAGAGGGAATAGGATATTTGTAAGCTCCTATTCTCTCGAGAAAGTTCGAAAACTTGTTCACATTCAGATCCATTTGCAACCAAGTTTTCGAACTTTTTCAGAGGAATTGTGAATCATTACATTCATTATATCGAAATGCTAAATGAATCAAAACTTTGGCTTTCTGAGTTCTACGACTTTTTTTTTTTTCAACATTTTCAGTACACAATGACATTCCAACTTGGAGAGTCAAATGTTGAACTTACAGCTAACGAAGCGCACAGAAAGATTCAAGACGATCTATTTTATGATGTTTTTGAAACTGAATATGAAAGATATCTTGACTATTTAAAACTTGATATTAATGAATGGCACCTCCTTTACAAACAATGCAGAGAAAAAGAAATGAAATTCGGTACTATTGAACATGCCAACGTAGATTTAGCAAATAAAGTCGAAGATTTTAAGGCATTCCTCGATACAGCTTACGGGTTTCAACATGCAACTCCACTTCTTACTATTCGTAATGATTTGGATGAAGTTCTAGTCAATAATACTGAACAAATAATTCAAAACCATAAGTTAGAATTAGAAACTGCCGAAAACGAATTCCGAGTCTTAAACACTGAATACAATGAGAAAAATACCGAAAATAATAATTTGAAACAGGAAGTTAATCAAAAGAAAGAGGCAGCGAATGCAAAAGCAGCTGAGTACCAAAAACTACAAGATGAATGTGAGCGCAAAGAACAATTATACAAAAAAAATAAAAAAATTATAATTGAAAAGAGAATTGAGTTAGCTAATAGCAAGCATGATGCAAACCTAGCCCAAGAAGAGTTAGATTTTACAAATGAAGAGAAAGCCAAGTATGAAGATACAGATGGCGAACCATGTTGCTCACACCTCTCTGTTTTACTCGGTGGTTTTCATCAAAAATATATTAGTACGTTTAGATTAACCCTTTACACTTTAATAATTTTACTTGGCGCAGTTTCAATTTCCGGAATTTTCACTTGTGTCCATCCATTTGAAAATGACACCGATTCCAAGTATTTCTTACTATTTTGGTTCTTACCTTACATTGGAGCTTTCTTATCTTGTGCATTATTTGTATTTACCAAAAGACTCTTGGATAATAAGAATTTTGACACCATATTCTTTTTGAGTGATCGAAGGGTACTCATTTCGATACTTAATTTGGTCCTTATTGGGTTAATAATTTTATATTATTTCTTCAATACAGAAATGGCAGCATGCTTAGTTATAAGAGCATTTCAGGGACTTATTGTTGGGTTTTTATCTATTGTTTATCCTGTTTCGCTCTTCCAACTCGGAAAAACAAAGCAACCTTTGTATTTGTTTTCATTTTTCTTAGTTTTTCTTGCATTCGGAGTCATTTTTTGTGTCCCATTACAACAGAAGTGGCCTCTTTATATTGTTATCTTCCCAGGCCTCCAAACAATCCTAATCTGGTTCATAAGCAAAAGCTCTTTCAACTTTGTCAACTTGAAATTCGAATTTCGAGTTGATTTTAAGTTCCATTTAGAGTTTCTTGTCATAGGATTGCATATTCTTCAGCCATTCCTCGGTCCTTTCACATTATGGACATTGATTTCACGTGTTTACTCCAATCCATTGGATAATGTCAGATTCATTATTCCATTTGTTGTTGGAAGTTTCGTTTTTTGTGTCTTTTTGATTATTCTTCGCATGAGGAGCGATAATACATTTGGATTAGCATCGATTATTGTTTCTATTCCTTGTCTTGTTTTCGCTTTTATCGGAACTCTTTTGATTATTTTACACAAAGATTATTATGGACTTATGATCATGTCATTTTCTAACGGCATTGGACTGTTACAGTTGCCTTGGCTTCCTTATTACGAAACAAGAACTCGAATGAGACCAAAAACATTTGGTTTTTATTGGGGCTTGTATTGGCTTTCCACATCAATTTCTTCAGCGATACTCACTAATCTTAGCTTATATCACTTGTCATTTGTATGGCTTAGTATCATTCTTGTAATAATTATCTTTTTCTCACTTTATCTCACTTTCTTCAAACTCGACACATGCCATACAATACTCTGATATTAACATTCATTATACTTTGTGTTTATTTTAAAGATTCTTTCTTGAATTATTTTTCATAATTTTTCTCATCTTTGGAAATTTGCACAATTTTACACCTAGGTCTCAAGTTTAGCTTCTGATGATCTATTCTATCTATGACCTAAATATGAGGCCTTTTCTCAGACTAGAAATGGTGATGGTAAACTTTTTTTTTCAATATTCCGATTTATCACCAGTATTCTTAATGAATTTGTTTTTAATATTTCTATTTAAGGTTATTTTGAAAGAAGAAAGAGAAATATCTGAAAAAGTCGCATTCATTTTTTAACGATAACTACTTTTTGAGAAGTTTACATCATGGTTTTACCGAAAATCATGATTTTTCAACAAATTTCATTTCAGTTTCAGATTAGTATATTATTCCACTAAAAAGAATCTTGTTATCTTTCGATTTCAAAACATACGACTTTTTTTTTTAGGTCTAAGTTTTAGAGAATGACCACGGCTATTCAGCGGCCTGCGTCAGAGTCTATAAGTGATTCATCAGATTATTATTCTTATAGTACAACTATTAGTACCAAAAACTCAATTACCAGCGAAAATAAGCAATCAGAATCTGTATCTTCGTCAACTACAGAACAACATTCAGAAGCTAAAGCAGAAACTAAAAGTCCTAAAGAACTTATTCAAGATGGAACATTTTTCACAGTATACAAAGATATAAATCAAATAAAAACCGTTTTAAAGGAGAACGAGCTTACTTATGATGAATCCATTAAGATCCTTGACCAATTAAAAACGGTTCAGATCCCTGATAACCAAGATTCTAAGATATTAAAAGTATATAAATTCAAAATTTTTAAATATCTGAAAATTAAGTTCGACAACAAACTTGTTAACATTCACGAATTCATTAAAAAGGCGAATACCGTACTAGAACTCTCCGTATTAGCATCAATGGAGCAATTTCTAACAAATTTACAAAATGATCAATGCGATCTTAGATTAGGAGCAACTCCAGAGCAAGCCGCAGAGATTCAGAGGCTCAGAAATCTCATTGACCAGAAGAAAGCTGAAATTAGGCAAACAAACAAAAATATCCAAAATTTAAGTACCGAAAAGCCTCAGATTGAGTTAGAAGGCGAAACTGCAGAGAAACAGATCAATGATATACAAAACGATATCAATACTTTCAAATCAGGACATCAAAAAATTTTTGAATTAGAAGAATTTGATGACGGAATTGATGTTGAAATTGCCAACGAGAGCCAACGAGCTGCAGACATACGAAAGAGTGCCAATAACAACTGGCAAGAGATCAATAAAAGCAAAAGAAAGTTTTACCAATATTTCAAAAAAGATAATTCAGATGAACAATTCAGCGATCTTATTTCATCAGGCTCAGCTGAAGGAGGAGTCAAAATGACGAAGTTTGGCTTCCATTTACTATGTTTATTGATTGTTATTGGTGGAATTACTCTTTCAGGACCAATGGTTTGTTCATCTCCTTATGAATTTGAAACGACAAAGAATATTTTGTTCTATGCTTTACCAATGTTTGGAGCTTCTATTCCTCCTTTTGTTTATATGTTTATGAAACTATTATGTGACGAAGACGAGAAAACTATTTTCTTTATTTCTGACAAAAGAATTTTAATTTCTGTCATTGACTTAGTTTTTGTTGGATTAACAATTGGACTTCATTTTTCACCCAAAGTAGTTCCTTTGCATTTATTAATTAGAACACTTCAAGGTTTTGTTGTTGGCATAATGTCTTTTGTTTATCCAATGACATTAAGACAAGTTGCATCAAAGAAGAAATATAAGACATATTTAGCTGTTTATTTTGTTTTCTTCGGTTTGGGAATTTTCTTGTTCAGAACAATCGGAGTTCATTGGATCAAAATTATTTGTATTATTCCTTTCTTACAAGGTTTATTGATCTGGGTCTCTAATGACAATAATTACAAAGAAATTGATCTCTCTCGTTATATATTTTATAAAGAATCAAATGATATTTATGTTGTTCAAACAATAGCTACATTCATAGTTCATGCATTTATTGGATCTATTACATTTTGGATTGGATTATATCGATTTAATTATGATTATTTATCTATTTTCAAATATACAATAACTTTCATTTCTCCATTGATTGTTTTCACAATTATTTTCCGATTCTTTACAAATGAAATATGGGAAAGATTTACAATTTACTATTATATTTTGTCAGACATTTTGTATTTTATTGGATGCGGAATTGGTTTAGGATTGAAAGATACGATTGGATTTTATCTAATGGCAGTAGCAAGTGGATCAGGTCTATTTTTCCTTTGTTGGGATCATTATTTCATTCTTAGAAAAGCCAATCCAGTATCAACGATGGCATTTTCATGGAGTTTGTTTTGGTTTGTCAATGGATTTTCAGCGGTATTGTATCTGATGACAACACCTTTTATTTGGTTCATTGTTGGCGCAAGTGTTTTAGGTCTGTATATATTAAGTATGATTATTTGTGTCATTTTCTACAACGATCATTATATACTTGATTTTGATTTAAGATCCGATAACGAATTCTTTAACACAATAATTTATTGTTTATCAGCAATAGCAATTGGCGCAGCAGTAGTTGGAAAATGCAACTTGAAAGATGATTATTATGTTATGATATATCATACTGTTCCTCTCTTTGGTGCAGCATTTGCATCTCTTATTACAGTTTTGTTTAAGATCTGTTTAGATTATAAATATATTTTCATCTTCGAAAATCGAGAATTGCAGTTAATGGTGTTTAACATCATTTTTATTATTTCAACAGCAATTGTAGGATATCTTGATAATCCAATTATTGTCTTAGTGTTTAGAGGTATTGAAGGTATAGCAATTGGTTTCTTGGCTTTTCTTTCATCAATAATGATTTCAGAGCTTCAGAAAGAATTCTTTAGTTTTTATTTGGGTAGTTTTGCTGTTGGACTTAGTATTGGTAATTGTATTCTTGAGAAATGGCCGATTCTTGCATTATTAGCATCATCATTGCAGGCAATGACCATTTGCTTTTTGGAGCCAAATAAAGCCACGGATTTCGATTTCGATTGCGAATTATTTACTGGCAAGGAATATGAATGGGCTACTCCTATTCTTACAACATTAGATGCGTTTGTTGGTGTTATTGGAATATTTATTTATAACTCAAGAAATGCTAAATCATATCTTGATGCTTTTTATTATGACATTGCATTTTGTGCTGCAGCAATTATGAGTATAGTTATATTTTATTTTATTTTTAACGAAAATGATGGAGAACCATTAACCTTACTATATCATTATCTTTCAATTGTTGTTCTTCTTGTTGGATTTGTCTTATATTATCTTCAAATAACTGCAGGATTATATGTAATAGGTGCTGGAATTGGTTTTGGTGCATTTAATGTTCCATGGGCTTGTTTCATATCAGATAATTATTATGGACCCTCATTTATTTTTGCATGGGGATGTTTCTGGATTGCTAATGGAAGTGCAGCATTCCTTTATCTTAAAGTAAGATCTGAAACTTGGGCAGTTATTGGTTGGATAAGCATGACTGTACTTGTAGGCATAGCAGCATTGGCTGGATATGTTTTGTTTACAAAAGCTATCAGGCATAATTGTGCTCTCAACAATAGTGTATTCTGGTGTATTTTCTTAGGATTAGGAGGAATTCTTGTTGGAACAATCATCGCGCCTGGCATCTATGATGATGACGAGTATCATTATCCACAAGGTATATCACCTGATTATAATAGTAGTGATTTTTCAAATTATTATTATAATCATTATTACGAAGAATACATTGAGGATCATAAATCCGGTTTTGAGGTTAATTTCCGATGGCAATTTGGCTCTTGGGGAAAGTTCAGTTCGTATCCTCCGTTATTCGCCTTGGTTGGAGCCGGAATAACAATTTTAATTGATATGTGTGTACTAAGTGATTTGAGAATTTTATTTACAATAGCAAACTTTGCATATATATTGTTCACAGGCTTAATGATTATTGGTGGTATTCCAATGATTGTATTCAAATATTTACAATCGGTTGCCATAGGATCTTTTTCAATCCTAATTCCACTTATGATGAGATCAGTTGCATCATCAGAAGGCTTTTATCATGCTATTAGTTTTTATTTATTAATGATACCTGTTGGAATGTTAATTGTATCTTATGTGCAAATATATTATATGTATTTTGTACATGCATTGCCATTATTTTATATTATTCTAATATGGTTCTCAGATGAATTCGATTATGAATGTGATGATGCAGACGGTAGTGATGATCCTACTTATTTTGATATGGCTCTAGCCCTTGCCGCACCATTTTACAGAGGATTTTGCTGCAATTGTTTATGGGTTTATCATTACAAAGGAATGGGAAAGTTTGTATCAATGCTGCATGTAATTTTAGGAGTAGTATTCGCTATTTTGTACGGCATGTGTGTTGGTTGTGACTATTTAGATTCAACTTGTTATACTATTTTCAAATTTCAAATGGGACTCCTTTATTTGGCAGCTGGTATCGTTGCAGTTATTTTTATTGGTGATAATTCAGATAGAACGCCTGCAATTGCTGTTATGGCCGCTGCATACAGCTTTGGAATCTTTCAATTACCATACCTAAGATCTGCCAATAATCATGATGCTTTTTCTATCTCTATGTTTACATTAATGAATTGGTTTTCAAGCACCATTTCATCTGTAATGTGGTATTACATTCCACGTATAACAAGTATAATAGTACTTGTTGGATGCGTACTATTCTTCATTGCAAGATTTATAAGATGGATTTGTCATTAAATTTTAAATCTTTTACTTTCAGCAAATAGAGAAAATACTATAAAAACATGTTAATCTTTCATTAATTTGGAATCTTTTCTTTTTGAATATTAATTTTTGAAATCTCCCTTCGTAAAGTCTATAATTCAAATTTTTGATAGAGGTTCATTCAATACTGAGGTAGAAAAATGATAGGGAGACTTTGCGTAGTTAATTGGGTTTAATTTCCAAATTATTTTTCGAAAATTCCACGTTTCATATATGTAATTAATCAATAATTGAAATGTATAGCTAGTTCCCTTCGATAATATATCATTCGATGTTTGGAAAATTGATCAATTTTTCATTTATGAATTCAATACTCTAAGCTTGAATAAATTGAAGTAGACATGTCAGCATTATGAACCATTTAATTCAATTTATTATTCAATTAAAAGGTTCTAAATGAGGTTAATATGAGATATGAGAAAAAACAAAAAAATTAATCGAATAGCAAAACAAAAACAATTTATATTAGTCTGATTTTCCTCCTTTGAAGCCGTTTGTCTTTCTATGCTTATAGATGAAGAAAATTATATAAATAACAAGCTCAACTAAAGCAATTTTTCGCAGAATTTCAATAATTGCCTCATTCTTTTGTGGTTCAAGGCCAAGAGCTGACTCAAGACCGCATTTTCCTATTGATATATCCTTTACCGCTTCCATCATCTCTTTTTTAATACTTTCCATAGAAATAACTGCTTCCGATCGTATTCCCTTTATCTTATGATTAAGTTCTATCCATAAATCTTCAAGAGATTCTCTTGTTGCGTTAAGATTTTCACTTGCAGCCTCAATTTTGTCTTGTGCTGTATTCAAAGGTATTTCTAAACGATTTCTGATTATTCTTTCCAGTGCTCCTGACGTTATTGAGTTCATTGATCTTTCATATAACTCAATTATAATATCTATTGCATCTTTGAGCATTATATCGGTTCCTGTAACATTCTGGATCTCTTTTAGCTGAGAAATGTAGAACAATGACTTCGGCATCTTCGATCTTCTTCCTTTCTTCTTTAATTGACGTTCGTAATAGCGAGAATAGATGATTTTTCTGTTATGTGATTCTATTTTAGGGTCAAAAATCTCTTGTAAAGGTTCGTTTGAATATGTTTGAACTGTATGAAGAGAAAATGAAGTTCCGCTCGTATTTGAGTTCTTAGCAACAAATGAGAAGTAGCCACGGTTGATTAAAGTTGGGTAGCTGAAGATAAACAAGTCTTTGTATTGTCCTGCGATTGATGTCTCGCATGATGAAACTTTAACAATATCTGAGAGCTTTTGGAAGAGTAAGAACAACTTCTTCGTTGTTTTGGGGAATGTTACATTGCCAATATTTAGGTATTCAAACTTTGTGATGTTAATTCCATCATATGCTCCAAAATATATTGGATAGGAGCCATCTGCGCTTTCTGAACTAGTATTTATCCATATGGAAAAGCCTTTGATGTCTTCTGTAGTGAGTTGGCACACTTGATCACTGTAATAAAAATAAAAACCATCTCCAGGTTTATAATCTTCAATAGATAATTCTAAGTATACCATCCAATCGTTGAATAGTGTAGGAACACGTTGGCAAACTGCGCCGAACTCTTTTGCTGCTTCAGATGTCAGTTGCAAATGTGATTTTTTATTAAGAGCATTGCCAAGAAGCGTCCAGTTTCCGATTTCACTGATATTTGTGAACTCAAACACTGGTGTTAAGCTATATCTAGGTATAAAAGATGCCCCAAAAATCGAAAAGAAAAGAATCATTTGTCACCTTTTGTTAATTTTTAGTATGTCATTTACAGCTGAAGAACAAGCGCTTATTGAAAAGGCTTTTGAGTTATTAAAGAACGAAAACGCAGCTAGTAAAATTGTTAGAGACCAGTGGCTTACTCCATATGATGCTTATTCTCAGTTTATCGCAACAGTTAAAACAAAATTTGGTAAAGACGAAGCACTTGCGAAATATCTTAAAGAAGTTTATAATACAGATTCAATAGATGATGCTCTTACACCAAAAGTAATGTTCGAATTAGCACTTACAAATTTAATCAACACATTTCTTAAGAAATAATAAATAAACTATGTGTATTTTCATTAATATCCTTGTAAATACTAATAATTTTTTATATTTATTTTTTTGGCTCTAAAAAAAGATCATTTGAGAAATTGGCTAATTAATTCATTTATTTTATTTTTTAGTTCATAAATTTAAACAGGGGTTAACACTATTCAATCAAAATTTGATCAACGATTATTTTCAATTGAAAGTTTGACGATCATAGACAAACAATTGTATATTTAAAAGCGGCTTTATCAATTTAAATAATGACAAATTGCTGTGTGCGCTGTTACACAAGTGTTGGATGTGCTGCCTGCTATGTAGTTATCAGTGTTTGGGGCATAGTCATGCTCGGCATTATGGCCATTCTTTTCGGTATCGATAAAGCCGGTACCATTGGTGATCTTAACCCTCATCACACAAGAAAAGACAATACAAAAACATTATGGATTAATGTTATCATTTACTTCATTGTTTGCATTTTAAGCTCAATCAGTCTTTGCTACAGACTTAAGCATCCATTTGAGGACGACAAGGCTAACGAGGAAGTTGATGAAATAGAGGAGATGCTCAAGAATGCACCAGAAGAGGAGCAAAAGAAATCCGAAAATGCAAAGTCTGTTGAGCAGCCTCTTAATAGCAAATAAGCCGCTTAGGGAAGGGTAATTGAAACTTTAGTGTTCGTTCTTATTATACAGGAGTTGTAATGAATTAAATTGGTTATAGATACTAATTCTTGAAATAAACTTTCTATTTCTTTTTCTTCTTTTTACTATCTTTTGGAGATGCTTTTGCACTAGGTGATTTTCGAGTTTTCTCGGGTGGATACGAATTTTCTGATAAAAATGCATTTTCCGAGTCAACTGGCTTGGATGCCAATATAGCCTTGTATAGTTCCGGATCTTGGTGTTGTAACTTGGAATTTATTTGTGGAATCTCTTCTTTTTTCATTCCAATTCCTTTTGCTATTACAAGATCGCTAACAAGAGTGTTGCAGCTCTTTATGAACAAAAATGTTGATCCTGGTATCTGATCATTGATACTATGTAACTTATCAACGATTTTCACGTGTTCGCCCATAACAACTATATCTATTATGACGTTATTCTTAATTGAAAGTGCTCTAATAGTAGCAGCGATCTCATCTGTCATTAAACAATCTGATGAAACAAAAATTAAAATTCTTTTTTCCGATGGGATTGGTATGCAGTTCTTAAGTGCCAAAATAGCACTTTTGACTCCAAGTAATATGTCAATAGGCTCTTTTCCTCTTTTAATATTTGGAATTGAATTTGCAATGTTATTTGGTTTTGTTGTTGGGGAAGAACGAATGCCAAACTCTGGTCTCGACATTGTGATAATTCCAACTTGCGAATTTTGGTTAGATTGATTATAATTTTTTGCTAGACGCTCTGCACATGTTGTTTGAGCATTTAATCGATCAGTTATGAAATCCCCATTGATTGATGTTGGAGAATTATCGATCAAAATGATAGTAGCTCGATCTCTAGATTCCATTCAATCTCCGATAAATTTTTTTATCGTTTTTTTCTCTTTTATTTATTTTTGACTATTTTACGTGACAAAAAAAATACCATCAATGATTTCTGCTTCTAAAAAAAATAATAATGATGAGAATCAACTTGAAATCACTAAAGCAGAAACAGATACAGAAAACAGTCAAGATATAGTTAATGCTGATTTCATTGCAAGTTTGTTTAATATTGAAGAAGATATTCAACAAAATTTGGAAAATGTTGCATTTCTTATCAAAGAATACTATCACAAAGATTTAGAACCACAATTTTTAGAGTTATCTACTCGTTTAATCCCATTATTATCACCAGAAATTTCAAAAGATCAAGAATTAACAAATTACGCATGCATTCTTTTTGTAATATTTATAAAATCTCCAGGAATATGCAATTACTATGTTAAACACGATATTCATCAATATTTATTCAATTATTTACCAAATCCTATGGCTATTTCATTGTTTCAGCAATTACTCGTATTCAATCAGCATCCAAAGCACGAAATGATCATTAAATCTCAGGATACTGATCTCCAAATTTATGATCAAGTATTTTCCTTCCTCAAAGAGAAAAACTTCTTAGATATCATCCTCAACGTGCTTAGAACAACAAACCCTGATGATAAATTGTTTATGTCGTCCTTAATGTGCTTTGGTTCATATTCTCATTATGATGTCAATAATTCTCAAGTTAAAGCTTATCTAGATAACTTACTAAGCATATTCTTGAATAGCGAAACAAGTGATAACTTCAGATTTTATCTTTTCTCTGTTTTTAATAATTTTGTTGAAAGATCAACAGAATATCTCAATTATTTCCTTGGAAATGCCAGTTTTCTAGACATTGTCAATAGTTTTGATCACAATAACGTTCTTTTGTGTAAAGAATTCATTCGTTTCTTATCAATTTGTGTTTCTGAAAAAGAAGATATAACAGTTCAAAGTGTAAACACGCTTATGACACTCATATTTCCTTATATCGAAGAACAGAACCCGAATTTTACCAATTCTATAGCGAATTTCTTCCATGAATGCGCTTATTCAATTCAAAACATTACAAAAGTGACAATCGAAAATAACATTGTTCAAATTTTGAATGAACAGCTCAATGACGATTTTAATTTTGAGACGAAATCGGATGTATTAAGGTCTATATGTTCGTTGATATCCGTTGCTGATGATGAAAGTATCCAATACTTTCTTGAAAATAATTATTTGCAAATTGTATTAGATTTTGTAGAACCAATGTGGAGATACGCAGGTTTAGAAATGACTGATGCTCTTTATCAATTTGGTTCATACGCAATTAGCCACGATGAATCGTTAATTTCTGAAATTTTTGATTCAGATGCTTTTATGTTTATTCGAGAGATTTATGATTCGATAGAAGATTATGCAAACTGTAGAGAGCATTCTCTTCAAGCAAGTGTAATGGTTTTGGTTAATTTAGATCCTAATTTTAAAGATTTTGAAGATTAATATGTTGTTTGTAAAAAATATTAGTTGTTTATGATAATTAATGAATTTTTTACTAAATTTAAACATAACAAAACAAAAGTAAAGGAAATAGAAATAATGATAAGTCATAGCTCTCTATAGGAATCAGTGATAGTAGAAATCATACTAATGTGGTTGTATTTAATGTTCCAAACTATGAAATTGAACAAAAATTATTGTAATGATTCAGAAGATACAATTTTGTACAATTTAAGTAGTATAATATGAAATACAAGTAACAAAATGAAGCAATTCTAAATATATTAGATCTTTTTTCCAATTAGTTGACCAAGCCAACAAAAGAAGAAACCAACCACATGATTTGCTACAACATTAAGTACAGCTATCATGTAATCTTTATTTTTTCCAAGTTTAAATGTTTGGCTGGCGAATGTTGACCAAGTTGAATATCCACCACAGAAACCTGTTGTTAGTGCTACGTGTAATTCTTCTGGATAGTGCTTTCTAAATGTAATTTTAGATAATATTCCATACAAAAAGCAGCAAGTGATATTAATGATAAAAACTGCTAGTGGAAACTTCTTTTTATAGCATTTATCGAATAATATGCAAATAACCCCACGAAAAACAGCTCCTATTGCACCACCAATTGCAATATAAAGGACTTCAATGCCCATGGCTCTAAAATAAACTTAAAATCTTTGATCGTAGTTTACACTGTATCGTACCGATTATTTTGCATTCAAACTATTTTGTATTTGATTAGTGCTATTTTACTTTCAAATAAAGCCGAATTCATTGATGAGCAATTTGATAAAGTAGCTGTTGAATTCAGCAATGGTTGACCCATATAGCGAACTCATGTTGTATCCAAATATTAGTGAAGAAAAATATTAACTTTGTTGAACCAGAGCTATTGTTTTAAAATGCTAGATTTGATCATGTTTAATTATTTTTCATTAGATTTTGCACGTTTGTCTACAAATTTGAATCCAACATTCCAAAATTGGATCAAGAAAGAGGAAATTGTATTGGTGTATCCTATCATTCATAAAGTTAAACAAAATTTACTAATGATTAGGCAGATTTATTGCAAGATTACCAAATTTTTTTTCCAATTTTTTAATATTTAATGAGATAATATAAGCCTTTATAAGAGATTTCACTAGAACTGTGTAGTAAATAGTCCAACTTTGTAGAATACCATGAAATATTTTTCCAAAAAAAATCAAATTTTTCAAAAATGATTGAAAAAAATAAGTTTTTCGAATCAAATTAATGAAATTCAAATATTTTTGGAAGACAAATTCATTGTAAATTAATTGTATATGCATGTTTACTTCTTAAATACACAAAATTATGGACAAATGAAAAATATTTTTGAAAATTTCTCATAGTTTTCATTGTTAATATATCATTTTATTTTTATTTGAGTTCTGTTTCAAATTATTTGCTTTTTATTCTTTTTTAATTTGGAGTCTCTGGTATTTCGCCATCGAGACAAACCATATAATAGTCCTATAGAGGAAGAAGATGAAGACGAATACTTACAAGCTTTAATGTCATGCAAACAAGTTGTTATTTCAGATAATTTTTTACAGCAAGCAATTGATTCTTTGCAATCAAAGGATTTGAATGATATATTTCAAGGAATAACCTATATTAGCGAGTACAGTACATCATGCCCTAAAGATTTATATTCTAAACTTGATCAAAATCAAATTTCATTTTTACTATCTTACATCAATGTACAAGAATTTCAACAAAAAATTCTCATATTCATAAAGTCAATGCTTAGAGCACCAGAGTTTTATTTAGATGAACAATATGTTGCAAAAATTTATGAAATTTTACTCACAGAATCAAATTTAGAGATAATCATTCTTGTTATTGATATTTTAAGACAATACTGTACTGTTTACACACCTAATCAAGTTAAATTTCTTGATATAATTAATTTTGATTCGATTTTTACAATTAATCTTGAAAATACAAAGTTATTACATAAATTTTTGAAGTTTTTGATGATACTATATTCATCACCTATCTCCAGATTTGTTCCAATGCTTGAATCAAAAATACCAAACTTAGAATTTTGGCTTAGTAACGAAAGTGATTTAAAAACTATTGCATTAACCCTTAGTATTATGGATAAGGCTATTAAATGGTCCAAAAATACACAAGAAAACGCAGAAAATTACGTTTCAATCTGTTTCAGTTTTCTATTTTGTGAAGAACAGAAAATAACATTCTTACTACTTTCATTTCTTCGAGATGTTTCAAAATCATGTCCAGAATCATTAATTGATCACTTAAGTGAAATTTTCAACTTTTATCATCAATATATCAATGATATAAACATAATGAAGCAAGTAATCTCCATATTATGTGAGCTTTCATCATCAGAAAACTTGATTATTCCAATTCTAAATGTGTTTTTTGCAGATATCAACGCTTCATCCAGTTTATTCAATTGTAGTTATAAGATACAGTTACTAGTATTAGATTTTACAAACCAAATGCTTAAGAAAACCCCTCTTTCATATTATAACTTAATTCTTACTGATTATATATTTAATATCTATACAGATACACTAATTAATGATACTAATCATGATGTTTGTAATGATTTTATTATGATTCTTGCATCTATTTGTAGTCAAAATCCTGTTTCAGATGATTTTACATGGTTAGTTGGCAAATTGCATAATGATAGCTTTATATCTATCATTTCAGAAATAGACAATGAATGTTCTCAAGTTATTCTAGATATTCTCAGTCAATATTAAAATTTTGTTTAATTTATACTATTTTTTAAACTATTTACTATCATTATATAACAGAAACTATACGTTAACTCCTTATGCATCAAATTTGTTCATTTCGCACTAAACATATTTCAAAATTTGTAAATCTACTATTTCCATTCTCATTTTTTATAATCCAAATCCCCAAAGATAGTTTATATAGTTATGGATTCGTGATTTGACATTGATGAAGGTGTTGGCATGGATTTTATATTTGAATACTGAAAAGTATGTTAATTGCAATATTAATCTACTTGCTTTTATTGGGCCTTCATAAAAGATGCAATATTTCTTTGCGGATGCAATATGTTAATTAGCAATTTAGAAACATTTCATATTTTGAATCAAGGAGTTCATTGTTTATTTATTCTCCAGAGAAGTAACATTGTTTTGGTATTAGGAATCTTATAAGTCAAGTTTTTTTTTTCTTGAAAGATTTCTGACTTGAAACCAATCAATCAATTGAAAAGAATATAATCAAATAGGAATTTACAACAATTTTAAAGAATAAAACAATTTTTATTTCATAAATGGGTGCTGAAGAATCAACAACTAACACAAAATATATAGAATGCCTTTCCACCCTTACAAAGAAGGATTGCTCCAAGGACGAGAAGTTCTGGATCAGTCTTATCTCAATGGCTCCACCGAGAAACCAAACTTTACCATCTCCTAAAATTTTATTCGACATAACAGCACATTATCCACAAAATATTATCGGATTATACCAGACATGTGTAAAATACATGGAAATTAATGAAAAATTATCATCAGATCAACCATTACCAACAGTTTTCACAGATCAGTTTGCTTTTGTATTAAATTTAATCAACATGATGTCTGCAGTTCTCATACAAACAAAGCATTTCCATCCAATTCTTAAAGAAATTTTAGGAACAAATGAATCAACAGAAAACTCTCAGAAAGACAAACAAAATGAGCCAAAACCAGAAGAAAAACAAGAAACTGCTACTACAGAATCAGAAACAAAGGTAGAAGAGAAGGAAAATAAAGAAGAAATTGCATCCAAAGAAGAATCAGAAAAGAAAGAAGAAAATCAAGCTAATGATGAAACAGACAAGAAAAAGAATAAACAAACTCAAGAAGAAACCGAAAATAAAGAAAAAATTGAAGAAAATAAAGAAGATATTCCACCAAAACAAGGAACAGAGAACAAATCAGAACAACCAACGGAATCTACAGAAAATAAAGAAACTACAGAACAAAAACAAGAAGAAAAAACAGAAAATACAGAAAAAGGAACTTCAGAAAATATTATTCCATTCGAATTACAAAGAATCAATTCACCAAACAGTTCTTTATACGTCCGATTCCTCCAATCAGCCTACAATACACTTTTCAGAGAAAATATTACTTTATTCAACGAAGAAACATTCTGGCTTGAGAAGAATGAAGACTATACGCAATCTATTAGCCGTTTAGACCTAATCCACTCGATTTTGTTCAATATTAATCTTCCATATTTTGCCAAAATCGTTGGAACTGAAGAAGTTGCCATGCCAATAGATAATTTAGAGTTTCCATACCATGAATTCGTAATATCTGTCTTCTATCTGATTCATCATCATTTTTATGACCTTGGAGCCAATCCTTCAGACGTAATGACCTCTCTAATGAAGAATTCTCTTGCTCTGTCTGCATATTTCCTTGTTCATGATCACAATATATTGACCGCTATGTCAGATTTGGAAAATACTGTTCCATTGACAACAGTAAAACTTGCTTTACAGAGAATTCTTGCTAATCCAAGTCATCTTTACTTTAGGGAATCAGTAGCCATCATTTATGGCCTTTTGTATTCAGATCCAGACACAATTCAAGTTTTCGCTGAGGATGGATCGACCAATGAGATGATATTTGCACTCCTCCAGTACCTCCAGTCATCGTACGAACAGGGTGGATTGAGTTTTGTCCATGTTTTGATAGTTTCCATCATAGAACTCTTCATACAGAACTCGTTAACCGCTGCTTCCCTTAACTGCCCATTTAATGCATCCTTCCTTGCCACTTTCAGGCCACATCGTGGAACTTACGCCGATTTATTATTTGAGATCCTTATGAATTTCATCGGTAAGGAGCCACTGAGCTTACAGATATTCTCCACATTCGCAAATCTCGCTGGATACATTGACGAAATCACTCTCTATAACTCAGTAAAAATCGGAAATGCTATTGAACACCTTATAACATCAAAAGACCTTGATGCAAAGAAAGACCAACTTAATGCGGCCCTTACTTTCTTCGCTAAGATCATTCAGAAGAAGGAACATCGTAATATTAACATTCAATTGATTGTTTACCAGAAATCTAAGATTTTCAAGGAACTCAAGACACGTTTGACTGATTACAATGCACCTCTCGAAGTTATATTGCATTTTTGCGAGGCTGCAAAGACAATTTTCTCAAATTCAGGCAAAAAGAATGTTTCTGCCGAAGAAGCTTCTAAGATTTTAATGGGATTGGATATGGAAGAGGTATTCCCCGTTGTCAGAGAGTTTGAGAAGTTCAAACACGAATTCAACGATTATCTCCACGATGGAATGAAGAATTGGGCAACATCGTTGTTATCTAGTGTAATTACTAGAGAAAAGGAAATCCTCAGGTACGGTGATCAGAGGAAACAGCAGCAACAGCAAAAATCTCAATAAAAATTATATATTTATGTTTAACCATCATTTTATTACATTTGTAAACGATTATTTTATCATAACCTTTGTATATGTTTTAATTATTAAGTAAATTTAAAACAAATAATGATTTCTAATCGTTATTTGGATAATTGATGCTTTTAACCTCAATAATAAAGTACTCACAAACAAGTAATATGTTTGTTGTAGCTTAGGCATACTTAATTTAATTATTTTGCAACCATGATAAATAATGATATCGAATAAGCTTAATGCAATGAAATTGTTATAGTTATCGATGATGAATAACTATAGTATGCATTCACATAGATTTTAATAATGATATTTTTTATAGAATTTTTTGGATTTTATTTAATGTGGTTAGAATTGGATGTAGTCGATTGAAAAATGTTATGGAGTAATTTTAACTGTAATACAGACATATTAAAAACAATTTATATAACAACAAAATAACAAACAAAACATCTTTGATCATATTTGTAATAAAGTTTTCTTAGAACTTACGTAGTTTGCGAATCATCATTGAGAATGAGACAAGAAAAATGAGCTTTTGATTTCGTATCCTTAATTTTTCGTTAAATTAAAAAATAATATAGCAACAATGTTCTATTCCTTAAGGATATGACTTGTATACATATGATTGTGCTGAACACCTAATATAACTATCAGATTTCCGAAAAAATTATAGTAAAAGGCAACATGTTGATTTTTGGTTCTGTTGGGTCTCATTATTTTCTTCTTCCTTAGAACCCTTTTGAGGTTCTGCTGTTTTTTGAACTTCTGTCGAAGTCATTGATAATCTTGACCGATCTTCAGTATTAAAGTTAGTCATTGATGTTTGTGAACCATCAGGAAAATGCAGTGATGGTATATATACGTGTTTTGATGTTGAAGTATACTCAATAGTTGAATCATCAGACATCAACCACTTATGAATTTAATCTGAAAATATTTCAGTTATTGACATAGTCATTAAATATAGAACTTTGGCAGCATTTTGTTTCATTTTTCTTTTGTGACTCAATTCGGGGATCGTTTTTTCAAAAATAACTTTGGAATTATTATAACCATATGAATGTGAATTAAATCCATCATATGAAATCCTTAAAAACGATTAGGATTCAATAGCATTCAGTCAATTGTTAGAAGTGGTTCCACACTGGTTATTTGGTGTCAATCAATGGGGTAAGTAGGGTATAATGCATACTAGTATGACTAACTGAAGCCGTGATTAAATCGAGAATTAAGCTAAGTTGTAGGGATATAATAATCTAACTTCGATGATATTATAATATTATTAATGTTTAGAGTATAAATCATTCTACACTATCAGTATCACAATATGTTTGATCTATATTTCACAATAATGCTTAATATTTGGAGAAATCATTTGATAATCTTTTAATAAAAATATGATTTTTCGTATAAAAGACTATTCATATGTATTTATAACATTACAATAACCAAATATATCAGTAAATTACCTTTAGTGATAGTTATACATAAAGAAATAAAATATTAGTTGTTACAATCGGTAAAAAATATGAAAACTGTTTTTAAAATTTTAAGATAGCAAATGTAGATAAAAGCTTCAATGTTTCAAAAAAATTAAGAAATTGAGTTAGATTGCATTGAAAAATGATGCAGACACCAGCTCATATCTCAATATAATTGATAAGATAATGTTATTTGTTGACTTCATATATGATATTAGCTCTCTGATGAGGAGATGCATTTTCATTTATAACCAAAACCGGCATTATTGTTGATTTAATAAAGTAAATATTTGAATTATGTATATTTAGGGCGTTAACAAACTAAGAAGTATACATTCCCGATAAAATAATATTTGATTTAATAAAAGTGAATTTTAGAAATTGATATAAATATATATGAATGGATATTAAAAATAACTACTTTTACCGATTTATAATCTCCTCAATTTGTTTAGAAAATGAAAAATTGAAACTCTTTTAAAAAATTTGAAATTTTCCGCGAATATAATTTGAATTGGAATACAAATATTTCAGAGTCTACCAGCGTGCTCGAGCAGAATTATTTTTGCGTTTTTTTATGAAAAAGTAGGGTTGTTAGATTCCCGACGATAGGTGTCTTGGAAGATTTGCCTGGTGTCATCATAGTGTCTTTAAATCAAAAATTTTATTTTGGAGTTAGTTTTATTGATTTTTCAATAAAAAACATTTCGAAAACAAGAAAATAAAACGATAAAATATTTATATTTTATATAAGGATCTTATATATTTAAAATAAATATCATTTTATTTTTTTCATTGGTGTCTGTCAAACCATAATACACTATTCAAAAATTCAATTTGTCTTGCGGTTTCAAAAGACACCTTCAAATTGAACGATAGCACAGACACTATTGAATTTTACCCATTTTATTTAGTTTTTACCCTTTTTATTTTTAAGAATTAATGACTGAAACAGCCGTTTTGCTATGACCTCAATCACTTTTATTTATTATTCTAAATATTATTTAATTTTATTATTTGAATAGGCCAACTTATATTTGAGAAGCTCAATTTGAGACTACTTAATACATTGAAATATCATAAATATTGAAATATTAAAAAGTGTATTTCAAAATATTGAAATTATAAAAATTTATAATACTGAAATTGAGACAAATTAATAAATTCAATGTGTTTTTTTTGAAATAACTCTCAAATATTACTTTTTTGTTTATTTAATGATGAATAAATATGATTGCTTTAGTCAATCATAAAAACTAATTTAAGTTTAAAATAATGAAAGGATAATTTGATCGTTTTTTAAAATACAATTATTTTTGATGATTTGCAAGAATCTTTGAAAAGAATATAATATAGGTTCTATTTTTGTAAAATTTATCCAAATCATGTATTACATAAATTACGATTAAAACGATGAAAGAACCAAAAAGTGTCTTTTGTGTTTTGTTGTTGCGTGTTGGATGCGGGATCCTGTTATTTCCGAAATCGACAAAAAATTTGGAAATTTAATTTCCGAAATCGAAATTATATTAATGTTTTTAATATTCTTATATCAAAAGGATTAAAGTTCATTAAGAGAAAAACAATTCTTCTTCTTCAATCTATTTGCGCATTTATTTCTACACGCCAATAAGGAAGGGAAAATTATAAGACACCATAGTGTCTTCAAAACGCTAATTTTTGATATTTTTAACAACCCTATGAAAAAGTTATTTCATATCATACGTAGATCTCCAAAAAGTGAGAGTGTCAGAAAATTTTCTGACAAAATTTTCGACAATTTGGCTTAAATAAAAAAAGGATTTAAAAACTTCAATATATGACGAATCTAAATTTCGATTTATTTTGAGCTAAAACTCAAAATTGAGAGTGGAATCCCTTCTCAATTGTTCGATAATGCATTGAATTTCAAAACACTACGGAAAGATAAAAATACAATTCTAAAATACGCTTATCGATTTAATTACTATATACATTTAATCGAAATGCACATTGCTTTTGTAGACATAGATAATTAATAGTTAGATTTAAAAAAAATTGAAATTTAATTTCATGCTGAACTCATTTGTTGATATGTATTTGAACAGTCTGAGAGGTATCATTAGTGTAACATCACTTAAAGAAGAGTAATGATTAAACTTATCTTTTTCTTTTCAATAATTTTTTTAAAATAGTAATGCTTATTAAATATTTCTGTTTCCATTAATGTGAATCAACATTAATTGTATCTTGGCATTGGAAGAGAAGATGTTTCTGTGACAGCAGCTGGTCTGAGCTCAATCTTCTTCTGTTTGATAACTTTCTTGAATGTATGGAATGAGATAAGTCCCATAACAGCACCAATAATCATTGCACATACTGCATCATCGATGTGATTTCTGCGATCCCAGATACAAGCAGCGACGACGAAAATTGCGAAGAAAATTGGTGATGCCATCAAGAGTGATGTAACATTATTGTAGTATGGAATCAATTCACCAATGTACAAACAGAGGAAAATTGCGGCAGCCATTGCTTCAGCAGCTTCTGTAGCTGGGAATGACGAGAATTGGGATGCGAGCTGCTTTTGATCGAGGAATCCAGTGCATGTAAGGTATGAACCATCACCACCACAAATTGCAATTGTATCTGGTCTTGGTCTACCTACAATTTTGCCAATGGCAGCACAAACGAGCATTGCAGATGCAATTGAGAAAATGTATGAAGCTGTAGCCTTGATAACGTTAACATCATAATAGATTAAAAGCCAAAGTAAAATAACAATAAGAGAACCAACACCAAATATAACAATGCAGAGAATGCCGTATGTTAATGAGTTCGTTGATATTGGGTTATCAATGTCTGAAGTAATAAATGGAGTAAAATTCTCGCCAAAAGTGGTGTATTTAAGGATATAGGCTGGAACAAGTAAGAGAATGTTAACGATCCAGTCAATAATGGCGTATTGGGAAAGAAAGTTGAAGAAATCAACTAAAAGCATTGTTTGTATTGAATTCTAACGTCTTGCTCATCAAAAAAGAATCCGAATCTCTGATATTAAATTCATAAACAGACTATCCTTGTTGAACCGAACATAAAAAAATCATTTTTGGAGATACCAAAATCTCGTTTTATAAATAATCCGTATGAATTCAAATTTTAAATTAATTTTTGAGTGATCACTGAAAGATTTTTGATTACCCGATTCCTTTCAAAAAAAAAAAGAATACTCTTGATCCCCAGATTCTAGGGTTGTTAGATTCCCGACGATAGGTGTCTTGGAAGATTTGCCTGGTGTCATCATAGTGTCTTTAAATCAAAAATTTTATTTTGGAGTTAGTTTTATTGATTTTTCAATAAAAAACATTTCGAAAACAAGAAAATAAAACGATAAAATATTTATATTTTATATAAGGATCTTATATATTTAAAATAAATATCATTTTATTTTTTTCATTGGTGTCTGTCAAACCATAATACACTATTCAAAAATTCAATTTGTCTTGCGGTTTCAAAAGACACCTTCAAATTGAACGATAGCACAGACACTATTGAATTTTACCCATTTTATTTAGTTTTTACCCTTTTTATTTTTAAGAATTAATGACTGAAACAGCCGTTTTGCTATGACCTCAATCACTTTTATTTATTATTTTAAATATTATTTAATTTTATTATTTGAATAGGCCAACTTATATTTGAGAAGCTCAATTTGAGACCACTTAATACATTGAAATATCATAAATATTGAAATATTAAAAAGTGTATTTCAAAATATTGAAATTATAAAAATTTATAATACTGAAATTGAGACAAATTAATAAATTCAATGTGTTTTTTTTTGAAATAACTCTCAAATATTATTTTTTTGTTTATTTAATGATGAATAAATATGATTGCTTTAGTCAATCATAAAAACTAATTTAAGTTTAAAATAATGAAAGGATAATTTGATCGTTTTTTAAAATACAATTATTTTTGATGATTTGCAAGAATCTTTGAAAAGAATATAATATAGGTTCTATTTTTGTAAAATTTATCCAAATCATGTATTACATAAATTACGATTAAAACGATGAAAGAACCAAAAAGTGTCTTTTGTGTTTTGTTGTTGCGTGTTGGATGCGGGATCCTGTTATTTCCGAAATCGACAAAAAATTTGGAAATTTAATTTCCGAAATCGAAATTATATTAATGTTTTTAATATTCTTATATCAAAAGGATTAAAGTTCATTAAGAGAAAAACAATTCTTCTTCTTCAATCTATTTGCGCATTTATTTCTACACGCCAATAAGGAAGGGAAAATTATAAGACACCATAGTGTCTTCAAAACGCTAATTTTTGATATTTTTAACAACCCTACCAGATTCTAACCTTGTAATTCATATTTTTTTCATGTAGATCGCCGTTAATTTTCAAACACTTGCAAATTAAGGGCGACTTTCAGTTGAAAAATAAGTTTCTTTCAATCTCATAGATAAAATTACGATCTTCGTAGTAATTTATCATTTGAAATTGCTTTCACATAAGTTGTATATTAGAATATTATTAAATACATTGCTCTATCTAGCCTTGTTAAGAGTAAATGTGATTGATTTCATACAATACAACAAAACCATATTTATTATTGAATAGAAAATATAAATTCACCGTTACAATGAATGATTTGTTTTCCATATCAAACTCAAAATCATGTAAAGCATTGAAAAGATATTTCTGCTATATTACAATCATTATAAGATATGTGAAAGTAAAAATCATTGAATATGTAATTATTTAAGAGATAGAGAGCATAAACTGCACTATCGCAAGAAAATTATGATGATTTTGTAGAAATCGATATTCATTATATGTGAATTCACCTAATTGAAAAGTAACAAGCTATATATTTTATTTCGCACCATAACAAGATTACATTTTTGAATGTTGTACATCAGAAATCATTCTGAAATATATGAAATATTTGAAATATATGAAATATATCATCGCAGTTTCTTTGGAGCTAATTTGAACTTCATTCAAGGGGAAAAAAGAAATATAAGTAGTATTAAAAACGAAATATAAATATTATACTTTATAATAATAACAAAAGATCATTAACAGCTTGCTGCGTAGAAACAGGTTGAGCCTGAACTTGTAATCCTTTTCTTTGTGCGCGAAGCTTAGCCATCTCTGCGAAAAAGTCTTCATCCGCCATATCATCGCCATAAGTACGAAGAGGAGTTCTCTTTACAGGTTTTTCTTCAGATTTAGCATTTTTAGCCTGTCCTCTACTCTTTTGTTCGGCTTCTACTTTCATCATCGATTTTGTCAACAATTGTGTATCAAAAGAACCATTTTTCTTGAATGCTTCGTATTGGATGATGCAGCATTTAGCAAATTCAAATATCTTAGAGCAAAATGATCTTAATTTCGGATCATTCAAAGTTTGAACTAATTTTTCCGCACGACGAGAGATTTCGAGCACGTTAATGTTGATTTCTCTCAACAATGGGTCCTGTGGGTTGCCCTGTTCCGCAAATGTAGTTATCAACGTTTGGCAAAACATTGCTAATATTTCTGCAGCGGAATCGAGATCTGAGTAGAATTTAGTTCTAAGTTCATCTGTAAGTTGTGGGACAAAGTAATATGTGCAAATTGTTTTCTGCCACTTATCGAAATCGCTATTCAAGCAATTTTCTTTTGCACAGCAATCTACCCAAATTTTTGCATTCTGATGGATAAAGTTTTGAAGTTGTGGCTCTTCGGAAAGCTCAGGTGCTGATAATTGCGATGTCAATAATTTGGTCTGAAGTCTAGCCAATTGAGCCTTCTTACCGTTCTTAAACAGAGCATCAATCAACATAAGTGAGTTGTATTTTAATCCTGAAGGATCTTTTTTAAGATGCTTGACAAGCAATTCAAGAAAAACGTCAATTGAACTTGGTTGAGCTTCTACTGCATTAACCAACCTCATTATTCCTGCCCAATCAGGATGTCCAGGCTGCCCGTTGATTGCTTTTCGTATCAGGTTCTCGTGAACTACGACAAAAGCATCCATATCTGATATAAATTTGAGACGATTATTTTGTAAACAAATATTCGCAATTCATTTATTTACAAATTTCAATGGGTTGATAAAATGATTTTGATGGATATCTGTTTTTATGACAATATTAAAGCGTTTTTCAACGAAATGGAACGATAGAGACAATTTTTTTGCAAGTGTAAAGAATTTTTTTTAGGGTTTTCGGTTACCATCAAACGAAAGTTTAAGCTTAACTACCGTTTTCTTCAAGAAGATAGGGTACCCAAAATTAAGACAAAATTTCCCAGAATTGACATTTTCTAATTTCTCTTTTTGAAATCGATATGATATTATGCGAGCGAAAACTTAAAATATATAATAACAACACGAAAGATGATAAATCCATAAGTAGCCAATAACAAAATCATGGAAATTTCCAATTCTATTTCATAATTTTGACTGAAAAATGCTAAGTGTAGCAATTTTACATTAAAATTAACGTAGTTGTTTGCATTTTGATCTATTTATCTATGGCTAATGGCTGATTAATCTGATAATCTCCATCGAGATTTTGATGTAAAAGGTATTCTGGTTAAGCAAATGAAATCAGCTTCAAATGTAGTATTAAGTGGTGCTAGCACATTCCTAAATTAACAAATATGTGGAGAATTGATATATTTCATTGAAAATAAGGTCATCATTCAAAATTTTAAAATCTTTTCGTACAAATATTATTTAAAAACACTTAGCAAACAATTTTTATTTGATGGTCATATAAAATTTTGGGTTTATTTTTTTCAATTGATAACCTCATTTTTTTCAAAAATGTCGTATAAACCAACAGCCTTCATCAAGCATGTTATGACAGCACCACATTCAGAACTTGTTATTGGATCCAGAAAGTGTGCTGCCAATCCACAAGTCATCAATCTTGGCACAGCACAAAGTCATCTCTTGAATGACTTTCTTTTACCATTAATGAGGAGTCGCCCCGAGTTCACAGGATGGGATTTCACATATGCTGGCTCATATGTTAAAACAAATCTCAAGAAAGCAATCGCTCATCTTTATGAAAAACATTTTGGAATGAAAAACGTCAATCCAGATCACATTATCGTTGGAAGTGGTATCGCATACTTGGTAGAGATGCTTTCATTAGCATTCTGCGAACCAGGAGAAAAGATTTTAATCCCAGAACCATGCTATGGCTGTTTCGAGCCAGATATGTGGTCATCTGGTGCTAAAGTACAGTACATTGACCTAGATAACCTTCCAGCGGAGCCACCAGCTGATGCAAGAATTTTATTATTAACAAATCCAGGAAATCCAATCGGCGAACCTGTTCCAAACCAAGACGAATTACTTACATGGGCAATGAAGAACCCTCTTCTCCATGTTATTACTGATGAAATCTACGGTCTTAGTTTCCGAGACGGAACTAACTTTGTTTCAATGATGGAAAACAAATTTGTCGATCCAAAGCGCATCCACCATCTCTATGGTGTATCAAAAGATTGGGGAATGGCCGGTTTGCATGTCGGATTCTTTTATACAAGGAATGATGCTTTATTTGAAGCATTAAATGAGGCATGCACAGGATATTCCCTTCCAAGTGATACGAAGCAGTATCTTGAGAAGATTTTCTGCAATTACGAACTTGTTGATAAAATGATCGAAGCTTCAAGAGAAAGACTCACTAAAGCTGAAGAAACAGCAATCAGGATCATTAAAGAAGGTGGAATTCCTTACAAGAAATCACCTGCTTCCTTGTTTATGTTACTTGATTTAACGGATATTGCCAAGAATGCAGAGGAAGAGAAGAAACTATGGTTAGAACTGATTGATAGGTTCAGTGTTCACGTCCTTCCTGCATATAATGGATTTAGATACAAATATCCTGGCTGGTTCAGACTTTGTTTCTCTCTCGACGAACCACAGCTTGTTGAGGGATGCAACAGATTAGTCAATGCTGTGAAAACACTTAGAACTGAGCGTGCTAAATAATTTTTTTCTTTTTGGGCAATTTGAAAATTAAATTTATTAAGATTTTTTAATGTTTAGTAAAGAAATGAAGAAAAGAGAAAGTTTATTAACTTTAGAAATTCTTTTATTGATAATTGCAAATTCTGCTTGGCAATTACCAGTTGAAAGATGAGTCAAATTGTTAGTAAATAGTTCTCTTGTATTAGTAGGTACTACATTACTATAAAATGTTGATGAAATCGAATTGTCAATGTAACAACTATCAACTGTTAATTGATCCCAACTGTTATATATCAAACATGAACCTTCAGGAGTAGTGTTGTTAATAAAAGAACAACTTTTTACAGTAAGAGAATTACATAAATGGTAAATAATTCCATATTTTGATTTTGTTATGGTATTATTTATAATATTACATGAATCAATCAAAGAATTATAATTGAATGCTATAAGCTCAAGATCACCTGTTCCTAAATTATTAACAACAGTTGAATAATTAAATGTTGTTGTGTGTTCATCTGAATAACTGCTAAAATATCCAACAGTTCTTGTTGTAGCTTTATTTGATGAGAAATTAGTTGATGAAACTACGATATAATCACGAACTGCATCAATAGATTCACTGCCAATATCATTTCCTAAATCGAAAAAGGAACTTTCAAGAAAAAAGTTTAAGTTATTTATATCAACATTTGTCCATGAAAATTGACCTCTTTTCGAGCTTTGGCATTTTGTACAGCAGAATTTGCGTTGAACAATAGAACTATTGCTGCCAATAACGTAGTAAACGCAACTTCCAGCTTCTGTTGAAGTGCAATTACTAAAAGAACACCGATTATGTAGGAATAATGAGTTAGTAATAGGGTTAAAGTTGACAACTCGGTCATTATCACGAAAAAAATTACACTCGTCTAAGTAGTATTGACCTTTTCCGACTGAAAAATTACAGTTCTGGCAGTATTCTGTCTTTAAACTTGAAAATTGACTATTGAAGTAGAAATTCCAGGGATCGTCATCTTCTTCAGATGACTTTCTCCCAAAATTTTCCACTATGTCAAAAAAACCGATTTGTGAAAGAGGGATAGGGTTGTTAGATTCCCGACGATAGGTGTCTTGGAAGATTTGCCTGGTGTCATCATAGTGTCTTTACATCAAAAATTTTATTAAGGAGTTAGTTTTATTGATTTTTCAATAAAAAACATTTCTAAAACAAGAAAATAAAACGATAAAATATTTATATTTTATATAAGGATCTTATATATTTAAAATAAATATCATTTTATTTTTTTCATTGGTGTCTGTCAAACCATAATACACTATTCAAAAATTCAATGTGTCTTGCGGCTTCAAAAGACACCTTCAAATTGAACGATAGAACAGACACTATTGAATTTTACCCATTATATTTAGTTTTTACCCTTTTTATTTTTAAGAATTAATGACTGAAACAGCCGTTTTGCTATGACCTCAATCACTTTTATTTATTATTTTAAATATTATTTAATTTTATTATTTGAATAGGCCAACTTATATTTGAGAAGCTCAATTTGAGACCACTTAATACATTGAAATATCATAAATATTGAAATATTAAAAAGGGTATTTCAAAATATTGAAATTATAAAAATTTATAATACTGAAATTGAGACAAATTAATAAATTCAATGTGTTTTTTTTGAAATAACTCTCAAATATTACTTTTTTGTTTATTTAATGATGAATAAATATGATTGCTTTAGTCAATCATAAAAACTAATTTAAGTTTAAAATAATGAAAGGATAATTTGATCGTTTTTTAAAATACAATTATTTTTGATGATTTGCAAGAATCTTTGAAAAGAATATAATATAGGTTCTATTTTTGTAAAATTTATCCAAATCATGTATTACATAAATTACGATTAAAACGATGAAAGAACCAAAAAGTGTCTTTTGTGTTTTGTTGTTGCGTGTTGGATGCGGGATCCTGTTATTTCCGAAATCGACAAAAAATTTGGAAATTTAATTTCCGAAATCGAAATTATATTAATGTTTTTAATATTCTTATATCAAAAGGATTAAAGTTCATTAAGAGAAAAACAATTCTTCTTCTTCAATCTATTGGCGCATTTATTTCTACACGCCAATAAGGAAGGGAAAATTATAAGACACCATAGTGTCTTCAAACCGCTAATTTTTGATATTTTTAACAACCCTCTTAGAGGGAAGTTTCACTTTGTAACACTGAGAGCGTCACTTTTTAGAAAATTATTTGAGTAGGGGTAATTTTAGCTAAAAGTGACACACCTGTAAAAAATGACACACCCGTGAAGGGTGTGATTACCGATCGGTAATTTCGACAGTTTAGAATTTGAAATTTTTTATGGAACTGTTGCGAGTTTCATAAAGAATTTAAGGAATATAAGCAAAGATTTGAATCAAAATCTTAGACCTAAGCCGCTCGATTCGCTCTCGGCTTCCGCGAATTACAGATCAGCAAAGATTTGAATCAAAATCTTCGAACTAAGCCGATCGCTTCGCTCGCGGCTTTCTTTATTATTTTAAATTTGCATATTTCCATCAAAAGTTCATAAGGTAAAAAATTTCGTTTATTTTTACTAAGAAAAAAAAGGTTTTTGATAATAAATTTATTTTATTTCGAAAAAGTAGCAATAATCGTAAAAGGGTATTGATAGACTTGCTAAAGTAACTAATTTTAGCTGTCAAATACTTTTGTATTTTGAAGTAAATTAGTATAAATTTGTTTTTACTTTTATTTCGAAAAAGTAGCAATAATCGTAAAAGGGTATTGATAGGCTTGCTAAAGTAACTAATTTTAGCTGTCAAATACTTTTGTATTTTGAAGTAAATTAGTATAAATTTGATATTATTTTAACTCCCTTTGAAAACCTCAATTTTCCATACAGAGGGAACGGGAATAGCATCCAATATTCCCTGAGAATGGTTGCGCATTCTCAGTTCCCTCTATATTTCGAACGAAGCTCTCATCGGTCTTTTTTTTAATACTAAACGTTTTTTTTCCCTGTCACTTTTAGCTAAAATTTGGGTTTGCCAAATTATTTCCCCATTTTTGATTCCATTTGTATGAAATAATGATGTGTAATTATCCCCTATTTTAAATCTATTGTTTATTGGGTTGATTGATAAAAGAGAGTTTTTTTTAAATTAACGAACGAAATGTGACAAATTCGTTGATGGGAGACGAAGAAGAAGATCAATTAGATATTGGTGTATATGAAGGTGAACGCGATGAGGCTGGCCAGAGAAGTGGATACGGTAAAATGATCTTCTCCAACGGCGATATTTACGAAGGAATGTATTTAAACGGCATGAGAAATGGCAAAGGCCGCTATACATGGAAGAAAGGAGGCATGTACGAAGGAGAATACGTAAATCATAAACGCCAAGGCTTTGGTATTATGCATTATCCAGACAATTCAACATATCAAGGCATTTGGTTCGAAAACTGGCGCCACGGCAAAGGTATATATACATATCCAAATGGTGATACATATGAAGGCGATTGGCAGTACGGTCGTCGCCACGGACACGGCGTTTATACAGTTGTCTCCGATGGCTCCGTTTTCGAGGGTGAATACCGTCGTGGACGTCGCCATGGCGTTATGAAATGGACAACAAAGCATGGACTAGTATATACAGGCGTGTTCCAAAATGATCAGCCACTTGGCCGCGCTAAATGGGAAGTCCAAGGCAAGACAATTGCACAGCATGGTGAATATGCACAGATAGATGGCGAAATCGAGGAAGAAGAGGCAAATGAAGAACAACCAGAAGAAGATGTCCTCGATGAAGTTGTTGAACCTGAAGAAGAGAAACCTAAGAAAGTTCTTACTAAGTGGAAGCCAGATGTCGAGCTTAACAATAACTTTGATGAGCTTAATACAAAACCAACTTGGTATTTACGTGCTGTTGAAGAATAAACAAATTATTATTATACAATACATTCGAAAAATTATACTGGCTTTTGCCCGATCTTTTTAATTACTTTTTATTTCATTTTTTAATTATTTTTGATGAAGAAATTGATTTTTCCGATTTTATCTTTTGCAGTTTTTCTTTGCCTGATAGCAGTTAATGTAAGTAATCCACTAATGTCGATCTTTAAGCAATCTACTTCCGTTGGAAATCATAAATTAAAAATTTACATTGAAGATATTCCATCAAAATACAATAAAGACCTGATACAAGATAAATGCTCTTATTGCAATTGTAATAATTACCATTTAATTGGTCTAGAACCACTAATTCATTGCTTAATCGAGAATTCCGATTTCAAAACACAATCAATTGATGATGCCACATTCATTTTTGTGCCTTCTTATACATCAATATATAGACAACAAACTGATTTTATTGATATACCTGATGAAATTAAAAAGACAAATTCCTTTAAAATCTGGCATGGATCAAGACATCTGATTGTTGATTCCTCTATATTTTATGGAGGAAATAATAATTATATGAAGTTTCCTGATCAACATGTTGTAATCGCAACAAATTTGACAATTGATTTTATTCATGAAGATAGGTGGCTTAATTCACGACATATTCAAGTCCCTCCATTGCAAATACAAGATTCCTATCCAAAAAACGAAAAAACAAAATCAATAGTTTTTGTGGGAAATTCAACAGGGATAATAGACATTTTGAACTCAGTTAACGCAAGCATATTAAGTGATCATGATGACATACTTAATTCTATTTGTTCTTCTAATTTTACTATACTCAGACCCAATGAAATTTATCTTCCTCAATTTATATACGAAATTATTCGGTGCAGATCTATTCCTATACTACTCTCAGGTCCATTCTTGCCAGCATATGCTAATACTCATATAGATTACTCCAAATTATCAATAAGATTAGAGATGAATAATATTTCTCAGCTTAAAACGAGAATCAACAAGTTTGATATTGCAGATGGATTAGAGTACAATAGCAAGGTATACAACCATTTCTTTTGGCCGCTAAATGGTAAGATATCAAAAGGAGATGCAGCAGATATACTTTTTGATTATCTGAGTATTAGAGACCTCATTTTAACACCAGTTCTCCGTAGAAAATATATCGGAACTGAGGAATATATTTAGAAAATAATTATTTTCCTGCATGAATAGCAAAAATTTCTTGTTAAAAATATTGTATATCATGAGTATATTATATAACACTAATTTCATGAAAATGAATTACATTCAAAGGTTGTAAACGTCCCTAAATAAAAAAATAAACAGATGCCAAATGATAGGGATACTCTACAGAATGATGAGGATAATGCAACAGATACAGCATCCCAAGCCGGCAAAAATGTAGAAATAGCTACAGAAGAGTCGCTTTTTGAAGCAATTAATTTATATAGAGAATCAATGAAGCTTCCGCCATTGAAGTTCGATAATGTTTTGAGGAATTATTCATTAGAATTGGTTCAAAACAAGGAAATTATTATCCCTACTGTTGATTTTAAAGTCTACATGACAAAATTCAGATTCCTTGATCAATGGAGGAAACGTTCAACAGATAGATACATGAAAAAGTGGATAGCAGACCCATCGAAACGTACTGTTCTACTTTCTCCTGGAAATTACGGTGCAACGTGTATCTTCAGCAAACCAAATACAAAAGAGAACTATGTTGCTGTATTTGTTTCCTCCGTCTTCATTCCAAATTAAGGAAATTTTATCATTCTATTGTTTATTTGTTATAAAATATTTAATGTTTAATCCTTACATTGAATTTGAATTATATCAATAGTTTAATGCTGGAAATTCTCACTAATACTCTCGAATGTTATAAAAAATTTTAAACATTTGATCAAATTATTTGAAAATAGTTACATAATCGAGCCAATGTCCAAAGTTCACCTATACAATGCATGGAATAATGAATATAATATGTGTCAATATCTGATATTTTCCTTGAATAATGTAATTTTCGAAGCATATACAGAGATATAATTGGTTATGAACTAAAAACTGTTCAAGAATAAGATTACTTTATTGAACTCCTATGTTAAAAGTTAAGAATCAGGTATAATTTTTGAGATAATTTTTGATAAATTATATTGAAATGATAAACAGCTAAATAATGCGAGTAAATTAAATTTTCTAAATAAAAAGACTTTATATAAATGAAAATAAAAATTCTATAAAATTATTTCTTCTGATTCTTCTTATTCTGATGTGCCTTCAATTTCAAGAAGGATGCTGTCTTCTTGTTCTTATTCTCCTGAGGACGAGCGGTCTGTCCCATGAAAGAAAGGTTCTTATTCTTGTTTTGTTTCTCTTCTCCTTCTTCTTCCTTCTTTTCCTCCTTCTTCTCCTTCTTCGGGAACTTCTTATTTTGTTTGTCTTCTCTCTTCTTCTGTTCCTTGGCCGCAATCTCTGCTTTCTTCTTTGCAGCCTTTCTTGGTGTAGATCTTTCTACTCTCATCTGTTTCTCTTCAAGGAAAGTACCGTCAAACTTGAGAGCATCATCAACAGACCTCTCATCAACGAATGTAACGTAAGCAACGTAACGAGATTTTCCTGTTTCGCGATCTCTTGGAATTTTAACGTGATCGATTTCGCCTGCGTTTGAAAATAGCTTTCTAAGCATATCTTCTGTAACTGTTGGCTTCAATTGTCCTATAAAAACGGTTCTATTCGATTCTTCATTTGATATTTTTTCAGAAACGTTCTTAGGTGTAGCTTTATCTGTGCGGAGAGTGAATCCTTCTACTTCCTTGTTCTTTAAACCAACAATTGCTTTATCACGATCTTCAACGTTCTTAAAAACAACGTAAGCATCGGCATTTTGTGTTTTATCGAAGTCACCACGTCTAACGGCAACTTTTTTATTAACTTTTCTGTCTTCTTTGAATTGAAGATTTCTAATACGTACTGATTCTATAGGTCCGAATTCTTTGCAGAGTCTCTTAACATCGTCATTATCGAATTTAGCTGGAATGTTGCCGATAAATAATGTACGTCCAGTTCTTTCTTCCTCCTCTTCAGGAGTTCTGATTTTTGCTTTGCGGGCTGCTTCAATTGCCTTCTTTTTTTCTGCAGCAGGATCAACAATCTCAACCTTCTCGCCTTCGAGGAACCTGTTAGCAAAGGAAGATGGCTCTTCCTTTCCGCCAAAGAGAGAATCAATGAGGCTTGAGTCCATTGTCACTTTTAATATGTGTCTTAAAATCTTGGGCATTTCTAGACTCATGAAGTAAGAATCTGATGAGCATGGCCATGCAAAAAGGTTCTGGCAACTAAAATCTATGTACTTATTGCAGAAAATTTGTAAAATATTAATAGTTTTCCAAATTTAGTACAATTTGTAGATATTGGATGGCACTATGAAATAAACAATATTACTATTATACATTATGTAATGATTTGATGCGCTATGAATCAAATTCATGAGGAAATACGCTTTTTTAGAAATTTTTATTACAAATAGAATGATTAAAATCTTCTCTAATAACAAGTTCATATACTTATTAATCATGAAATTCAAAAGGAACTTTGAAACCATAATAATTTTGATATATCTTATCATAAGCACAAAATTTCTTACTTGTTATCAAAAATAGAAGTCTATTCAATGTTAAGATTTGAAATTATGAAGAGTTAGAAATGTTTACTAAAGTTTGTAAAAAAAGAGAAAGTTTATTAACTTTAGAAATTCGTTTATTGATAATTGCAAATTCTGCTTGGCAATTATCAGTTGAAAGATGAGTCAAATTGTTAGTAAATAGTTCTCTTGGATGATTAGAATCTACATCATTCTGATATGTTTTAGAAATCGAATTGTCAATGTAACAACTATCAACTGTTAATTGATCATTATTGTTATCTATCAAATATGTACCTTGAGGAGCAGTGTTGTTAATAAAAGAACAACTTTTTACAGTAAGAGAATTACATAAATGGTAAATAATTCCATATTTTGATTTTGTATTAGTATTATTTATAATATTACATGAATCAATCAAAGCGTTTTTCCAAATACTTAAAATTATTCCAGTACTACTTGTTGCTAAATTATTAACAACAGTTGTATAATTAAATTTTGTCGTGTATTTAAGTGATAAACCTTTAAAATGTCCAACAGCTCTTTCTCTAACTTTATTTGATGAGAAATTTGTTGATGAAACTACGATATTATCACTTATTGTATAAAACGTATGACTACCAACATCATTTCCTAAATCGAAAAGGGAACTTTCAATAATAAAGTTTAAGTTATCTGTGTCAACTTATGTATATGAAAATTGACCTCTTTTCGAGCTTTGGCATTTTGTACAGCAGAACTTTCGTTGAACAATTGAACTATTGCTGCCAATAACGTAGTAAACGCAACTTCCAGCTTCTGTTGAAGTGCAATTACTAAATGAACACCGATTATGTAGGAATAATGTGTTTGTAATTGAACTAAAGTTGATAACTCGGTCATTGTCGCGAAAAAAATTACACTCGTCTAAGTAGTATTGACCTTTTCCGACTGAAAAATTACAGTTCTGGCAGTATTCTGTCTTTAAACTTGAAAATTGACTATTGAAGTAGAAATTCCAGGGATCGTCATCTTCTTCAGATGACTTTCTCCCAAAATTTTCCACTATGTCAAAAAATCGATTTTTAAGGGATCCCTGCTTTAGTTTACAACTATTCAATTTTTATCATTTGCTTTAAAAATGGAATAAAAACAAAGAACTGGCGACCAATATTATGAAATATATAATCAATAATACAATACCATCTTATGCAGAAATTTTCAAAAAAAGTATTCAAATATCTAATGTGGTGAATTGTCCCTTCCCCTCGCAGAAAGACATCAAGATTTGGGTAAGGATTCCGGATGGCTAAAAAACCGCTGGCTATAGCCATTTCCCCAAAAAAGCCCTTAGCCAAGATTTTAACCTTTTTTTCATATAAAAATTCGTTTTTTGCTTTTTGCAATTTTTTTGGAAAGAAAGAAATGTATTTTTATCATACATTTATCATCAAATTAGATCTATTGTTTATTTATATCATATAATTAACGTTTAATTGAGTTTCGATTTTTGGCTAATGTAAACATCAGAAATATCATGGCTAATGAGCCCCGATTTTGTCAAAAAGCCAGCTTCTAATTTTCGAATATTTAAACATAACTTTTAATAAGCTTTTTAATGAACTATGCTGGCTAAAGCGTCAAATTGCTAAAACCGCTTTAGCCATTAGCCTTTCTCTCTCAAAAAAAAACTATTAGAATCAGTAGAGCTTTACTAAATATTGAACGAATTTGCGATAGAATTTTGACTCACTTAGTACCACTCGTAAAGAAGGTGATAATTGTATTTACATTCGATTCTTTCTAAATTGAAATCTTATTACATTCTACTGCAAAATACAAAATTACATTTTCTTAGGTGAATAAATAGACAAAACATACAATCGACATTTAGGTTTACGAAACGTTGCTTCTAATTCTTGATTCAGAATACAAATGTTTTTATAACTACCAATAAATTCAGGTCTGATCTCGAAGGTGAAATACTCATTTGAGATAAGTGACCGTAATATATGGATGATTGTGAGATTGGTATGCGATAATCTGTAAATATAAGGAATTTTATTCTGGAATCTCTGAATTATTTTGCGAGGTACAAAAAGAACATCCTGTCAAATGTATTAGATATACGTGATAACAAAAACTTACGTAATAATTCACGACAAGCAAAGTTTTTCCGAGATTTAATTTATTAGATGGTCAAAAATGAGAAATTAGATGGATTTTATTCTAGTTAATCGTAATCGTTTTGCTGAGTAGTTTTAAAATGCATATAGAGCGAAGTTTAAGGAAACAGATTAGTTGATTATCTATCAATTGAGAGATTTTCATTGAGATTAAATATTACGCTTTAGTTTCTGAGTAATTATGATGTCACAATGTTCAACTTAAAAAAAAATAGCTTAGCCAAATTCCTTTCTTGGAATCCTTTAGCCATCTGTCACTTTTTAGCCATCCGGAATCCTTAATTTGGGTTGTTGACTTTTTTCAATAATGAAGATATAGACTCTTAACCATATTTAAACGTATTATTTCAATAAAAAATGAACATCGGATGGACCAATTTTGAGAAATCTTGATCAGAGGGCTCTCAGTGAAAACTCCATTGTTTAAGGTTTTGATCAAATCTCTTCTTTTTGATATCTGAAACGACATATAGGTAGATAATGATATGGTCATGTTATGGTCCTGCTTATTCATAGTGATATCTATTCTATCAAGAGAAAATAGACCTCGAATTGCCGTAAAAGAGCGAAGTTTCACTTTTATGCAAACTTATTTTCCCATTTTTGATTCATTTATATGAAATAATGATGTGTAATTATTCTCTAATTTAAATCAATTGTTTATTTGGTTAATGCATAAAAGAGAGTTCACCATGTAAAACTTATTGTCGTAAAAATAATTGAGCCTAAACTTAAAGCTCCAAAGAGGGAGCTAGCGATTCCTGTTAAAAGGAATTATCTAATACACGATTCATATCAAGCAAAATTTATCTTCTTGGACTATTTTTGTTTGGCATGCAAAACAAATAAGGCATGCTCCCAATAGAGTGAGCTGAGATTGTTAGTAAAAAGTTTTTTTTATCAGATTAATCAAAGAATGAAATTCCGATTTGAAATACGAAAAGAAAAGTCAGTATCAATCCTTGTGGAATCTTGTCTATGATTCTCGAACTCAGCGGAAAAGTCAAGATTTCGAAATTTTCAGTTCAATTATGTGATTTTATAACTCAGCAAAGAGAACTAGAAAAAACTTACAGTAAGAAGATAATGAACATTAAGCTATGTAAAATTAATATTAAAAATCAAAATAGAATTTAGGTAATATCAATTATATGTATAAGTCAATTTCATCAACAGTAAATTTATAAGCCTATTCTATAGGAATTGAGAAGTGTTTCCAAGATTTGCTAAATTAATTTGTATAAATCTATTTCTTTTGAGGTCTAAGATGTATGAAAGTAGACAAATACCTTGTTTCTAAGGGTGTGTGCAAATGATTATGATTTAACAATATTCCGAATTGGGCGATAGAGACCTTTTTGTTGATCAGAAATCAACTCCCGCCACTTTTTGAGATTTTTCTGGTCAGAATTGAACTGCTTCTTTTATTTCAAAAACTTAAGTATTTAGTTACTGATCTATTTTTCATTGTAAAAAATGATGGATGATAAAAGGAAAACGATTATTGTAAATCCAAAAATTGACAAACAGTGATTTAATGAAATCAGTCAATTTACTTGTTTTAGGATCTGCAGCTGTCGGTAAATCAAATCTCAGTCTTCGTTTTACTCAAAATTGCTTCGAAGAAGAGTACGAACCAACAATTCAAAACATCTTTCAAAAAGCTATAACATTAGATAGACATACATATCAATTGGATATTACAGATACAGCTGGCATGGAAACAGGCGATGTTATGAGACCAGTTCTGTTTAAATCTGCTGATATTTTTATTTTAGTTTATGATGTATGCGATAAAACAACATTCGAGCATATCGAAGGACTTCACGAGGATATAATTAGAATTAGAAGATTGGAAGCACCAGTACCTTGCATGATTTTAGCTAATAAGGTTGATAAGGTTGATGAGCGTGAAGTTTCAACAGAGGAAGGTCAGAAGGCAGCAAAATCTATGAATGCGGCATACTACGAAACATCAGCTAAAACTGGGCAGGGCGTACAAGAAGGCTTTGAACAGGCAGTTCGCGAATTCTTGAAAACTAAGCCACAAGAAAAACCATCTAAGCGCTGCTTGCTACTTTAATGCTTCTATTTTAAGATTTGTTCACAATACTTATTAAAAACTTATTATATTTCAATAAAATTTTCATATCTTTACGTTTCCATTAAATTTTTTCTAATTTGGCTTAATAAAATAAAAGATAATTTAAGGATTCATCTTAACCGCCGCATTTCTGGGATCAATGACCTTGATGATAGCAATTTCGAATATGATATTCTCATATTCTTTTAAAAACAAGAAATATAGCTACCAAAAGAAGATTAAATGATGATCTAGGATAATGAATTGTGCAACTCAAGTTATTTAATATTTTGCGATTCAAAAAAGCAATTTGAAAAGAAATTGTATGGGAGCAATACATTTCTACATGATGTATGTTCTGGAAAATGATCCGAAGTTGCATTTATGCTCAAATTTGATGGTATTTCTTTGAAATTTTATAGATTTTTAATTATATAAAATCTTCACTATATAGAAAATTTATGTTCTTGAAATAAAGAGATTTCATCCAATTAAATTTTGGAGAAATGTCACTTTTTATCAAAATAAAAAATGGAAAATGAAATTCAATATCTTGAGCGAATTTTAAACGAGTCATGGGACAACAAAGGAATTGAAGACAAATTACAAGTACTTAAGCATATTTCAAACGTTATATGGAACATTAAAGACGATAATGAAATATTAAATTTTATTAACAAATGTATCAGCTTAAAGATATTAAATTCAGACAATATTATCCAGCTTATCGATGTTGCAGCATTTAGAAATGTCAAAAATACATATAATTACGCGAAATTATTAAAATCTTTTATTGATAACGAAAAGAAAGAGAACATTAAGATATTTTCAAAGAATCTTCAATATGTAATGGACCACTATAGTGAATTAACGCGTAATGATGACTTTTTAAAGAAAACAAGTTCAAATTTAGAATTTTCCATAGTAAAAGACGAAATAACTGAAGAATCCAAAGCAAAGATTAAAAGAGTCAAAGATATAAACGCATATCTTGTTCTTGCAGCACGATACGGATCATATCAATGGTTCAATTTCATTTTAACAAATTTCGAAGTTAAAATTACAGAAGAAGTAATTATTTCATCATTTTTCGGCGGAAACGAAGAAATTGTTGAGATGATGAAGCCTCACATCGATCAGGACAACAGTATATTGATGACAAACATCGTGAATGCAGCAATCGAATCTCGTCATCACTTTTTAATTCAAAATCATTTCTTTGACAAAGTAAAAACTGTTTGGAGACCTTCTTTATCAACATTTAACATCGAATCTTTCGAATACCAATTAGCGAAAAACACGCAAACAAACAAAGAAGAAAACCACAATGACGAAATATCAAACAAAGAAGAAATTGAAAAATCAAACAAAGAAGAAAATAAGAATGAAATGAATTCTTTGAATGAAGAAAGTTTTGTTAATACAAATGAAAAGTTTATTAATGCAGTTGATAGTGAGAATAGAAGTGCATTGCATTCAGCAGTTGAAAACAATTTACTTGTTGTTGTTGAGTACTTAGTTGAAAAGTTAAAATCAAACATTGATTGTATTAATGAAAATTTAACAATGCCAATTCATATTGCATGTTTCAGAGGATATCTCGACATTGTCAAATACTTGTGTGAACGAGGTTGCAATGCTAAATCATTTGAAAACTCAGGATATTGTTCACTCCATTGTGCAACAGCAGGTGGCCATTTAGATGTCGTCAAATACTTGATTGAAGAAAGGAAAATTGATATTAATATTGTCTCAAACAAAAATATAACCGCATTGTATTCATCAGCACAAGATATTGACATCATCAAGTACTTAGTTTCTAATCATGCTTGTTAATACAGCAACGGCTGATAAGAGATGTCATCCGATTTCGAATGCAATCATTTCTAAAAACTTTGAAATTGTAAAATATCTTCTTGAAAACGGTGCAGATCTCAAACAATTCGAGAATGGTAAGAAGACACAATTAATGATTGCATGCGAATATTCTACAGCAGAAATCACAAATCTCCTTTTGAGCAAGAATGCAGAAATCACAACTCGCGATTGTTGTGGTTCTACTGCACTTTATTATGCAGCAGCAGCTAAGGAAGAAAGTCCAGAGAAAACATCTCTCATCCTTAATCGAATGAAAGAAAATTCTAATTCTATCAAAGATTATGTCAATTCTAAACAGAAGTGGGAATTATCACCATTGATGTATGGAGCGATGAATGGAAATGCAGAAACAATCAAACTTCTTCTTGATAATGGTGCAGATCCAGATCAGAAAAACCGATTTGGTATGACTGCACTTCATTATGCATCTCGATATGAAAAGTTTGAAGCAGTTCGCGCACTCACCGACTACATATTGAGAGAACAAGGCAGACCTGCGAGTGACATTGACATTCCAGATGACAGTTCATTCACACCTTTCCTCTATTCTTTGAAATACAATTATCGAAATGAAATTTCTAAGTATTTGTATTCTCTTTATCCGAATGTAAAAGAACCATCTTCACTTAAAGGTGCCACAAGTACAGAGATAGCTGAACTAGAAATCAAAATGAATCAATTGTTCCCAAATCATAAAAAATATTAAATTTTGTATTTTGTTTGAACACATTAAATATTCAAAATATTTCTTCATAATAATTTATAACTTGGACACATTAAAAATAGAAGGTGATATTGATATTATTGGTGATTTATGAAGAGTTTTTAATGTTTAGTAAAGAAATGAAGAAAAGAGAAAGTTTATTAACTTTAGAAATACTTTTATTGATAATTGCAAATTCTGCTTGGCAATTACCAGTTGAAAGATGAATCAATTTGTTAGTAAATAGTTCTCTTGTATTAGTAGGTACTACATTACTAAGAAATGTTGATGAAATCGAATTGTCAATGTAACAACTATCAACTGTTAATTGATCATTGTTAAATATCAAATATGAACCTTCAGGACCAGTGTTGTTAATAAAAGAACAACTTTTTACAGTAAGAAAATTATATAAATGGTAAATAATTCCATATGTTGATTTTGTTATGGTATTATTTATAATATTACATGAATCAATCAAAGCGTTTTTCCAAATACTTAAAATTATTCCAGTACTACTTGTTGCTAAATTATTAACAACAGTTGTATAATTAAATTTTGTTGTGTATTCTTTTGAATTACTGCTAAAATATCCAACAGGTCTGGCTGTAGCTTTATTTGATGAGAATTTTGTTAATGAAACTAGGTTAGTGCCACTTTCGGCTGTAATTATTTCTGTACCAACATTTTCTTTACCTACATCGAAAAGGGAACTTTCAATAATAAAATTGATTTTATTTGTGTCAACTTTTGTAAATGAAAATTGGCCAATTTTAGAGCTTTGGCATTTCGTACAACAGAATTTGCGTTGAACAATCGAACTATTGCTGCCAATAACGTAGTAAATGCAACTTCCAGCTTCTGTTGAAGTGCAATTACTAAATGAACACCGATTATGTAGGAATAATGAGCTTGTAATAGGGTTAAAGTTGACAACTCGGTCATTGTTGCGAAAAAAATCACACTCGTCTAAGTAGTATTGACCTTTTCCTGCTGTGACATTACAATTCTGGCAATATTCTGTCTTTAAACTTGTAAATTGATGATTGAAGTAGAAATTCCAGGGATCGTCATCTTCTTCAGATGACTTTCTCCCAAAATTTTCCACTATGTCAAAAAAACTAATTTGTAAAAGAGGGAAGTTTCACTTTAATTTTATAATGATGAATATTTTGAGCACATTGAGTCCATTTGTATAAGGATGTAGTTTTATTAAATCAATTCAATATTTTTTCATAAATCAATCATGAATGAAGATGAATTATATACGAATTCATTAATCACTACGACTCATGGTACAAAGAGATGGATATGTTTTCATCATTAATTAAAATGGTCAGATTGTTCATTGATTCGGAATATTTTCAAAGGTCTTCTATATATGAAAATTCCGACACATGTAATATTACAATCAATAGTAACACATTTTCAGTTTCAATGAACCAAGCTCTTTGTTTATCAGAGAAGATTGCAACATCATACATCACAGATAAATGTAATCGCAATTTTTCGTTTAAATGCCCAGTAAAATCAGATCAAAGCTACGAATTACTTCGACAAATCATATCACAAGGACGAATTTCATGTGAAATCACAGAAAACATCACAAAAGATCTATTTGAGCTTGGTTATATTCTCGGGAATCGAGACTTAATGAAACCATTCATCAATTCAATCAACTCTAACGAATTATCTCTTGTTAACGTTTTTGATGTTTTAGAAATATCAAATAAATTCGGCAACATCAATCGCGAGATATCATACATTGCATCACACTTATGTGATTTTGAGACATCCTTTCTCATTTCTCGACTTTCAGATTTAGAATTAAACCTTGTTGAACTCATTTTTCAACATCCAAAACTAAAGATCACATCAGAAGATTATATTCTAGATATAATAACTAATCTTTGTTCAATTAATGAAAAATATCTCAAACTTTTTGAATATACGAAACCAGAATACGCAACAACAAAAGGTATTCATAAATTTATCACACTTATTGATCGTATTATAAACAAAACAGACAATTTTCCATCAATATGGTCATTTACTCGAAAAATACTAAAGCAAATTAATTTTCCAATAAAAATTGATAGCAATGAAACAAAAACTTTAGCAAATAAATCGAATACAATTACTGAAGAAACAGGAAATAACCAAGAGAAAGAAAAATCTTCATCTTCTCCTCTGAAGTTACCAAATATTCCATTACTTTCGAAATTTTTACCATCAGTTAACAACGATAATTATCTTTGTAACATTCTTCGTCAAGGGAAAGGCACGATCACAGTTAGTAGTGATGAAGAAGGTAAAGCAGAACAAATCAACAGTAATGATCCAGACAGTGATTTTTACTCTAAAAACATTGCTAATTCATGGGTTCGTGCTTCACTGGATGGATATGTTATTCCATCATCATACACTCTTCAATCTACTATAACAGATTCTTCCATGCTCTTGAAATCTTGGAAACTCGAAGGCATCACAGCACAAGGTTCACATGTTGTTTTAGATGTTCACAACAATGATAGTTTTGATCAAGGGGAAATTCGAACATTTGATTTAAACACACAAGACAAGTTTGTTGGATTCATTCTCACACAGACGGACTACAACTGTGATGGTGACTACGAACTTGCATTAAATATTTTTGATATTAGCGGATTCTATTCGGATAATTAGTTATCATGTTTCTTTTTTTTTATGCTTGTAAATCATAATGTATTTAAATTATTTATCTAGATATTAATATTTTCAACTATTCAATCCTCAAGTATCATGATCTCTTAAAAGATTATCTTGGGATTTACCTTTTGAACAAGAAGTAAAAATATAGATACAGTAGTAAATATTAGCATTTTATTGTTCTGTATGAATGCAGGAGCTGTCATTGAAGATTCATCTTTTTTATTTTGGCTTAGCATTTTATGATAAAGAGAGTCCAACTAATATAGGCCATTTACGCAAAGTTGAAAAGCGTTTTCAAAATGAATTCTTCACAATTCCAAATAAAGGATGATGATGGAAATACACCACTCATTCAAGCATCAAAAAGAGGTCAGCTTGAAGTTGTTCAATATCTAATTTCTGTTGGAGTTGACACAGAAGCAAGGAATAGTGATTGATCCATTTCTTCAGTGCCAAATTTCTTCTTCTGATAATGATGATGGAACTGTAGTCTTTTATGTATCAACTAATATTGATTATCTTGAAGTTGTTAAATATTTTATTTCTATTGGAGCTGAAATGGAAGCAAAGGATGATGATGGAAATACTCCACTCATTTATGCATCATGTAATGGTAATATTGAAGGTGTTGATAGTCTTATCTCTGCTGGAGCTAATATAGAAGCAAAGAATAATAATGGATTTACTCCGCTCATTATAGCATCAAAAAGAGGTCAGCTTGAAGTTGTTTAATATCTAATTTCTGTTGGAGTTGATATAGAAGCAAAGGATAATAATGGAAATACTTCACTCATTCTTGCAGCAGAGAACGATCATTTTGAAGTTGTTCAATATCTTATTTCCATTGGAGTTGATGAAAAAGCAAAGAATAACCATGGTGATTCTGTCCTCTCCCTTGCAAGTGATGATGTTCGTGATTATTTGATTTACATTGGGGAATAAAATTATAATAGCATGTGAATAAAAGTGCTGAGCTACACTCATAATGGAATTAAAAAAAATATTTTAAATTTTAATGAATAAATACCAATATTTGTTATAATTGCAAGATACAAAATATAATGCAATACTTTTTCTTGATCTATTTTAGATTTTAAAGAATAATTGAAGGGAAATGAATTCATCATTTTTTATTTTCATCATTTTGACTCAATTTTAATGCATAATTAATCATGTGCAATTGTTCTTTAGCTTGTATTTGATATCATCAAGGCGAGTAAAAAACGCGGGCAATGTTGTCACTTTTATATTAAAAAAATAATGTTGTTACTTCTTTTTTCCTTATCTTTAGCATCTGAGGGAACATGCTCAAAGAAAGGTCCATATTGGGACAGAGTAGGTGAATGTGTTTCTAAAAAAACACAATTAGTCTTCACTCCATTTACATTTGTAGTTCATAAAGTTTGCAACTTATTTAGACGCACGCTGAAAATGATTTGGTTCATATTCAAGTTTTCTCTTTGCAAGTTTAAGTTGTTTATTAATTATTTATTCGGTCACAAAGCCGTTAATCCCGAAAAACCTATTATATCGCCAACACCTATTCCTTCACCAATTCAAAAGCAAACGCCAACACCATCACCAATACCAACGCCTAAACCAACAGCTACACCAGCTCCGACACCAATTCCAACGCCAACTCCGACACCTAAGCCAACACCTACACCAACTCCAATACCAACACCAACTCCGAAGCCAACACCAACACCAACACCTATTCCTACACCAACTCCAGAACCAGAGCAAGATGATAATGACCCATATTGCAAGGACACGAAATGCAAGAAGAATTGCATGGAAAAGGAGAAGTTTGATGAATTCAACAAGAAATTAGATAGAACACTCAATGATGCTCAGAATCTCAAAAAAGAGGTCGATAAAATGAATCTGTAATTTGTAATTCTATTAAAAATGTTTTCTTTTACTAATAAACCTACTAACTTTCATTCATTTTAAGTTTAAAAGTAATATTTTCCTATTTGTTACAAAAACATTGATCAAATCATCATAAATCTGAATTAACAAGTTCATAGTCTTTTGTTCATTGTATATTCTGGATGTTCATATAATTTCATCATATCAAGAGACAAAGAATTCGAAATCTTGTAAATTCTTAATTGAATATTCCATAAATTTTGTCTTGAGGCTTTACAACGATTTTATTGAATATGATTTGTCATTATTTGATTTCAAATTCAATATTGATTAAAAAAACTTTTAAAATCGATGAAGTTTCATTTGTCTTTTGTAAGCTTACTCATCAAAAGTAATTCTGCAAGATAAATAATATATATTTCTGTAAATAAAAATCGAAATATAAAATTATAGAAAAGTGACTCATTTTTTAGATTGCATATAAGGAGATACCTCATTCGTCCTTAGTAAAACGCTCTTTGGTAACTCCAATTGTACCATCCTCGTTAAGGGTGTATATGTATGCAACAGCGGTTGTTCCTTGGACATTTAAGAGAATAAATGTTGGAGTTGGCTTTGGACTTAATGGTGTGAAAGCACCAGTAGCTGTTCCAGGATCTAAGTAGAAGTGGTTATCATAGACATAAGCGGAAGCTTTATGTGTTCCGCCATGGATAAGAATATCGACATCGAGTTCGCGCTGCTTGAGTGCGTAGGCAGCTGGGTCGCGTGGTGGCAAAATGCCAACGCTGCTAACAAGGCCGACTCTAAATCCGCCAATTGTGAGAACTGTCTGATCTATGTTAGAAACGCCTTCATCATCGAGTTCACCGCGAACAACGACAATTTCATTGCATATTGTTCTTAAGTAATCGAGCTCTTCTTTAACACAAACATTTCCTGTGCAAAGAATTTGATGGATTTTGTTTGGACCAAGTTTCTCACGAAATACCTGTGATATTTCGTGTGCTTTGTATGGAATAAACATGTCGCCGATGATGAGAACGAGCATTTGAAATCTTTTCTAACCGCTGTGTCACTTTTATTTCATAGATGAAGATGCCGAATCAGAACTATTGTAATCTCGTTAGCAACTGATAACCATAGAAGCGAGATTTTCGCATTTATGAAATATAAATAAAATGGAATTGAATGGCAACTTTTGCAAACTTCATTTCTGTTTCAAAAAATCATGGCTTATCTCTTTCATATCGATACGAATTGCAATGGTTACTCGATAGATATAAAAATTTATCAAAAATACTGATTTCATTCAAAAATAATCTTTATTTTAATGAATTTTGCATGAATTAACTAATGGGTGAATGACATAGAACTAAAATAATTTATAGTATGCCGTCTAAATTACATTACTAAAGAAAATATGCAATCGTATGATTTCATATTTTCTAATATTATCATGAAAATGAAGATCTTAAGCATAAAGTCAATATTAAGTGTCGAAATTAGTTACATGAGCATAAAATTATATTACTAAACTTGAAATTTTATAAAAAATTAGTTAATTATGACATAAATATATCTGTATTTATCAACACAAAGAAAATATAATGATTAAGAAACTTAGAGTTCCGGAATCTCTTTGGCGTGTGATAATCTTCTGCTCATATTCTCTGCTTCTTCATTTTCTTGTGAAGAAGAAGAGACGTCGTCGTCCTTTGTTTCCTCCTTTCCCTTTGGCTTGAAAACAATTACACCAAAGATGATGGCGAGGACCTGAATTCCGACGAAGAAAAGGAAAGCGTAGCCAAGAGTCAATCCGGACTCCAAGTAAGGCCAAATGAGGCATACAATGGTAGATAGAAGCCAATTTTCAGCAGTTGAAACAGCCATGGCATTTGCGCATAATTCAACTCTGAAAAGGTTTGCAGCTGCAGCGAAAGGAATTGGACCTGTTCCAATACCATAAGTAAGCTGTTCTAGGAAGAGACCAATCATAAATACCCATGATGGCAAATTAACTTTTTGATGAAGGCACAAAAGAACGAAAGAAATCAACTGACCAAGGGATGAAATAATCCAACAGATTCTGTGACCAAGTTTGTCGACAACAATAGCTGAAAGAATCGTAGAAATGAGTTGGATAACGTTTGTAAGAATACCAATCAAACTGGTCGAAATTGTAAGCTTTGCATTGGTAATAATGATCTGCATGTTAGACATAACTGCATTGATACCGGAGAACTGCAAGAAGAACATGCATAAGAAAGCGATGAATAATTCTTTCTTAAACTTCAAGAGATGAGAGCAAGAAACGGTAACTGCTGCGATTTCTGGCTCAGGGATAAAGAGGAATGAGCAGGCGAGAATGAATGATGGAAATGCGCAAATGATTGAAACGGCTTGCCATGAAACATAAATACCTAGCACAGTAACGATGAGGAAACCTATAGCAATACCTATTTGGTTCATGAAGCCGAACAAAAACTTCCTTTCGACAGGAGCAACTTCTGCAATGAAGGTTGGGCAGATAGTTGAATAGAATCCGACTGTCATACCCGAAAGAGCTCTGAAAACAAATACCATTGCTTTGTTAGTTGAGAGACCAAGAATAACCCATGCGAAAACACCGTAGATGGCCGTTATGAAACCAGTCCATCTCTTTCCGTAACGATTAACAAATGGGTTAATGATGAGGGCTGCAACCATAGCTGCAAGTAAACCGATGCAAGTGAACCATGTTGACTGAAGTTTATTCATATCAAACTTGTTGGAGATAGCTGTAAGGGTGAAAGAGGTGTACACAAGGCCAAAACCCATATCTACACCACCCATTGTAAGAAGAATGCCACAAACATAAGGATTCGAGATCTTGGGAATCTGAGGCATCACGATTTATTGGTCAATTAAGAATTTTCATAAATCTCATTGAAATCTATAGTCCTGAAAAAATTGAACGAAATTATGCATTTTATTTTCCTTATATAATGCTCAGCAATATTTTATTCTGAGAGCGGAAATTTTGAATCACCATCGAAAATTGAATTAATACCGGTTGAATTTAATGCATGCATTAAATTGAACCGGACTTGGTGATTTTGGAATTAATGAACCATCATTGATAGTATTATTCTTAAAAACGATGATTTTACATTTGATGCGAAATTGGGAAGAAGAAATTATGGGTTCTGCGAGGTCAGATTTTGTTAGATTAAAAGTAAATGCATTCCACATGAATATTATGTAAATATCCCTTTTCGAGTCTTTGATTCATGAAATCAAAAAAAAATATTATGTAAAATTATATATCTATTGTATCTGTCTATTCGTTGTATATCAATGAACTAGATTTTCCAGCTGATATGATAAAATATTGACATAGGAATAAAAAAGAAGAGATGATTAGTAAAATTACAAACATTTACAATAAATTTATCTAATATCAAATAAAAAGAACCATCATTTTCGAACTTTCGCACTGGAAGGCGCCACAGTTCTTCTCTTTCCTATCATATAAGTATTTGGTTTCTTAACAACTATGCTCATTGCAGCGAATTGATTTTTATATGCTGAAGAAGTCTCTCCGATATACGATTTAGGTTTTCTGATTGATAAGTTCATGTAATCTTGGAAGTTTGCATTAATGCGTGACGTATGATGGAATGGCTCTAAAATGATTGAATGATGATGTCCGTGTTCGGAAAGGAACAGATATCCAGCTTTGTTTTCATTTTCATCATTATAGAAGCTTGATGAGAATATGGTAAATATATTTTCATTGAAAAACTCAACTCCATGTTCTACGCATTGGTGTCCTCTTATAATGTATCTGATATTATTATCTTTAAGGAATTGATTGATAGCAATTGTTCCAAAAAGCTTACCTTTGCCTCTAGGTGATTCTAAATATGTCGATGCCATTGTATTGGGATCTGACCAAAGTAAATCTGATAAAACTTCGTCTGTCAATTCAGTAATTGGTCGCTGATAATGCTTCAGTTGGTCGATATAGTTAAATGATGGGCCAAGACCTCCATGTATGCAAAGTATGTTTCCTCCAATTATTGCAGCAAGTGGCAAATAACTGAAAGATTCATATATAGGAGCAACTAAATCAATTGCATTATAGCTGAATAGGCAATCGCTATATAGGCCGTTGACTTTGGAAACACCAGTTACTTCGTGGTTGCCGCGAATAAGGAAAAAACGATTTGGGAACTTGAGGACTAAAGCATAAAGCAGTGTAACGACTTCAAGAGAAAAGCTTCCTCGATCAACGTAATCACCCAGAAATAGGAATTTTGCGTTAGAATTCATTAAATGAGGAGAAATAATTCTTAGTAGGTCTTTAAGATTGCCATGTATATCGCCAACAACATACATCGGGAGTTCAAGGTTTAATACATTCGGTTGATTTTTAAAATGCTCTTGTGCCGAAACAATTATATCGCGAATAACTTCGGGATTAAGCCTTGGAACGGGCATCTTTGTCCCAACGAAATTCAATTCATCATTTGTTGCATGAAAAAATGGAGAATATAAATGGAGTACATACTCAACAGAGCCATTCATGATATTTGATTCAATTTTTTCGTTTTATATATAATATCAGCTACATGTATAGATCGCATATATTATTGAGTTTATACTTTTTAAAATTTTAAATATTCTCTATTCAATATTTGTGAGATTTTAGAGATTGAATATTATTGAAAAATTAATGGTTGCAAAGATTGTCACAACATATATTTCTCATATTATTTTCTGATTTTCGCTATTTGACCATTTAGCAAAATATTTGAAAATGATTAAAATAATTATAATATTACAAATCTTCGAAAAATTTTCGGAACGTAAAAAATTGTGAAGAGTTTTTGAATATTGCGTGATTTGAATTAATCCTGCAAATCATTGTAAGAGTAATCAACTTCTCTTAGAAATAATGGAATTTATCAACTTTTTAAAGTCACATTCAATTCTTGAGAGTTTTAACGAGGCTGTTTCTTCATCGCTTTATAAATAAGCAAATTCGCTCATAAACCATTTTTGTGTTTTTATCAATTTTACTTTACAATTAATATATAGATTTTTCAGAAAACTCTACCAAAAAGTCATAATCTTAAGATTCTATTTTTGTGAAGAATATGACCAAATAGTTAAAGTAATATATACAATAGAGCCAAATGTAATATTAATTCGATGAAAATAAATTCACTGGTCGATTGATAGCAATATGGCAATTCAACTTTACCGATGTCTAACAAGCTCAAAGCACATAGTGATGCTGCTTCAAAAATAGAAGAAACTCAAATAATATTTCATATTTTTGAATCTTATATTGTATTTATGAGTTTCTGTATAATAAGAAGCTAAAATTTCCTAATATACTAAATTTTAAGTTCATTCCCAAATTTGGAGTTAGTTTTGATTCATTAATTTTCGAGATATTTCCAATTTTTTAAGGAAGAATTCAATTAGACGCATAATATATTAACTTTCCTTATAAATGTATTAATACATGAAAAATAGCTTTAATTTCAACAAACAACATAATAAAAATACTAAAAGTTGCCTTTCATAGCGTTTGATGCCTTTATTAGCATCTCATTTGCCTTGTTTAAGTTCTCTGATAATTCTCTTATTTCCTTATCTTTCTCTTCTATGAGTTTTTTGACCTTTTCACCAGTTTTTTTGAGCGTGGCCTCTTGTCTTTCTTTCATTATGGAAATTCTTGCTTCAAACTCTTTGGTTTGTCTTTTCTGCTCAATTTCAACTTCCTTTATTTCCCTTCTTAACGATGAAATAATTTCATTGCTCTTTTTCGTTGATGACAAGTCAGGCTTGGGCTGATTCGTCGATAAAGTAAATAGCCTATCTTTCAAGCTGGAAATTTCACTATTTATGTGACGAATTTCTTCATCAGAAATTTCTTTTCTTTTTTCTGCCCTTTCTCTCTGCGATCCAAGTCTTTCATACATCTGCAACATATGGTTCTTCTCAGATTCTAGATAATCTATGTCTTCTTTTAATTTTATTATTTTTCTTTCGTTTTTCTGTTTGTTTTGGCTAACTTGCAGTTGAAAATCAGCATCAAGCTCATTTTGGAGTTCAGTGACTTCATTTTCAAGGCTTTCTTTCCTTCTTTGAATTATTAAATTATTTTTCTCATTTAATTTCTGTTCTAACTCAACAACAGGAAGATTTTGGGCAACAAAGTTGTTTTCAGTCTTAATATTATCCAATTGCGTCATTCTTTGTTCGGCAACTCTTTTTGCTGACGAAATACTTCGTTTTGCCTCTTCAATTTTCCTTAAAGTAGAATTTCTTTCGATTTCTATGTCCCTTTGATATCTTCTTTTGATTTCATTTATAGAAAATTCTAAATTTCTCAATGCTGATGATAAATCTGCGTTAAATAGTGATAATTCTTTTTCTGCCTTTTGCCTATAGCGTTCTATTGCATTGTTGTTCTCTTTCATTGATGTTTTAACCATTTCATTTGTTTGTTCTCGAAATTGATCGCGAAACTGTGCTAAAAATACTCTTGTATCCTCACACTTTTTCTGTTTTAGCCTTTCAAGTTCTTTGACATGCTCTGTTTGTAATACTGAAAGATCTGCCCAATGTTTTGTTTTAAGTTGCTGTAAATGAGGTGCAAACTCTTCTGCAGCTTTCTTTGCTTGATCTGACATAAGTTTGTGAAGTTGTTTATTAAGTTTTTCGTTGGATTGTGCTTTAAAATCTTTTAATCCTTGGTTTACTAACTGATTAATCTGTTCTTGTTCGTTAATAGGTGGTGTATTTCGTAATTCTTCAAGTTTATCTGTTGATTCTTGCAATTTGCTGGTTAATATTTCTTTATCTTTAAGAATTCTTTCGATTTTCTCTTGCATTTTGGTTATTTCTGCCATGTAATTGGATTTTTGTTGAAAAGATGCATCTCGAATTGCAGTAAATTCATTTATTCTCGTTTCAGTTTCTTTAATTTGTTTTTTTAGCTCTTTCTTTTTGTTATTCAATACTGAAACTAAATCTGGTACAATGGGTACTGATCTTTTGGCCTCTTTTTTGTCAGCTTGATCTAGAAAAGTAAATAATGAATCAATTGAATTACTCAAAATTAAAAAAAAAATGAAGTCATTGTGTCAAAGGAGCCTTTATATGGGGTCCATTCAGTGCTAGTCTTTTGTCGTCAATTAACGAATACAAACCAAGAATATGAATCTTATAATGACTTTTCTATTTTCGCGCTTATAGTACCCACCATTCTGTTAACACAAGTTTTCCCATGATAGAATGATGCATTCATGGAATGAATTTACAATGAAATTCAAAATAATTGTACATAATAAAACTCTAATGAACTTTGTATAGTTAAGGAAAACTAGAAACTAATATAGACCAAAGATGTTAAACTACGAGCTACTGAGTTAAACAGCAAGCTTGATTTAAAAAATAAAAAAATAAAAACTAATTTTTATTCATTTTTTAATTCCAAAAGTATTGCAATTATTAATGATTCCTTCAGAGAATTTAACCATGTTAGAAACACATGTTTCTTCCGGATATGAACTGAAAGCTGGAATATGAACAAAAACTGCTCCTTTTGTCTTTTTATTAATGTTTTGTAATGCTAAGAAGTAAATATAGTTGCAAATGTATTGTCCTGCATCACGAGAATATCCGAAATCAACTTCATTTGGAATTAATTTTTGAAAATCTACTGGATTTTGAATTTTCTCTCCGAGTTTGAGATTTTTATCTATTTTCTGGTTATGGAGCACGTTTCCATCTGCATCTGGAACCCCGAAGTTAGCAATATTTTGTCCGACAAGTTCAATCTCTGGCTTTTTCAGTTCAGTGTATACACCAATGTGCAAAACAAATATATCTTTTCCTGTTAGTTTTTCGTAAAATGAATTGCATCCATCAATTGAAACTTTTAATGAATGAAACTCAACATAATATCCTTTTGATTTGAGAATATTAGCAGTCTTTTCTGCTACGATTGCTGCGGGGTTCTCTGGAACTCCAGGGAATGGTCCAAAGCCAGTTATAACAAACTTCATAATAATTTTTAAAAAAATTTCAAATCACAAAAATTTTTCACATAAATTGTATTACGACTAAAATTTATGTTCATCAACCAATGTCCTAAGCAACCATCCAAATCTTTGTTGATGAATATAATACAATAAATGAAACATATTGCCATACAAGCTTTCAAAACCAAAGCAAAATGTGGAACCAGTGATGAAAAACAATGCATTATTTTGGATATAAGGTCGCCAAAAAAAAGTGCGGAAATTAAAAACCGCAGTTTGAGTACTTTTTGAGAGTCTGTTTGTCAGAAAGTATACATTTGTAAACTTTCTGACACTAAAATTTTTTAGTCCTTTCAAAGTTTTTGACAATGTCAAAAAGTATACATCGGGGCTCTCAATTTTCCTCTCAAACGGCGGTTTTTTAAAAACGCTCATTTTTTCATCGACCTTACAGGCGTGCAGAATAGATTTGCTATTCAGCAAATTTCATCAGAGTTTAACAATTTTTCCTGCAAATTTGTATTAACATTAACCAGAAATATCGGTGGTTTTAAAAAAACTCGTTCCCTTCTCAATTTTTGAGTACGTTAAACGATAGGATGACAAAATTTTGACGATAGAATGTCAAGATTTTGATGATAAAAAATTATCCCGCCAAAACTAAAATACTTTTTAAACTTTACCAATACATTTGTAATTATATGGATAGTATTGTTTCTCATATAATGGAGTTGAAAAAATCAAGCCACGTTGGAGGGAAAGCATAAATATCTAAAAAATTGAGGGGAAAGCGATAATTTCTTATGGTGTAGTTGTATGAGTTGAGGAACCAGGTTCGATTAAATTTTATGAAAAGATTTTTTTCTTTTTTCATAAAACATGCTGGTAATTAGAATTATAAATAATTGTTTAAAGCTGTTATCTATGAAAATCATTCAAATCGAAATAAACAACAAAAATTCAATTAATTTTATTTTTTATATGTCTAAATTCTGCATATTTATATAATCTCCCATATGTATATGTATTTCCGATTCATAAAATCGAAATAGTTGGCTCATAAATGAAAATATATCATTATATTTTTTCCATCTATCAATTAAATGTTAAGATTTAGATTTCAATCTATTAAGCAATAGATTTTAAAGGAATTGATACAATTAATTTTGTTATATTTATCGTTTATGATTAATACGTATTTAATTAACAGTAATTATAAAATAAATAGAAGTCAGAAGTATTGAATATAATAGTATATCAAGTATATGTCATTATATCATGAACAAATGCTTTATTATTCAATTTTCGATAAAATCATTTTTCGATAATGAGTTTAATTATTTTACTGCCAAATAATTCCAAGTGTCATAACATTATAATATAATATGCATAGTTAAATCTAGTGAATATTTATTATTTGCCTTCAAAATACTAACAAATAAGAAAAAAGAAAAAAAGAAAACCTGAAAATTAAATCGAACCTATGACCACTATTATCCAAATCGATGATTGTACCACTAAACTATGGTCTTTTTCCCCACAGCCTGCGGCTGTTTGCCACTTTATGTCCCAAAAAAATTGAATTGCGACCGAGATTTTTTTAGCGGACGATAATTCCGACTAATGTTATTAGATCTTATTACGTTCTCTAATATTATTTGTAATATTATGGAATTCTCGAGAACCAATGTTGAGAAAAGGGATTATCGAAAAATAAAAACTGAAATGAATGTATTATTGATTTCTAAATGATAATATTAAACTAAATAGACCTTAGCATAATTATACATCATCTCCTGCGCAATTCATATTCTGGATCAATCATTCTATTAATAACTATGAGGGTTTTAAACTGAGTTGGTGGCACCTTCGGAAGAAATGACTCAAAATTTTATTTAAAAAAAATTTTTATGTTCATTTCTTACAAATTGATGATTATCTACTATAGTACATGTAAGAATTTGTTTTTTTCTTTGAAAATTTGTGGTATCTGATACAAAAATTTTGGTAGAAATTCATTCAAAATTTTCAAAGAAATGAGTGGGAATTCAATTCTCTGAAACATTTAGTTAGTATTTGGAGTATTTTAAGAGGACCTTAAAAGCAATTGTTGAAAAATAACAAACATTTTATGGGTTTTAAAATTAACATTGAAAAAATATATTTCCTTTCAAAAGTATCCTTGAAAAGAAACTTCAACGTATGAATCATTCACACGTGATATCATTCCAAGGACATGATTTTAATAAATTAACAATTGAACACCAACAAATAATAATTCAATGATAACTCTTTTTGAGAGATAAAAAGTACATCATAGCAGCTACTATTAGTTAAAATAGATTAAAAAGCTATTTTGAATAGCTATATATTTAAACAAAAATTTGAATCAAGAGCGATTAAAATTTTTAAAATTTTGAATTTGATGTCAAAATCACTTTTTTGGGAAGTAGTAAGTACATCCCGAAGAAGAAATTTACAAAGGATGAAGATGAGGAGATCCTAAAATATGTTAGAGAACATGGTGCCAAAGGTTGGAGAAAACTTGAGGAAAAGTTTGCAGAGTTGAGTAAAAAAACAAGAACATACATCTTCGAGATCAAAATAAATTACGCGAGAGATTTGTAAATTATTTATCTCCAAATATCTCTCATAATGATTGGAGTCAGGAAGAAGATGAAAAATTGAGGAAACTTTACATGGAGTATGGTTCAAAATGGGCCCAAATTGCGAAATTTTTCCCAGGAAGAACTGATATAAACTTGAAGAACAGATGGCAGAAGTTTAAAAATCAAACAGCTGTGGTGAAACCTCAAGAAAATGCAAGAAAATCGAGAAAAGAAAATGATTCTGGTGTCAAATCTCAAGACGAAAACAAGTTGGTAAAAGTAAATGATTCTGGTGTCAAATCTCAAGACGAAAACAAGTTGGTAAAAGTAAATGATTCTGGTGTCAAATCTCAAGACGAAAACAAGTTGGTAAAAGTAAATGATTCTGGTGTCAAATCTCAAGACGAAAACAAGTTGGTAAAAGTAAATGATTCTGGTGTCAAATCTCAAGACGAAAACAAGTTGGTAAAAGTAAATGATTCTGGTGTCAAATCTCAAGACGAAACAGATTTAATAGCTTTATTCACACAAGAAATAATTGAATCAAAAGTTAGTAAACATATCATGGGTACGGCGGCACTGCGTTCCACCTTACCCATTATATGTGAATTTGACACTTTACGAAACCGTTAACGTATATTTTACAACACAAACGATAACACTGACTTAACCTTAAATATTTACAAAGCCACCAACCACTTCACCTCACTAACGTTTTCACAAACGACTTCACTAATGTAAAAAATAAACGTTCTCACTTACAAAAGTATTGCAACTCCTCCCATTGCTGTGCTTCACATAACAGCTCATAATCTTCTGACTCACTTTCTTCTTCATATAGGTCAAAGTCACTGTCAAAATAAATGTTAGTAAGTTTTGACAAAGCTAATGAAACACGCTTACCGTTTGTATCGTATGCTTGTATAAACTTTCCATTATGCTTGTAGTCATAAACGCTCAAACTAACTTTACCCTTTCTCCCTCGTATCTGATAGAATGTATTTTCACGAGGAACGAAGAACAAATTCTTGAACTCATGACCGTTGTAGTTTGTTATCTCAATAGTTTTCGTCATTTATATAAAAATAAAATAAAAAATAATGATATCACCACCCTCACACGTATGAAAACATAGCACAAAAATAAATTTAGGTGAAGTGGTGAGATCTCACCTCTTTTTTCACCTGTTTTTTCACCCTGTTGAATTCATTGCTTTATAACTCTCTTCCTTTCTCCAACTCTTCTAACTTCTTCCTAAGTTCAGCAATGTTGTCCTCATGAAGTTTAATCTTCCTTAATATACCTTCTCTATCTAATGGTTGCTTTATCTTTCTAAACTGAACTCTACCATCCTTCATAGTATGAATGTAAAAACCTTCTGGAATAGTTCCTGATTTAATGTATTCTACCAAAAACTTTTGTTTCATTGCTTCAGTGACTTTATTTGTCATTTCAATCAAATAAAAATTTTAATATTAAATAAAAATAACGTTATTTTTTCAGTAAGGAAACGCAGGAGTTTTACGATTTATTTGAGGAGTAGGTTCTGGTTTAAATGTTGGAGTCGGTTTAGGAGTTGACTTTTGAACAGGAGTTTGTACTTCCATAGGTTCAGGAGTCATTGAAGGTTTTGCTTGTGAAGGTGTTGGAGTTTGTTTAACTTCAGCTACTTCAGTATTATTTACAACATTTGCTTTATTTCTTTTCAACATCATAACTGCTCCTGCTGTAGCTAGCAAACCTAGTGGGAGACCATATCTTATATAAGGTCTTGACCAAATGCTATTTTTGACAGGAGCTGGTGGAACACCTAACCTTGGTGAGACTGCTCTTTGCCATTGTGCAGCTCGTAAGAAATATTCAATAGGTGCTCCATAATCGTTTGGTAAAGTTTGTTTCATAGATGGTGAAGGTTCACGAGAGCTTGATGAAGAACTCATTTATAAGCTTTAAAAATAAACGTTCATCCTTTATTCCTCACTGTCGTCCGTAGCTAAGTTATAGTCATCTAATCTTATTATGGGGATGCCATTAGTACGCACCTGAATGGCAAAGCAACAATCCCTCATAAATCCAATAAGTGGCTTTGGTACATTTTCAGTTGCTAGTTCAATAGGTCTTTAACAGACAATTTGTATGTTATTGGAGCAGTAGATGTTTGACCTTGCTGGAAGCAAAAGTCCACTTCTGTTGGAAAACCACATAAGAAATGTGTGTTGTCATAGCTATCCCATTTATGTTCCACACTACCATCATCCACCAATGACCTCATAACATCTTCATTAAATCCTATCATATCATTGTTTGTATTGCAGGCGTTCGCAACCATTTCATAAAATACAGGTCCATATGATTTTTCAGGTTCTGCAGGCATATTTCCATAAGCTCCCATGGAAAGCTGAAGATATTTAAACTTAGAGTTCTCAAAATTAACATAATAGTTGTCTTTCTTTCTAAATAGTGCCCAAATACTTTTAACATTAATAGGCGTATAAGCTGCTGTAAATGTTGCACTTGAACTATCTGTATTCTTTGAGAATGAACCATCCATAGGAATCCAATCCATAACTTTAACAGGAAAACATAAAGCCTCGTTTGTATAATGTTCTACAAGTTCTGTATAAATGTTAGGGTCTAAAGAGAATGACTTTGGATGAATGAAACATTCATTAAAATCCATCTTTGTTCGAAATAGTTGCTGGGTTACAGTTGTAATAGTAACTGTTCACTAGCTTCTACTGCCTTCGTTATCATAGTGAATGGTTCATTCCATGGAACAAATTTATTTGTCGGTGGATTTGAATCTGAAGCAAATGCAACTTTAAGAGTTGGATTGAAAGCAATGATATCATTTACAGATATAGATGTGCATTGTAAGGCGTCGCTACTGAACTTTACTTTAAGCTGAATGTTTCCTGCAAAAGCTGGAATAAATCGAATAGCTTCTAATGGAAGGAATCTTCTAACAGGAATTCTTAAACGAAGCTTAAAATCAAATGATTTTCCTGCTGTAATTGGACCACTAACAATTTGTCCTGTTCTGCATGTTCCCGAATGACTCCATACATCTTCATGTCGAGTCTTTGAGAAAACATCTACTTTCTTTATTTGTTCGGTAGTTTGTGAGTTTGAAGTTATATATGCTTCTTCTCTTGCGTTGTCTTGAGAATATACGATACGACCATTTGCAAGGATTTGATATCCAGCAACTGCATAGAAAGCGTCATCGAAACCAATCCAAAATCCTGGTGGGTTTGTTTTATTGGAACCTGAACCAATTTCTTTATCTGCAATAAATTGACCTTCCATTTTATACGTAATGAATGTATTGTAAAGGTCCAACATATTTTCACCAGGAGGTGAGAGATTGAATGTTACCCATGTGTTATCTTTAGCAGTTCCAGGTTGTGATGGAATCTTTGCGTCAGAATATTTTCTATTAGTGTCACCAATTTGAACTGCATTGTCTATGATATCGAAATATGAGCGAATCTGATGAATATGCTCTGCTGGAGTAAATTCGTTTAGCTGTTCGTTCTGCATGTATTTACTTCAGATAAAAATATCTATTTACTTCATTATTCTCACTCTTCTTCTTGGCATTCGTGGTGGAAGTTGTTTCTTGACATTTTCAATGAACTGTACATTCTCTTTTGTCTCAACTTCTTTCACTGGCGGGTCAGGGTTCTTTGACTCGGTTTGTTTTTCAATGAAATTCACGAACTTTGCAATAAGCTCTTGGTTCGTTATTGAAAGTACATCTGGCTTCTTTTCTTCTGGTTCTATTGACTTTTCAGTTTGAATAGAAGGCTTAACATGGGCTTCGTGGACTTCACCCTTGCCATACACCTTAATGTTGTCGCTCTCTGCATTCGCTAATGGAACCTTTCTTTTTCTTACGTATATTTTACCATCTTTACTCTGACTTACGTAATAGAAAGGATGTTGTATTCCTCTGGCGTCATTTAATATAATAACTCTCGCTCTGATTTTGACAAGCTCATTTTACATCGGTTAAAGTTTTAATTTTGTTTTTTATCTGCAGTCAAATGACTCAGACAAGCCCTACGGACAAGACCCAAGGGGTCATAGATGTTGAAGCATTGAAGAAAGAAATTCGTGAGCAAATTTTATCCGAACTGAAGGAACAAAAACAAGAACAAAATCCAGAGAGACCAAAGAGAAAACTTAGTGAAAAACAACTTGCTGCATTAGCTGCTGGAAGACAGAAGAACCCACGTTTGCTGGCGAAGAAAGCTAGAGAAGAAGCTGAAGCAAAGAAAGAGTAAATGGTTTATTTTTATCCGAATTAAATGTATAGACAAATACCTTTATCTGTTGCGTTCAGTAGTGAAAACCCTGACGTCAAAATAAAGGGGAACAGAGTAACGTTTAAGTTTCCAACAGACTGGATTGTGAACATAAATGAAGAGAAGTACATTGGCATAACATCTATGTATATAACACGTGCTTTCAGAAAGGTTGACTTTATACTTCAAGTCGAGATAGAAAATGACGAACAGTCTTTAAGCGCCCAAAACATTCACATATACAAATACTTTAAAGACGATACTCTTATATACGAAAAAAAGAGATCTGACATTGTGTCAGATCTCAGTAAAAGTGACATTTACATGTCAAAAAAATAGAATGAGTTTAAGTAATTAAAATTGAGGGTGAGAGTAGTATTGTATGAAATAATATCTCTCACCCTCCAATTCATCCTATGGCGCCGAAAAAATTTTGGTGAAATGCGACCACATTTCACCAAAATTTCTCGGCGCCATATAGAGAACTAGAGCCTGTGAGGTACTGATACTATCCATGTACCTCGCAGGCTCTAGTTCCAAGCCAAAATGGCTAAAAATTGCCCGCAATTGTTCACATTGCGGGCAATTTTTAGCCATTTTGGCTGGGAATTGGAGGGTGAGAGTAGTATTGTATGAAATAATATCTCTCACCCTCCAATTCATCCTATGGCGCCGAAAAAATTTTGGTGAAATGCGACCACATTTCACCAAAATTTCTCGGCGCCATATAGAGAACTAGAGCCTGTGAGGTACTGATACTATCCATGTACCTCGCAGGCTCTAGTTCCAAGCCAAAATGGCTAAAAATTGCCCGCAATTGTTCACATTCCCATCTTTTGTTGGTAAGACGAAGAATATGAAATAAATTATGAAGAAGATAATGATGAATAAAATATCACTTTTTATATTTTTGACACGTAAAGTTGTCACTTTTCTGTCAAACTGTTTTTATCGTTTTCGTATATAACAATACAACATTGTTGCAATGTATGATTTCATTTAATGAGATGTTCGAGAAAAAGTTCAACATTGAAGTACAAACTTTACAGCCTTTACGTGAGTTTCTTGCACAACTGAAAGAAGAAGGTAGTCAGCCACAACTTATAGACTTTCATTATGAATTTAATGAAAATGAAGATGGAACTCATGACTGTCAGTTTGTTGTATTCTCACCATTCAATGAAGTCGCTAAAGAGAAAGAAAATCCATTACGTATAAGATTTCAAATCTCTGAACCCAATGATGATTTCAAGAATGTTTTCAATTATGATGCAATGCTTCCGAGGAAAAATGAATTTTCAAAGATTGTAACACCTGGCATTTGGGATAGAAAGCAAGCTATATTATATTCAAACTTAAGTAAGGGAGTTGAAAATGAGTTCATTGGTCATACAAGAACTACACCACTGCCAAATCCTAAATACTATAAATTAACTGGCTTCAATCGTGAGTTTTGGATAGACATGTTCTCCACTCATGACCATAACTGCCCAGTGTTCTTACCTCCAGACCATAAGGACTGTCTCTACATTGAAGCACAACTCTTAAATTCTACAATAGCTGTATTGTAAAATCTACGCTAGCTTTATTTTTATCACGAATGACCTCATTGCTGACAAAAATAATGACCTCATTCATGATCTCATTGCTGACCTCATTCATGACCTCATTCATGACCTCATTCATGATCTCATTCATGACCTCATTCATGATCTCACTGCTGACAAAAATAAATGACCTCAGAACTTCAACTTACGAATAAAGCTTGTTTTAGTCGTTATTGAGAAGTTAAACTTCTCTTCAAAGCAAGGTTGACATGACTTACATAAGTCAAATCCAATCTCTTGACCGTCATAAAGTGCTTTGTAAAGTTTCATTAAACTGAACTCAGAGTCTTTGTCATATGTTCCAACAGGTATGTGAATGTTCTTATCTTCATTGTAATAGCATTGTATAGCTTCAGGAAACATTTCATTTGCTGTTAAAGCAAGGACGTCTTGTTTGACACCTTTGCAACGTGCATGGAATGCAACTTCATTTAAATCGTTAGTGAGTAAGTCTATGTAGGTCTTCTTTCCACAAAATATTGACTTGTATGCTAAACTTTGTTTTCCAGGTGTTATTTCTGCGAAGTCAGAATGAAATTGACCAAGGTTCTTTCCTATAAGTTCGCGACCGTATCTCTTCTTAAACTCTGCTGCAAGCTTTGGTATGTCTTCATTGAAAATATGCATGCTATCACAGTCCTGGTAAAATATTTGAAGACCCATATCTTCAGCAGTACAGAATACTTCACACATTATTCTCTTCGACATAGATAGAATGTTAACACCAAGTGGACAGAAGTTAAAGTGTCTGCAAATGCTTTTCGTTAGCTTGAAAATAGTTTTATCTGAACCATCCAAACCTTCGAACTTCACTATATGGTTGTAGTTTCTGATGGCATATCTTATAGCATCTTTGTCATTTACTATGGTTATTTTTGACTCAATAGGAGATAGAATAGTTTTGCCATAAATACTGTTCAGAATGAGCTTTATATTTTCTTGCAAAGGATTTCCTTCTTTCTTATACTTTAACCTTAACTCAAACAACTTCTTTACTTCATCTCTTATTCTAATATCTCTGTTTCCATCGTAATAGTATCCTTGCAACACTTCACATTTGACACCTTGATATTTTATGAGGTCTTGTAATGTTATATGGTCAAATACATGAGACAGCAAGTGTTTGAACTTCTGGGAACGTTAAGTTCTGGATTTAGTTCAGGGTCACAAACTATTAAAGGAAAGTGTCTATGTATTCCAATCTCTGTTATCTTAATGAGAACAAAGAAGCCGGACATAAACTTTTCACCAATGCGTTCCTTTTGGTCGTCATCGAATAAATGTCTCATGAGATACTCTGTGCTTAGCATCTCATCCTTCAATACTTTTGGAATTCCTTCTAAAGTATACAATCTTGCTATAGCGGATGGATATAATGAAACAGCGTCGAAGTCAGCAATGAGTTTCTTTTTGCTCTTTTGTTTCATGTTATCTGACAACATACATCTTCCACCTTGAATGCATCTCGAAATAAATTCTCTTGGTTTATTTGAGAGGTCATAAAGATTTCCATTCGGGAAGTACACTCTGTTCTCAAATAATTTGTTAGCAATTGAACAAATACTAACGTAGTCATAAACGTTTAAATCAAATTCTTTCAATATGTCATTGCGGAACTTAACAAAACCTTCTCTTAAAATTCTTACATCTTGTTTGCAATAAAACGTGCTATATTTTTCTATGTCGAAGTGGTTCTCATCTATTCTGCAACCTTTGATGGAATCTATGTTCTTCATGAACGTTTCAATATCTTTTACAAACTTACATGTTTCAGAAATGACACCAGTTCTGTTGTCATTTGCTAACAAAACACTGCTGTAGTAGTTGTATGGAAATACTTCTTTCGGTCCTGTTTGTAAGTTAAACATAGCAGGAAATAGTTTAAGTTTCTTATTTATAACACTGTAAGAGTCTTTTATAATAATTGCCCTTCCTTTATATAAGCCAGTTATTTGCATTGTTCGTGAACCTTTAATGATGGGAGTTCCTTTCACTTCTGTCATGTGTCTTAAGATGAAGTTTATGTCATAACTGAGGTTATGGAAATATATTAAACTCTTGTCAGGAAGTCGCTCCAAAAATTCTGTTGCACAGTTCTGACCCCAAATGCTTTCACTCACTGAACCATCTTCACTGTCATAACAGATGTTAAAAGCTTTATGAAAGCCATCGGTACTGCACTCAAAGTCAGCAAAGAAAACGTGCTCAGGAATGAACTTGCACTTATTTTTATTTACTTCTTTTGACTCTGCTTTCTTCTTCAGTTGTACACAATACTTTGGAGCATATGTCAAATCTTTAAATGGTGCAAGGTTCTGTTTATATAAGTCAGTCGTATATGTGAAAAGTTCTCCATAAGAAATAGGTTCGAAATATTTGCACTCCCACAATGTTTTCATAACATCCCATAGCGGTGTAGTTCTATCCATGCGAACAATGTATTTACCATCTCTCTTTGTATAAATCTTCATCTGTTTCTCAATGTTCATTCCACCACACTCCTTCAAGATTTCTATATAGTTGCGAATGAAATATGTTGTCATTGGTAATCTTTCATTTAGCATGTAGTGGTCTTCAACAAGAAGTAAGTCAATAGTTCGAATAGTTTCACATTCTTTTGGTATGTATCTCTTTATTTCATTATGTCTTGAGTCATTGAAGTAACCAATGGTAACATTAAATGCTATACCTGTTGCGTCAGAAATTTCTTGTACTTTACTTTGAGGAAAGTCTCTAACACGAATGACTTCTCTCATGTGGTCAATAGTTTCTTCATCTACTTCAGCCTGAATGCAAGCATAAACGAAACAATTGTCTTCTGTCATAAGTGCTGCAGTTCTTTTGTTCAATTCATTGAAGATTTGGTAGCGCTCAAGATTTATAGGTAATGTGCAAAGATACTTCCAGAACTGACCGCTTCTCTTCTTATAAAACTTCTTTTCACCAAGGATTTCATTCCAGAAGTCATCTATATCTTGTTTATCTCCTGTTTGTTTAAGTCTGTTCAATAATCTTTTCTGTCTTTCTGTCAGTGTGCTTTCATCTCTATATGGTCTCTTTTTTGGTTTGCCTTTCTTTACATCTGACATCGTTAAGCCTTCATATTCTGTTAAATCATACATCTTTATTTCAGTAAGATTCTTTATGTTTGTCAAGAAGAAGTCATAGTGCATTTCAACAATACCTGCAGCATTTGCTTCTATCTCTGATATAAAGTTCTCCTTCAAGAGCTGATGTAGTAATGTTCCAATATTATTGAGGTTTAACGTAGAACATTCATACTTTCCACCAAGTTTATAACATACTATCCATCTTTGTTGGGAGTTTATTTTAATCTTCTCTAAGAGTCTCATGAAAACCTTACCGAAATGTTTGTGTAAGTAGTCTCTGTTTGGTTCATCTAAAGCTTCGATGTTAAAGTCAATGAGTCTATTGCCTGACTTCACATTTCTCTTCCTATTCTCTTCATCTTTCTTTAACCATCTCTCACCTTCTTTTGGTTTGTCGTCAATGGAACGAATGACATCGTTAGCTTTGCGAACTTGTTCTATAGCGCTCTTAAACATCTCTCTTCTCTGTTGTTTCAGTGTGTCGTCTCTCTTTCGTGTTTCACCAACGTTTGCATTTGTTATGTCAAACATCTCTTGACGAACATCATGCGAAAGAGCTTTACGAGTATGACCAACGTTCGCATTTGTTATGTCAAACATCTCTTGACGAACATCATGAGGTACTGAACGTCTATGATATAAGTCAATAGCAACGTCATTTAAAGGAAATGCTCTTGCATGGACTTCGTCCTCGCCGCGTTGCGGCTTTATGAACTCATGAATTCTATCATAACTTATTGCACCATTATAGTCATTGAGGATGTCAGCGAGTGCTTTTTTGTTTGTTGCGTAATGCTTTGCTACTTCTATGTTAGCTTCTGTAAGAAGTTGTTTTATTTCCGAGTGTTCTAACTTAGACAACTTCCGATACATCTTTAGTAGGAAATAAAAAAATATTTTTGAAAAAATTAGATTAGATTTTTAAAGTTATTTTTCAAAATAATTTAATATTTTTATTTTAATGAAACACATGCAAGATTGCAAGTTCTTTTCATACAATGCTCTCGCTACTGCCATCAAGAATGAGTTCAATAATGCTGCAAACGTTAATGTTATCTTTAACAAGAAGTTTGTGAAAGAATCTAAGTTTGGTCAGTATGTCAGACCATTAGCTATCGTCATTGACCGCAAACGTTATACTTCACAAGAGTTAGCAGTAGTTTTGAAACAAAAGAGTTTCTTCGTGAATGTCAAAGATACTCATTATACTGTTATAAAGAACTCTAATATTGACTTCTTCAGTATTGCTTTAAATCTTTCCGAACAGAAAGAATATAAGAAGGGTGAAACAAATGTGAAATATTATCCTTCATCTCTGAAGACAATAACGAACAAAGATGTTATACAGAAATTCTTACCAAAGGTTGAAGAAGCTTCTATTGACATTGACGAAGGAAGTGAAATGGTTGAAGAAATAGACCCTGAAGTTATTTAAGCAAAAATATATTTTTGAATAACTGAAAGTGTCACCACGTCACCATGTGCTACCAGGTTAATTAACTTCTTTTAAAAATGATGACAACATGACATTTTGACAACAGTCCAGGATTAATGCAAAAATGAATGTTATCGTTAATGTTATCGTTAATGTTATCGTTTATGTTATCGTTAATGTTATCGTTTATGTTATCAGTGTCGAACATAATTGACGTAGGATTCATGACTTCTTCGTAAATGAGTGTAAATATAGCACAAAAATATATTTTTGGTGAAGAGGTGAGATCTCACCTCTTTTTTCACCTCATTCTCTTTTCGTTAATGTTGTCGTGACTTTATTCTTCCTCTTTGAAGTTATCGAAATATTCTGTTATTTTTTCCTTCAGTAATGTTAAGTCTTCTTTGAATGTAAGTATTGTGCAACCTTTGATGTCATAGTGTGTTTGATGTAACGTATCTTGAACTATTTGTTTCACATCTTCATTCGGTGTCATTGAAATCGGTAAGTTTTCACGATAGAACCAGTTTCTGTCAGATTTATATATTTTAGCAAGGTCGTAAAAGCTTTTGTTGTTTCTTCTGACTAAATGCAACATAACCATATCTTTATCTTCTTCATTTTCCATCTCTTCAGTATAAATCATATACTTATAGTTCTTTTCCTTTCCTTTTGGTACCGAACGTGGTATTCTTTTCTGTATGCTTTTGTCTTTGGATTCAATGACTTCATCTTTTGCTTGAAGTTTCTTTTCCATCTCTTCACGTTCTTGTCTGTGAAGTTCGTCAAGAAGTTTACAAACATACCATGAATAGCGAGCTGAAGCCCATTGTGCCACATTATTTACGAGAAGTCTATGAACATAATATCCTCTCAAACCGTTTGGCAATTTTTCACGGTTTTCATAGAGTTTTGGCGACTGGGGTTTTTTACCTACTCGCTGTTCTTCACTGTTTTCAGAAAAAAGTATGTCTCGCTGTGCTTCGCTCAAAAGTTCTTGTGTGCTTTGGTTCCTAAACCAGTCTTTAGGAAGCTTAGTATCTGGAGCAAAACATGCTGTCAAAATACTTTGCATTTGGTACATGTCATCTTTGACTGAACGAATGAGACGTAACTGTTTGTTATACTGTATGTACTCGTATTCTTCATTTATGACTTCATGAACGATAGCAGTTGTTGTGTTCTCTAATGTTGACATTACTGTCTTTACATACAAAATAAAAAAATAAATAAAAATAAAACTAACTTTATTTTCTGACTTTCACAAAAGACCAAAAATAAACGCTTTACATGTATTTTTCAGCAACTTCGTCAAATAATTTTATAGCTTTATCTATCTCATCTACTTCAAACGTTTCTTTACCTTTCGTGGGAGCACCATACATTTTCTCAAAAACTTCAAGCAGTTCTGTTTCAGCAGCTCTCATATCATTAACAAACACAACCTTGACTCTATTGACTGTACTGTCATATCTTTGAGTTATATTATATGTCCTTCCTATCTTATATCTTTTTGTGTTGAAGTCCTTCGGTTTCTGAACGATGTAAAGTAAGCCTTCACTGCAACGTTCTGAGTCGAATGAACCATATGTTATGAAGTTATATCCAACAACTGGGTCTAACCATAACAAAACTATTGGTATAAGACTTTTGTCTATAAGATATGCTCTTGTTCCATAGAATCTTACTGATATCATAAGCTCAGGATTTCTTGTCAAAATTTTCTGAGTTGAAGCATTTCTAACCCAGTCGTTTGTTTTCTTTCCAGATGGAGATATAATGTCTGACAAAGAATATTTGTTGTATTTCTTTGAGTATCTTACGTTTAAATCACCTATTCTAACCACTTTGGTGTCATTGTCTATCTTTCTAACTGTTTCAAACTCAATGTTTGTCATTACTGTCTTTACATACAAAATAAAAAAAAATAAATAAAAATAAAATTAGCGTTATTTTTCTAACTAATGAAATTCATTATTTTTGTGCTGAATTCAATAAAAATAAAGTTTATGTTAGCATGTTAGATCTAACATTCTACCCTAAAAATTATTTTTTATTTTTTCTATCTTAAGGAAATTCATGAGAATTCATGAGTTTTTGACGAAGTGCAAAAGTTCACTTCGTGTCATAATGCAAAAAAATAATGCTGAAAACACACAAAATTCATGAGTTTTTGACGAAGTGCAAAAGTTCACTTCGTGTCATAATGCAAAAAAATAATGCTGAAAACACACAAAATTCATGAGTTTTTGACGAAGTGCAAAAGTTCACTTCGTGTCATAATGCAAAAAAATAATGCTGAAAACACACAAAATTCATGAGTTTTTGACGAAGTGCAAAAGTTCACTTCGTGTCATAATGCAAAAAAATAATGCTGAAAACACACAAATTCATGAGTTTTTGACGAAGTGCAAAAGTTCACTTCGTGTCATAATGCAAAAAAATAATGCTGAAAACACACAAAATTCATGAGTTTTGTGTGTTTTAGACCATGTTAGAAAACAGGTGAGATCTCACCTCTTCACCTAAAATATATTTTGTCTGATTTACATCTAATGAAAAAGTTATTTTAGAAGAATTTTCTTATTCTTTCTGGCTTATTTTTGTCTTTCCAGTACTCCCGCTCTAATGGTCCCAGATGTGTTGGCTTTGACTCTCTCAAGTTCTTAGATGGTATAACATCTTCAACGCCTCCTTCATATCTTACTTTATAAGTGTCATCGTTTATGTTGTAGCCAAGTATTTCAATAACCACTCCTCGCTTTGCTTCGTCAATGGTTTCAGCAAGTTTGCCATTACTACTTTCAACTAATTTCTGACGAGGGTAAAACGCAATAGAGTCGTCAGCAGCTTTTATAAGATATCCATTACCTTGCGTAGAGTCTACGATATAATAGTTTCTACTTAACCTTAAACGTTTCTTTGTCAACGGTTTGTCGTCAAGAACTACACGAACTTTTGTACCAGGAATGAGGGTAAATTGTGTTGAATTTCTGATATTTTGTGTTTGGCTTCGTTTCTTTTGTATATACTTTTCTTCTTGTTGTTGTGTCATTGAATTTGGTGTATGTCCTGTTGTAAATGTGTTGAGGAATTATATACTTCGAGAAAATGTTTCATTGTTTCTTCAGTAAAGTCTCGCTCTTGGTTTAAATCTCTGAGCGTTCTTATGAAGCGGTTTATGATGCCGAGTATGTTATGGTTATGGTCTTCAGTAGTGTAGTGAGTTATGTTATGCTTAATGAGAAAATCTGTGATTTCATTGCTGAGGTATGCACTGTCTTGGTCTGATGTTAAAGTACTTGGGCTATGTTCTGCTACAAACTTTTGTAAAACTCTTAACACTTCACGAGTTCCTTTATTCCTCATTGGATATGCATATGCTTTGCGAGTGTTAACATTAATGAAGATGAGGAATGGGTTATGTCCTCCTTTTCTGCTTTGAATGAGAGTGTCAAATTGGTATGCGTCATTCGTGTTGGAGTAAATTGGTAAAAAGTAGTCGTAAGGGTTTATTTTTGTTTGATGTACAACATTTTTGTCAAAGAACCTTTTCACTTCAGCTCTGTTAGTAAATCCCCAACTCTTTGCAGCTTCATTGAACTTCTTAAATGACCTCCATGGATGTTGTTCGAATACTTCTTTCAAGCTCATTTATGTAAAGTTAAAGATTTTATTCTAGGCTCAAGCGCGTTCATTGAACTCTATACCATGCGAATACAGTCACAAATGGTGGCATATAATCTGCACCCGAGCCTGTTGGATTTGTTGTGAAAGTGTGTGAATGATTTCCTGTGGTTCCACAGAAAATACCTGCGCTTGAATCTACTGGGTCACTTGAAATATCATATCTATTCATTCCCTGTCTATCCGAACCTGCTGCAAGATTTGTATAACCTCTTTTTGTTATTGAATGTGAATGACTACCTGTTGTGTTTGTAGTTCCTGTATGAGTGTGCGGTGGAAGGTTTGCTTCTTTAATTTTCTTCGAACCTCCCGTTTGCTTTGAATATCTAGCACAGTATAAGAATTTATCTACAATCTGTTCCCACGTACCGAAACCCAGAACTGTTGCTGGATTTGTTGAGTTCATTGACGTATAAATAGAACCTATAGGATATAATGTTTGAAGTATTTCTGTCTTTAATGTTTGAAGCTCTGTTTTGTCAGCTTTCTTATCTAACATTGCTGGTAGTTCATATGCTTCAAAGTTTCTGGCATGATCTTCAATATTCCTGCAACTCTTATCTAAATTGTTAAGAGTATCTTTTACGCTTGTACTTGGATTTTCTAATGGTGCACTTGAACCAAGGTCAAAGTTCAATATTATGTCGTCTGCTCTAACAGTAGTGAAGGATTCATGTGTATGGTTCTTGTAGGCTTTACTGTCTAATGTAGCTTGAAGTTCATTTATATCGGAGATGTTGTGTTTATGAGATTTCAAAACTTTGTTCATTGCTTCGAGTTCAACTTTGTCAGCTTTACTTTTAATAGCATCTTCAAACGTTATTTTTGCCTTAACTCTCAAAGTAAATCTTGGTTCAACTAATACACCGTTAACATTGAAAGTAGAGGCATAAATTTCACCGGTATAACCAAATGCTTCTGGTGCTTTAGCTACATCATACTGTACAGTACAGCTTATGTCATAACCTTTAGCACGAATGTATTTATATCTTCTTTCATTAACATTTTTTGTCTTCGCTTCATCACTTCGTGTTAAATATCCATGGTAGTCCGTTATAATCTGTTCGTCTGAAGTTATATAATGAACGTGGTTCTTGACTTTATCACTCAGAGCTAAAAGCTCATTTTTGTCTGCTTTTTCGGCTAATTTCTCATTAACATCATTCACTTCTAATTCAACTCTTCCGCCAGAACTCTTATTATCATTAATCTTTTTCATTAATTCCGTAATTACATCATAAAGACTATATTCTGTTTTCGGTTTTGTAAATAATGAGTCAAAATTTCTTTTCATCATTACATCGCTGACATTAATGATATCAGCTATACCTTTTTCATTTATTCTCTTCATTAGTTCTGCAATAATGACGAATATATAATCTGTTAATTTATTCTCTTCATCGAGGGTTATAGAATGTTTTGAAATTGAATCATTAACTCCTCTAAATAAATCAATAACTTCAGGATACACGTTTTTAATGTCTCGAATAACCCGACCAGTATCCTGTTGTTCATGTTCTTCGTTCCCGTCGTTACGTGGTTTTATATCTCTAACCATCATCAACGCAGCCATAACCGGAGGGTTTGTTGCTATCTGTTCGAAAATCCGTCCGTTATGTACGGTATATCTAAATAATTTCTTTGTGTTTGTTAAAACATTTGAAACAAGTCTTTTAAAACCATCTACAAAATTTCCTGTTTCACCTAATGTTCTTGCAGCATTTACAAGCTCACCCATGCCCGCTTTTGACCCCAAAAACGTCCATATTGCATTTATTTCACTCTGTATAGTTGTCCATTCAGCAAAATTAATTCCTGCATTCGCTAAGCTGAAAATGAAATTCAGTGGATCGAACTTAATTCCACCTTCTTTTTCAATTTCAACGAACTCACTAACATGAGATTTTAAATATTCTTTCGTTAAAATTGTTTTCCCTGATGTTATGTCATTAACGAAACTATCACCGTCAAAAGTTAACGAATTCAATTTCGTCGTTGATGCTTTTATTTCATACACCGCTTTATCGATAGTTTTTGGCTCACCTTCTTTAGAAGCATATGAAACATTAATGAATGAATTATATGTATTCGTGAATGAGTTAAAATCAATGATTTTCATTAATGACGCCTTTAATGATTCATTTACTGTCGAATCCCTTAAAGCAATTAATGAACTGTCATTTATGAAAGGTACACTGCAAACCGTCGAGTTTGGATCAAATCCTGTAGTTGGTGCAGGAATATTAATGATATAAGTCATTAAATCATTAAGTGACGTAAATAATGTTGTCGTTTTTGATTTAATTTCTTTAGCATCTGTTATATATGGTAATTTCATTTCTGTAGTTTCTGAATTAAAGATATTCGCTAAAATGTTTTGTAAACTGTTTTGAACAGCTGTGTAAACCGTTGAATCCGGAACTCTTACGATTTCACCGTCCTTAATAAAAGGCATTGCACATGGTGTAGTGCTTGGATCGAATCTTTTTGGGTTATGATTCAACATATATTCTAATGCTTCATAAACAGACCTATATACGGTTGTATTATCTTTTTCAATAATTTCACCGTCCTTTATAAATGGCATAGTACATGGAGTTAAAATAGGGTCAAACTTTTCATAGTCCTTCCATGTTATGTATTTCTCAGTATTTCCATCAGTGATAACAATATATTTGTCAGTAAGTGTGAGAGAGTATTGACCAAAATATAAACGTTTAGCTCTGTCAGCTTCATACGCATATGCAGCTAATACTCATATTTTAATGAGAATAAAATGTTGTTCTATTTGCAAAGTACAGACCCAAACGAATACGGGACAGTAAAGCTACAAACAAACTTAGGTCTACAGAATGAGGCGCTTGCATTCAGAATGGTTGACTTCAATACTATCGCTTCATTCGTTATAACAGATGAAACAGATTTCATGGAGCTTGAAATAGATGGAAAGAAGCACGAAATAAGATTTCACAATAATGTAGAATATAAGATGGAAACATTAGCTGGAGTGTTAAATGCTCTCATAAGTACTACAATAAACAAGGATAACGGAGAAAACTTAATGAATGTTAAACTTATTGCAGGAGTTTTGAAGTTCAGTTATGCGAAAGAGTTTAAGATACCAAGAATGAGTCATAGAGTACAACTTCTTTTGGGAGCATACCATATGACATTTCCTTTGAAAAGTGTTGACAAAACGATTGAGATGAAATCTGTTCCATACGTATGTTATGGTAATTGTTTGTACATTGAGTCTAAAATAGCTAATGTCACAGGCATTTCAGGAGTTAATAGTAAAGGTTCAGTAGAATATAAATCCTTCTGTTATGCAGTCAATTCAATGTTCATTCCAAACGTTCCTGTCATAGCAACTCATTTAGGTAAATGGGTTCGCATTAGTCCTCATAATTTGAAAGACATGCAATTCAGACTTGTTGACTTTCAAGGAGAGCCTGTAGAACTGAAGGCACCAGTGCGAATGACTGTTGAAGTTGACTTTTTAGAAAATATTAAATGCAACAGCTTACAAGAGAACTCAGAGCTAAAAATATAAAGTATGAATGTTATGTATTAGGTCATGAACTTTGGTTGTTGCTGTTTGATGAAACAAATGAATTAGTTATGTCAGTCAAGAGAACAGAAAAATATTGTGTTAGTGAAAACTGCACCAAGTCAATAAGATTAGGTTTGCATTATGAAGATGAGTTCGATACTGTTGAAGAAGTTTTGGATAGATATTACAAATTGCTTTAATTTACTAAAACATATTTCAAACAAAGCTTATAGTAAGTAGATAGTTTTGTATACTCGTTCGAATATTTATACTTAAACTCAACTCCTGGAGTACCTGGTGTTTCAATGATGCGGATGTTACCTATTTTCATGAATGGTGGCGTTTGACCACAGCATTCGATTTCAGGGTCGAGATAGTCAATGACACATTGCTTTCCTGTTATTCGTGATATAATATTTTCAAGGTCCTCCTTTGTTAGAATTATTTGGTTCTTACTTATAAGATTTGTCAAAAGCTTCTTATCGTCTTTGAGTAAAATTGTTTGGTATAACTGAAGAAGGTAATGGTCTAAGTTATCTGAAGGATTTGTTTGAACATTTGTGTAAGGGTTGTCGTTGGCTTCTCTTGAAAGAACTTGGTCCAGTGGTGGATACTCTAATTTAACATCTGATGTAGCGTTAGCGTTTGAAGTTGTGTTTAAATTCACGGCGCCATGCTCCAAGACCGAAGGTCCCGACTTAAGATCTGGTTCTTTTTCTTTCAAACACTCCGAACTATAGTTCTTTATGACAATATTGTTTGTCGTTCGTGAGTCAACATTTGATGTTGGTTCAATTGGAACATTAACGGCACCAGCTAAGATGGATTTGCTTCTCATTTCATATAGAATAAAAACCTTTTATATGTATGAAATGAACAATATACTCGACAAGGGTTTGAATGTAAAGCTAACGAATGAAAATATTGTTGAATTCACTGAGACAGGAGCTGTGTATAAAGATGTAGAACTACTGAACAAAAGAGCAAAGGGAAGAAGCAGGAACATGAACAAAGGGTGGAAGCCTATAAAAATTTATGTCAATGATGGCTCAGGAGGTTCAAACATAAAGTATGCAGAAAGTTATAGAGTTTATGCTCTCAAAGGTGAAAAGCCTTCATTTAAGAACAGCTATTCTAACGCATATCCTCAAAAGCTAACGGATGGGGAAGTGGATGATATGAATGACAGCAAAAATATTAACAGAAATGGCGACAGAGATGCATGGAATTTGTTTACCATCAGTCAATTGAAGGTTAAACTTTAAAACAATGTTGGTCGTTCCCATGGAATATTTTTGACTTTAATGGTATTAGTCATGATATGAATCTCAAGGTATGAACGAGGAGAGATGAGAGACTTATATGCTTCCCAAATTTCTTCAAAAGGTAATGTTATACCTGACTGTTTCCAAATGAGTTCAATGTCATAGCGTGAGAAACCTTGAAAGATAACGAAGTCAGTTATGAGACGTTTTATGTTTAAAGCTAAAAACCTCCATGTTTGCATAAGTATTGCTACAGTTAAGTGGTAATGTCTGACTTTAGTAATGATGTTAGCTAATGGTGAGTCTGGTTTTGACACTAAACCTTTTCCGGCGAAGTCGTCACAAACTAATAAAGTGTTTGATGGATATTTTTTGAAGGGGTATTTTGAAAGTTTTGACAGAATGTAGTTTGTAAGTCGTTTCATATCGTAAATTCCTGAGTATTGACGTAAGTGGTGTTTGTCAATAATTCTTTCCATCTCCTCAGAAGTCTTTTGCATTCCTGACTGTATAAATTCAACGATGGCATAATATTTCCTCTTACGTCGAATGTAACGTTGAAGAAATTCAATGAGTTCACTGTCTGGAACTTTAACGACAGAGGCTTGAACTTTTGACATAAATGTTTTCGCTGTTGAATCCATAGAGTCTGAAGTTGCTGATATAATGATTTGGTCATAATATGAGTCATTTCCTAAACGTTCTGTTATAAGAATATGACGAATGAGGTTAAATGTCTTACCTGAACCCATCTTTCCACAATAGAAATACACACCATTTGAACAGAACTCATAGTCCTTGCTGAAAGGAAGAATGAGAGAAGAGTTAAGTTTGTCTGTAGTTTCATTCATGTCTTCATCTACGTCATGTATTAAATGCTTCATTTATCTCCATTAAAAATGCAAGTCAGAAATATTCAGAACATAGCACCGAGTCTAACTGACAAGAGTATAAAGATATACTATGAACATGTTATGATGAAACCTACCAAAATTCAAGAAAGTCAGTATATTATGAATATCCAAGACACTGGGTAGAGTATGTAGGAGGTGAGAAAGCTATTGAAATCAGACAGGTTCGAAGTATTCCAGCAGGAAGAACAATATTATTGAAGAACTTTAATGTTTTGAGATATAATGATGAAACAAAGAAGCAAGATAGTTTCCCTGTTGCTGTGTATGTGAACTTAGATACAGGAGATGACATGAAAGTTTTTAATACAAAGCTTCAAATGGTAGTGAGAGAACAACTGACTGCGGAAGGGCATCCATTACCTTCAGAAGTTACCATAGCATATAATTTTGAAACAAACTCAATAGATTTTAAAGTCATCTCTGCAAAGAAGTCAGGTTTTACATTTAATGAAGCAGATGTATATTCGAATGAAAACTTCAAAGCTATTGCATGGTTAGATAATGACGATTGCTTTAAGAAATATTTAAATACAGTGACTCAACGATGTCAATAGATGACCTTCGTGGAATGTTACCATCGACGTTTACAGTAGAAGGTTCAGCAGGATTGCTTACAAGATTGTCAATTGGTGGTATTTGGTCTCGTGAGAACATTGTTATAAATCCAGTAAAGTGAATTTGCTGAAGAATCAATATTATGTCTTTCAAACTACATGTATTCGCCGCCGAAGCATTATAGTATAACAAACTTTGTCAGTAAGTTTTAACATAAGACTTGTCGAACCTTCTTCAATGAAAGATGTTGTGCTACCTAAAGATGGAAAAGGATGGACTCATTATTGAGATGATTTTAATAGCATATTAAATGAGCTTGTTCTTGAAGGTCATTCATGATGAAATAACTGTTGTAGAAGATGTTAGCAATTGTTCAGACATTTTGAAGCGTATAGATGAGATAAGAAAGAAGTTAGATAGACCGCAAGTGGTGAGGGCGAAGCCGTGAGAACGCTTATGTTTCATTGACTTTCTCCAGTAACGAGAACTTTTATGAGATAATATTGAGAGAGATGATTTTAATATGGTGTAAATGGTAGCTTGGGCAGCTTTAGGCGCAATGGGAACAAAGCATTAGCATTTGGAGCAAAAGCACTTGGAGCTTATGACTCAGTAAATAAATGAGTGGAGGAAGGGTTTCAAAGACATTAGATGCAAATAAAGGGAAATTGGAGGCTGGGTTGCAAAGAAGTTAAGATTAAATAAAATAGGGCTCATAAATAAGCATCCAATTTGGTTGCGACTGAGTCAGAAAATGCTTTAGGAAAGGACGATGAGTTTGCAAAACACGTAAAAGACTTTAATGACCAGATGAAAGGTGAAACAATGCATTTAAATAGAGTCGATGGAGCTAAAGAAAATGTTTCTTCTCCACCAGTAGTTCTTCCGTATGGTCCCTATGGAATGTATGGAAACCCTTACGAAAGACCATTTGATCCATTGACTGGTGGAAGTAACTGGTATCATTACGGACGAAGAAGAAAGACAGTCAAGTTGGAGACAGACGTGAAGAAAGCAACTAAAAAGAAACCAAGGAAGAGAGTTATAAAGCAATGAATTCAACAGGGTGAAAAACAGGTGAAAAAAGGGTGAGATCTCACCACTTCACCTAATTTATTTTTGTGCTATGTTTTCATACGTGTGAGGGTGGTGATATCATTATTTTTTATTTTATTTTTATATAAATGACGAAAACTATTGAGATAACTACAACGGTCATGAGTTCAAGAATTTGTTTCTTCGTTCCTCGTGAAAATACATTCTATCAGATACGAGGGAGAAAGGGTAAAGTTAGTTTGAGCGTTTATGACTACAAGCATAATGGAAAGTTTATACAAGCATACGATACAAACGGTAAGCGTGTTTCATTAGCTTTGTCAAAACTTACTAACATTTATTTTGACAGTGACTTTGACCTATATGAAGAAGAAAGTGAGTCAGAAGATTATGAGCTGTTATGTGAAGCACAGCAATGGGAGGAGTTGCAATACTTTTGTAAGTGAGAACGTTTATTTTTTACATTAGTGAGGTGAAGTGGTTGGTGGCTTTGTAAATATTTAAGGTTAAGTTAGTGTTGTCGTTTGTGTTGTAAAATATACGTTAATGGTTTCGTAAAGTGTCAAATTCACATATAATGGGTAAGGTGGAACGCAGTGCCTCCGTACCCATGATATGTTTACTAACTTCAAATGATGAGTCGAACGACCTGGAATCATTTGTTGAAAGAGTATTATTTAATTCATGGAGTTTCTCATAATGTGGTATTCATGCTTCAATTCAATTCAGGTTTGTGTTCTTTTGTCCGGTTTTCGGAAAGCAATATTTCTTATTCAAGCTAATTCATTTGAGACATCTTATTTTGTTAGAAAAAGAAAAGCTTGATTTTAACCTACCATCCACCTCAATGCCATTAAAGCAAATTATTCAAAATAATCATATAAATAACAATGTGAGGAAAAAAATCTATATTATTGTGGTTTTAATGATTCGATTTCAGAATGTATTCATATCTAAAATGGCAGGTGGAATGGTATATAACCTACTGCATAAAGTGATTTATTTGTAGTGGATGATTTATAACTCGAAAATTATATTATTCAATTAATAAACAATTAAATCCTTTATGTAAATGATACTTGTGATATTGTTGATGCTATGTGCAATGCTTATGATAACGATATCCATGCAAATCTTGATCATTTCTAAAATATTGATAATGAATCAAAAAAATTATCAATAATCAGTCAAATTCTATAATTCAAATAGTAAGGCCTTATTATTTGAATCATATGATATTATGAAATTGCTATGGCTCACAATTAACAACATTAAAAATATTCAGACAAAAAAATAGACATTTCCTAAATTTGTATAGTTTGGATATTAGCAATTCGATTTAATATGCATTTGTTAGCTATATAGTTCATATAAATGTAAAATCAACTATGATTAATATAAATTAAAACATAATTCAACAGATATAAGTCATACGGTATTTCCATTTATCATTAAAAGTTTAAATGCAACTGAAATATTTTCTTTTTATACTTTGTTTGCGATAGATTTAATTTAATTCTTATAATTCAGCAATAAAGCATGTTATTGAGCGAGAAATATAAATATACCTCTGAAATTAGAATCGGAATATATTAGTGTCTGCAGATAATTTCCAAATGAAAAAGTTTCTTTTCAAGTAGAATTCTTGCAAATGCTGAAATGATTAATTAACATATAGCCTGTAATATGTGAGCCTATTAGTAAGTGAATGAAATATATCTGTTTGCTTTATTAACCTATGAAACTTTTGTGAAGGGTGGACATACAACTTTCTGACATTCTCTCAAATTTCCTGCCAAATGTTTTATTTTCTGTGTCTCTTCACGCTTGAGAAATAAAAAAATTAAAAATGATAATAAAAAAATTGTGCATGTTTATAAATTGTGAATGAATTCCAAAAAAAGTCATCCGCTGAGGATGACAGTGTTTGGAATGACTACTTCGGTGTTCAATTTGCAGGAAAAGGAACTAAAAACTGTATAAACTGCAATCTAACAACAGGAAAAGGACAATATTACTTAAATGAATGCAAATTTTTGAGGATAATGGCCGAGTTATCAACTTCAGCTCAATCAATGACTCACTGTTCCTACATAATCTTTGTTCTTTTAGTAATTGCACTTCAGAAGAAGAAGGAAGTTGCATTTACTACGTCATTGGCAGCAATAGTTCAATTGTTCAGCGAAAGTTCTGTTGTACAAAATGCCAAAGCACTAAAAGAGGCCAATTTTCATATACAGAAGTTGGCAGAGATAACTTACACTTTTTTATTGAAAGTTCCCTTTTCGATGTAGGAAATGAAGTTGGTTTTGATTCAATTGATGCAAAAGAAGGGAATATCATAGTTTCATCAACAAACTTTTCGTCAAATAAAGCGCAAGGAGAACCTGTTGGATTGCTTGCACAATTTTTATATAATAATGACTTTTCAACAACATTGAATTACTCCACAGTTGTTAATAATTTGGCAACAAATAGTTCAATCATCACATTTTTTATCGTGTATTGGTTGATACATGTAATATATTAAATAATTCTTTTTCACAAGCAGGAATGGAAATAATTTATCATGATATTAATCAGCTTACTATAATAAATTGTTCTTTTATTAACAACACTAGAAGTTTTTCTTTGATATTTAGCATGGTTCGTAATCGAACAATCATCGATTGTTACTTTGACAAATTATACTATAACATGTTTGAACATTACCAAAATGAAAGAGAACTATTTATTAACAAATTGATTCATCTTTCAATTGGTAATTGCCAAACAGGATTTGCAATTATCAATAAAAGTATTTCTAAAGTTAATAAACTTTCTCTTTTTTTACAAACTTTAGTAAACATTGGATTTTTCTCATAGTCGATTTCCACAGCAATGATACTTTTACGTTTGATAATGAGTAAGAAATTTGTGTTTATTACACCAAATTTTTCCTTTTTTATTTTTATTTCAAATAAATGTCCAATACACACAAACAGATTGTGCTATATTTAGAAAATTTTATTTAGTATGTAATTCACAAGCATTCCAAAAATATTTGAAAAAAATTCGGAGCTATTTGACAAACATCACGGGTATTCAATTTTATAGTGAACTTTGAGGACCTTGTGTGTCAAAAAAGTTAAAATAATTGAATGAAATAAATCCTAGTCTGAGAAAAGGACCTATTTTTTGGGAAAGCTTTGATTCAATCATTCTTTCATTGGTTTCTTTATCTTGATATCCGGAGAGTTCGTGATACACACAGTAGTATATGTGGAAGGGTTTTGTGACTTTTTTTGTAAACGTAAGAATTCATACAATATCGAGCGATTTTGTATCATTTTTTTAACATATGAAGTAAAAAATGTATGATTCTGACGGTTTTGATTCTTACGTTTTTGAATAAATCAAGATTTAAAAAATTTTCAAAATTGTAAGACATTTACACTCAGCCCATACATAATGAAATAAAAAATATATTTATTTATAAATCATTTAAAAAATTAAAGTTATTTTTAAAATAATTATTTTCATGAATGAAAGATTCACTACCATAATGAAATAAAAAATAAAAATATATATATTTATAAATCATTTTAAAATTCATGTCTTACATTTTTGAATAATTTATTTTTATTTTGTATGAAATGAGCGTCAAAACTAACAACGTTAAAAAATTAGGATTCACAAACGAGGAAATAAAGGATATATTAGATGAGATGTGTTATGAAGTTAATAAATATTATTTAAGAAATTGTCAAAAATTTGCCGAGTTATTAAATGATTTAGATTATGATGGAAAAATGAATAAAGATGATGTTATAAATTTCTTATATCCCACATCTGAAGAAGAAAAACCTAAAGAACCTGATGTTTTCCCTGAATATTATGAAGAACGGATTAAAGATGATGAATACGATGAAATTGAAAGACTGGAAAAAATAAGAGATGAAATAGATGAAAAAATTAAGGAATTAAGAGAAGTTGAAAAATATAATGAAAATGAAGTAGAGGGTTTAATGAATATCCCAGCTTCAGAATCAGCAGTTCAGAAATCTCATGAAGAAAGATATAAAAATTATGTCTCAGAATCAACACAAAATTTATTAGATGGCGAAATAGATGAAACACTTTCAGAAGAAGGTACTAAATTTATACGTAAACATAAGTTACAATTTATTGATAATGAAAAATACCCTTGTATCTTACTTTCACCCCTCTCGATTCTGAGAAATTCAAAAAAAGCTCTTAAAACGTGACATATGCAACTAATACGATTAAGAAAAGATCATGATATTTACACAAATTATTATTTAAATAAATGCACAGGTGTTGATAAAGTTTTTGATTTATTAGATAAAATATCAAAAGAAACCATTGGAACCTATAAAATTTTGTGTGATTGTGGTTTCATTATTGAAGATACCAATAATGTTTCATATGAAAGAACAGCACGAAGGAAGATGAAGTGGAAAGGTCTATACCATTCGTTATTAAGAATATAAAAGATATGAAAACGTATAAGCATTATATTTATTCATTTATTTAGAAAAAATGGAAGCAACCCATAAAACATCTTCTCATCATTTTATAGCTATTCATACATTCCTTTTCAAAGGTGTGAAATTAAATAAGACAGGAATTAGATTTAATGTATCAGGGTACGCATTCTTGAGTAAATTAAAATGTATTCGTCACGTCGCAGATGATAAAAATTTATGTGTTCTTAATTCATTTTATGGGCTTTAAAAAATAAACTTTATTTTTTAATTTTTTATTCTTACATAAATGAACAAAAACGGAACAGCTAAAATGAATGATAATCAAATTAGAGCAGAAGGTAGAAGGTTATTTAAACGCTTCTATAACATTCCTGATGGTGTTAATCCTAAAACTCGTAGAAGCTATTTAAATGAAGCAATAGATGCATATGAAGGGTTTGAATTTCATCAGAAAGTGAGAGATTAGCGAGAATGTTAAATGTTAATATTGATTTCTATTATTGTGATCCTCAACCAGAAGACGTGGACATAAAAAGGTAGACTTTCATTAGTGGATTCAATAATGATAGATCCAGAATTTGAAACAATAAATATTTTATTAACACAGAGTCCATGTGGAAAACTTCACGCTGACAGAATAACAGACGTTGAAGCTCACCGGCTATAAAGTTTGTCCATATTGTAAAGAAGAAGTTTATTCTATCCGTGATGACCCAGAAAGGAAAAAAAAGAAGATTTTTAAAGCATTGTGAGAAATGTAAAGAAAATAATGGAAGATTAATTCAAGACGTTCAATTGCAAAAGACACAGCAACCATATGCACCACATATTACGAACAGAAGATATATCAGTGGTTATTAGCTCATAATTTGCAGGAATATTATCAACCGACAAGATATTATATTACTTTTGACTTCGAAACATTAGAGACTAAAGAAGAATTACAACTTTCTGAGTGTGCAACTTTGAACGCTTACTTAAAACCATTCATGGTATCATCAACGGTTAAATTAAATGATAAAACATATATCGAGGAATTTTTGCTTACTTCGAGTGATTCTTTTATTTCTGATTGGATTGAGTTTTTATTTTCAACCTGTTCATTAGTTGCTAAATCAAATATTGAACAATATGAAGAATTAATGAGTCGCAAAACGGATCTTTGAGTCCTGAAGGTCTTTCAGACCAAACGGCGGGACTTTGTCTCATACATTAAATGAAAAACAGAAAGGAAGCATTTAAAGAACTTCTAGATGAGGAATTCAATAAAGTGAATATCATAGGTTTTAATTCGGGAAAGTTTGATTTAAATTTAATTCTTCGTGATTTAAACACTGCAAAATGGAAAATAAAATCAATGCTGGGTTCATCTTCACAATTTAAGCAAATCATTGTAAAGAAAACAAACGTTCATATGAATTGAGATTTTTGACATCAGAAATTATATAGCGGGTGGGACATTAGACCAATTCACTCAAGATTTCGGAAACAATAAATCACGTGTTAAATCCTTTTTCCCTTATCAATTCATCACATGGGAGAATTACGAAGAAGAATTATATAAAGTGGAACCATTCACTCAAGATTCATTTTATTCAGCATTAACCCAAGAAACTATATCAGATAGTGATTATCAAATATATCTCAATGATGCTAAAAATTTTAAGAATAGATTAGAATATTTTATTCATTATTGCAATAAAGATGTTGAAATTATGATTGACCCAATTGATAAAATTATTGAAGAAACATTTGTTTATAAAATTGACATGCTTCATAATCTTTCTTTATCATCGAATGCTTCAATGATTCGTTACGCTTTAGCATATAAAGACTTTAATCCTAATGAAAAATATCCTGAGGAAGAGATAGAATCAAGTTTTGAATTAACGAAAAAGTATTGGAAATATAAAATTGAATCATATAAGAAACAAGATGAAAAAGCAGAAAGGGATACTAAAATAATGTTTCAATGGATGATTTCAATACTATCACGATTTAATCCTTTCATCTAAATGCAAAATGTGTGGTAAAGCGTTTACATATGCAAATAAACCAACATTGGATAGAATCGATAATGAAAAACCACATACCAAAGAAAATTGTCAGTTAATGTGTTGTTATTGCAATGTCGTGAAATCAAATAAAGATGAAGATGTTCAACGTTTAAGAATCAATTTAAGAAATTACGCATTAAAAAATAATTTACCAATGACTTTAGATTCAGTTGAAGCTTATCACATTCTCCGTAATGGAATTACTGGTGGTCTATCAAATGTTCAACATCGTGTTAATCTTAAAGGAATCACGCACATTAATAAACTTTCATATAATCCAGAAACTAAAACTGTATCAAATGAGGACACCACCAACATTATGACTCATTTCGTTGGTGTTGACTTTAATTCATTATATCCTTCATCATTTTCATCTAATCCTCATGATTTCATTCAATATACTGACCATAAAATGTATATGCCGGGAAGATTGAATGGTGTTATCATTTGTGATACAGCAACAAAGAAAGCAAAAGCACTGGGAATAATTAAGAAGAAAAATACTTTATTCGTGGCTGAAGTAAAGGGTCACATTGATGAAAAATACATTAATGATTACATAAACTTTTTACCGATAATAAGAAACTTAGATATTATCACAGATGAAAAAACAATTGGCAGTTTTATGTATAATTACATGAAATCAAACAATCTACCAGTTGACCAGAAACAGAGAAAATTAACTCAATTAGCATCAACACACAACCAATATCAACCATTTTCTTCTTATTATCTTTGGTATCTAATAGACAGATTTCATTTTATCATTGATGATTCAATCAATTTTAACATTTACGAAAAATACTTGTTTTAATGAATTTGCGAACAAATTTATGAACGAAAGACAAAAGGCTGAATTAGAAGGAAATAAAGGAAAAAGTTTATTTTGCAAAATTTCACTTAATGGATCATATGGTTACGATGCAATGAATACACAAAATTACGCAAAGACTAAAATAATGAATGCACAGAGGGCACGCGTTGCATGTATGTCAAATAAGTTTAAAAACATAAGAGAAATAGGTGAGGATACATATCAAGTGATGCTTAAAGATAGATTTTATAGATGTGATACATGTTTACAAGAGGCATTCTTCACTTTAGATAATGCTAAATACTGGTATTTGGTTTTCATTTATGATTTTATGTATAAATGCATGAATGTTAATCGTTTTCATTTCATTGAAGGTGATACTGATTCATCTTATTGGGCAATCGCTGGCGACCCAAATCTTCCTAACACTCAAGCATTTCAAGCAATTGTTACCGATAAACAATTTTATGATAAAAACATTTTCAAATTCGCACCTTTTGATTTCTTTTGTTTTGATGAGAAATTTAAACCTAAATTAAAGAATAAAGCTGAAGAAAAAGCACATGAGAAAAAATTATTGGGTTTAGCAATTGAGAAACAAGGTGATAACATGGTTGCTTTATGTCCTAAGTGTTATACATCATTCAACGGTTCAATTGATGGGGGTGATTTTAAAAAGATTGCACAAAAAATGAAAGGTGTTAGTTTACGACAAAATAAGCAATTAACACCTAAAAATTATTTGGATATAATAAATGATAAAGTTATTTGATGGTCAGAATATTAATTTACAACTTAAAAATGGGTCAATGACTCGCTTAACAATCGGTAAGACTGCATTAACAGGAGCACACACTAAGGCTGTATGTTGTGAAAATGGATGTTGTATGCCATTTATTTAATACAATTTAAAATTTTATTTTTAATGAAATGCCACAGAAGAGACAAAAGGAACCGTTAATGATGGTTTTGATACTATGATTCAAAGAGGTGGGCACCCTTAAACTTTATTTTATTTTTATATAAATGGATAACACAGATTTAAAAATTTTAATTGATGATTTAGTACTTAATCAAAATTTTCTTTTATTATGAATTAAAATCATATCTCCAAAAACATAATAATATATATAACGGGTGATGATATGGAATATTATTATCCATATTATAAAAATGAAATTTTGAAATATCATGATAAAATAATTTCTAAAATTAAAGACAAAATTAAAAATAATGAATATACAAAGGGAAAAACTAAATCACAACTTAAACAATTGAAAGATTTCAAAAATAAAGTATTAACAGAAGAAGATATTGATGAATTATATAATTTATATAATCCTGAGCCACAAAAACCAAAGGTGCAAAACGCCCTAACCCTTCAGACCATAAATGAAGCACAAGCTTTAATTTATGATTCATTAGTTAAACCATATTCAGCCCGACTTTTAAATGAAGATCAACTTTTGGAATTCATCCTTCAACATAAACTCGAAGCGGGAAAGTATATCAAACCTTTATATACAGCATATTTAAAACAAATGAATAGAATACATCCAGAATTAATGAAGGAAGGAATGAAATCCAAAATCAAAGCAGATAAAATTAAACCACTTGCAACACCAAAACCTCCAACGACAGTACCGCCTCCTCCTTCAGTTAATCCTTCATCATTCACTTTATTATATCCATTTCAAACATTAAAGAAGCAAAAAGATTTTAAAAAGGATTTCAAAATATTAAATAAACCAATTGACCCAAAAATTCAACCGTTAAAGGAAAAATTTAGTCGCCCTTCATTTGCTCCATATCCATATTCATACGAAATAGATCATTTAGAATATTCAAAAGAAAACGTTACTTATTTATTTGCCATTAACATTAACACTAGATATTTATATTGCATTCTGGTGAAAGGGAAAACAGAACAGGAAACAAGAAGAGCTATTCAATACTTACTAGATCATGAAAGAGTAGATAATATAAGGGGTGATGGTGATAAAGGATTTCAGGCAGCTATGGCTCATTATTTCCCACAAATTAATTTTTACTTCTCATCCTCTCCATATACGTTTCATAATAAAATAGTTGATGCGGTAATGAGAACTCTTAGAGATGCGTTAGGGGTTAACGGTCAGATATACTGGGATGGAAATCATGACTCCATCATACAGCAGTTAGTATATTATTACAATAATACATGGCATAGAACAATAAACATGAAACCAGTGGAAATGAAAAATGATATTTCAAAAGAATGGGAATATATTAGAAAGCAAATGGAAAGGTTGAATGATGTTAAACGTGAAAAATTAATTCGGGGCTCATGAATTTTAAACAAGGGGATAAAGTTTTGATTCATCTCGATTATGGAAAAACTAATAAATCAATGACAAAAAGAAGACGAAGATTTGACACAATAGCTGAATTTGTTAGATATATTAACGGCAATGCATTAGTTGAAGTTGACAATAAATTAATAGAAATTCGATTTATTTTATTACTCCATTATATTTAAATAATATTTAATTTTTTTATTTCGTAAGAAATGAGTGACAACAAAGCAGTCAAGAGTCCTGATTTAATTAAGATTCAGAGTCCTGACGATGAATATAAAAAGAAACTAAACAGAATTAAATCAAAAATATGCTATTACAAAAAGAAGCCGCAATGCGGTGGGGTTGATGCCCATAAAACTAATGGAACTGAAAACGATGAAGAGAGGAAAGAAATAATCGAAAAATTAGAAACTTACCGTTCAATCCTTAAACTGGGTGAAGCAAAAATAAAAGAATTTAATAGAATAAATAAATTGATTGGAAGAGATGAATTTAATAAAGATGAATTTTTAAACTCTATCCAAATTTAATTTTTATTTTTCTTTGACAACGTCTCTCTTTCCATCATTACTGCATAATCACATTTTCTCAGTTTTAGTGGTTTGTTATTTTTAGCAAGTTCTCGCATCATTTTTATCGTTTCCTCCCTTGTTATGATTCGTGGTAAATTTTGAGCTTGTGGGGTATCCATTTATGATAAAAATAAAAATTTAAATTATGCCGTTCTAAAGTTTGTGACAACATGACATTTTGACAACAGTCCCGGAAATGATTTGTCATGACTTCATCGTAATGAGTGTAAATGACCAAAATAAGTGTTTACGTTATATGGTTTTTAGGTTATTCAATAATTAATTATTTTTGAAGAACTGAAGGTGTCACTATGTCACCATGTCACCAGGTTATTTAACTTCTCTTAAAATTACTGACAACATGACATTTTGACAACAGTCCCGGAAATGATTTGTCATGACTTCATCGTAATGAGTGTAAATGACCCAAAAATAATGTTTACGTTAATGGTTTTTAGGTTATTCAATAATTAATTATTTTTGAAGAACTGAAGGTGTCACCATGTCACCATGTCACCAGGTTATTTAACTTCTCTTAAAATTACTGACAACATGACATTTTGACAACACAGCGGGACGAAAGGAGGAAGGCATTTATGAATTATTTTTGAAGAACTGAAGGTGTCACTATGTCACCATGTCACCAGGTTATTTAACTTCTCTTAAAATTACTGACAACATGACATTTTGACAACAGTCCCGGAAATGATTTGTCATGACTTCATCGTAATGAGTGTAAATGACCCAAAAATAATGTTTACGTTAATGGTTTTTAGGTTATTCAATAATTAATTATTTTTGAAGAACTGAAGGTGTCACCATGTCACCATGTCACCAGGTTATTTAACTTCTCTTAAAATTACTGACAACATGACATTTTGACAACACAGCGGGACGAAAGGAGGAAGGCATTTATGAATTATTTTTGAAGAACTGAAGGTGTCACTATGTCACCATGTCACCAGGTTATTTAACTTCTCTTAAAATTACTGACAACATGACATTTTGACAACACAGCAGGATTAATGCAAAAATAAATTCAAATCATACTTTATACTGCCTCATTTACAGGTATTTCATCGTCAGTAAATGAATCCGTCATTTCCCTGGTTAATGAGGGGTAATCATTATTAATTTTTTCATATAATCTGTCCATATGATTTTCATCGACGTTCCCGGAAAACATTTAATTACACCAAAAATATATTTTAGGGTAGAAGGTTAGATCTAACCCGATATCGACCCTCTTTTCTACCCTCAAGATTTACAAACGTTTAACATGATATACGTTATGAATTCGTGAAATTTTAAATATTTTTGTAGCTTCTATTTCTTCAGTTAATATATCAAAAATTTTAACAATGCCGAAAGTTTCTTTATACTTCTTCTTGACATCAGATAAAAGGAAATCATCAGCTGTGGGATAGTTTTTATTAAGAAATGTCAACATGTCCATTTTATCTTCTGCTGGCTTTTCTGCTTCTTTCTTTAAGTCTGCGTAATCGTTTCTCATTCTTTCTATCTCTTTTACTGAGTAGTTATATTTCCTCATTGCTGCTTTACATTTTGAACATTGCGGATTCATTTTTGCGTTATATTCTGAAACCTTACCAGCTAAAATAACTAAAGCATCAATGGCTTTCTTTAAATCTGAAGCAGTTGGTTTTATCTGTTCGTTCCATACTTTGCCTCTTCTGTCTTTATCTCTTATCTGCCACACACATTCAGCAGCTAATGAAACAAAGTTATCGTAAGTCTTAAACTCCTCAGATTTATATATGTCAGAAACGTTTTTATAAACCATGTCGCAATCTTTGTTCATAACTTTATGGTTGCAATGAAAACCAAGGAATTCATAATTTACTTTACGTATGAACTTCTTTATTTCTACTGAATCAGTAACTTTAACTTCAATTTCATCGAATTCAGGAATAGTTAGTTTTTGTTGCTGAACTTCCGGTAATTTAGGCAAATGGTCTATGATATCTTGCATTTCATATAGCTCCTCTCCATTTGTTTCATCTTTCGCACTACAGTCTAAATTACTTGTTAAAAGTTCTTGCTTTATTCTTTGTATTTCTGTTTCAAAAGTATATGAAGAAGGAATGAAGTTTTTCATCTCTATCAACATTGACGTAGGATTCATGATTAATGAATTTGGTGCCGTGCATGCTGTCGAAAGTGCTGATGTTTCGATTTTTGTAATCATATTTATATAAAAATAAAAAAATAAATAAAAATAAAGTTAATTTTATTTATTTCTATCTTAAGGAAATTCATGAAAATTCATGATTTCGAGAGTTTTAGACCATGATAGATATCGGGTTAGATCTAACCTTCTACCCTAAAATATATTTTTGACGTAAATTTACAGTATTTATGAAAACATTTACGAAAACATTTACGAAACATTAACGTAAACATGAGACTTTGTCTCCGGACTCTTTGAGTCACTTAACGATAAAATATATTTTTGGGTCATGGGCTATGCCCCGCCACGTTGCGTCTTTATGACAAAAATAAATGGTTCATTTACTCACAATATTTTTGTACAAAACGACCCCAAGCTTTTAACTTCTTTTCTGCAGCTTCTAATGCTATCTTAGCGAGTTCATATTCTCTAAATTCTCTCTTTAAATTTTCTTGTTCCCATTGGTCTAGTTCGAATGGAGAATCTCTATAACCATAACATAACTCACGTTCATGTTCTAATTGTTTTTCGCGCATTTTTCTAACTTCTTGTTCGAACAAAGGTTTAGCATTCTCTACTGTATCTTCAAGTTCTTCTTCATCTAATTTCTCATGAACTTTCTTGTCTATGGAGTCCATAATTTTTCCAACTGCTATGCAATATTTTGGAGAAGCCCACATTGCTATATAGTTTATAAGTCTTGGGTCTACATACGTTCCTCTAACTTGTTTGATTTCATCAGGAATTCCTGCATGAATTTTGTATAAAAAGCAACCGCCGGAATTCGGACTGTTGCTATATTCTTCACAAAATGCCTTATAATACTCTTCCCAGGACTTATTTTCCAACAACTTTCTAAAGTCTTTCCTAAACTGCTGACACATATTTGTTGCATTAATGTAACCATCCTTGTCTCTACGTAAGACTTCAATACCGTTATAAGTGCCTTTTGTGAATGTTTCACCATTAGATTTGTTCGTGAATGTTTTTGCTTCGACCGACATTACTGTTCTTACATACAAAATAAAAAATAAATAAAAATAATTTTAAAACTAACTTTATTTTTGTACTGCATCAAATTTTCGTAAATGTTGTCAAAATATCATGTTGTCATCATTTTTAAAAGAAGTTAATTAACCTGGTGACACATGGTGACGTGGTGACACCTTCAGTTCTTCAAAAATAATTAATTATTGAATAACCTAAAAACATGAGACTTTGTCTCCGGACTCTTTGAGTCACTTAACGTAAACATTTATTTCTGCAGTTCATCCATTACTTCATTACCTAATTAATTACAGACATAAAATATATTTAGTTCATTCGGTAAGCCTGCAAAGTAGGCTCAAGTGTGTTTATTGAACGCGGTACCATGCGAATACAGTCACAAATGGTGGCATATAATCTTTACCCAAGCCTGTTGGATTTGTTGTGAAAGTGTGTGAATGATTTCCTGCGGTTCCACAGAAAATACCTGTGCTTGAATCTACTGGGTCAGTTGAAATATCAGATCTATTCATTCCCTGTCTATTCGAACCCGCTGCAAGATTTGTATAACCTCTTTTTGTTATTGAATGTGAATGATTACCTGTTGTGTTTGTAGTTCCTGTATGAGTGTGTGGTGGAAGGTTTGCTTCTTTAATTTTCTTCGAACCTCCTGTTTGCTTTGAATATCTAGCACAGTATAAGAATTTATCTACAATCTGCTTCCACGTACCAAAACCTAAAACACTTGCTGGATTTGTTGAGTTCATTGACGTATAAATAGAACCAACAGGATATAATGTTTGAAGTATTTCATTTTTCATGCTTGTAATCACATCATTTACTTCCGACTTCTTTGCATAATTTTCATCAACATATGTTTTATCTGCTTTAAGGTCTAAACATCCTGAAACCCATTCTGTATCAGCTTTAACTTTAAAAGTCTCCGATGTCCATTCATGATACCATTCAACCTTTTCTTTAATTTCATTATCTTTTTCATCAACATAAACCAAATTTGCCTTCTTATTTAATTCACTATCCACATATTCCTTATCCACCTTCTTCATTATGTCATTTAGGAAACCTTCTATGAATTCCTCATTTAAATTAAATCTTCCAATCTTCAAAACTTTAGGAAATGCATTTAATGCGTAATATCTCTGTTCTTCTGGTGGAATTGATGTTATATCATCCGTTATTCCTTTAATTTTTGAATTCATAAATAAAATTTCTTTTATATTTGATATCACTGCACCACCTTTGCAAACGAATTCGAAATGGTCATTTTTCAATACTATCTCCAAATCTCCATATTTCAACCTTTGCGTTTGTTCTGCCGTCTTTGAATTATATGCATATATGGCGTATGTAATGGTCTGAAGGACCTGGGTGCTTTGTGCCTTAAGTTGCTGTTGTTTAATCATTTATTATGATTTAAAAATAAATATTTAATCTGTTATCTCATCAGCTATTTTTCTATTTGAAATTGCCATAATATTTCATTCATAAATTCTAAATCACAATCAAATAGGTCAGTTATTCTAAATTTAATATTTGATAAATCTTTTGAATGAAGAATAAATGAATTCCCGGATAATTGAAACGGATATGATAAAGAAAATGTGTTTAAGTTGATGGATAAAATGTTTTGTATTGATGGGTAAGAGTTAGGGTCTAATGTTTGATGTGAAAATCTCATTGGGGTATTAACTTTATCACATTTGATTAAAATGAAATTGGAACCGTGTCAGAATACAAAACATCCCCAACATCTTTTTCAAAATTTAATATCCCAACAATGAACGAAGATGAGGAGTACAAAATTTAATTTTCAGCGGGAATTTAATAAGGTTATTTATTTCATCAAGTTCAAAAAGTTTATCAGGTTTTGATTTAAAATTTTCTTCATACCATACGATAAATGATTCATTTAAATAACTTAAAATCATGTTAATATCCCATTTCGCTATCACATTATTTATATACATATCATACGTTTTTTCATGGTCATCTTTAATAAATGATATATAATCTGAAGGGTCTAAAAGAATGGGATTAAATTTACCACTCACAGAAACGAGAGTAACATTATAAATTCCGCTAACTGTTAAATTTAATTCACAGTATTATTCGAAATAATATTGATAATTGACATTTTTATTACGATTAAAAATATGGTAAAGCGTTATTTTCCAGTGATAAATAAAACTAGAATAAGATTACCTCAAGAATTCATAAATTCAACGAATAAGAAATTCATTCATGTTATAAATTTTAGTGTTTTCAGAAAATATGAGTCAATGTCATATTCATCAACAGGTTATATTTCACTTCATTCAAATTTAGTTCAATCAAACCCATATAATGACCATTTCATAAGATTTTCAGATGGTATTAAAAATGTAATTGATAGATTAAAATATGAACAGATTGACAATATCGAATTTTTGGAATTTTGGTTTAAATATCCCGATGGAAAAAAGATTGAAGTTAAAGATAAAGCTGATACTATAACAAAAACAATTACAATGACCGATCCAGATAGTGGGGAACAAAAAGAAATAAAACAAACGATAGAAACTGGTGAAAGGTCAATTATTATTGATTATGATTCAAAGGATTATTATTCGATAATGTTAATGCTTGAATATTAAATAGCCTTAACAAAGAATTTTTCAAGTGATATTTTATATTCATCAACTATTTTATTATAAATATCATTATATGTTAAATGAAGTTCAGTTGTTGTTCCGTTCTTTGATATCTTAATTGTGCTAATATCCTTTATAGGATTTATTTTTGCAACTGTTCCGCAGCATGAAACCTCATCATCTATGAAAAATTGAATCTTAACGTCTGAATCTTGAACATCACAAAGAATGGCGATAATGTGAATTAATGATTCATAAGGTAAAATAATTAAACCGGATTGATCAATTAAATTTATTATTGAATCATAATTATTAATTATTATATCACGGTAAATTTTCATTAATTCAGAATTAATGTCTATTTTATATGGGTTCTCGATGTTTGATGAAAGAGGTGGGGGTATGTTGGATAAGTGGGAATTTCAACAGGTTCTTTACCAGGTTCAGATAAAATGATTGGGTCTCCATTCTTTATTTTGCTCCTCTCCTTTTTCGGTAAGTCACGAGTTAATAAATTTGGTTGAGTTGCTGACCTTGTTAATTCAGGGCTAACATTAACTTTAACATTTTGAATAATTCGTGATTTATCATCATTTACGTTATAACCAACCGTAATCTCTGCTTTTGCGTTAGTGTTCTTTTGACTAGTGAAACGTCTTCTCATTTATATTCGAATAAAAAAATATATTTAAACTTTTATTTTGCTGGAACTTTTGAATCTATTATTCCCTGTATTTGTTCATGAAGTTGATTTTTAGCTGTTTCATCGAAATTAATAGACCGAATATATTCATTAATTGCATTCTTATAATCATCTGATTTCTCAAATTTTCTTTTATCTGATTCCTTAACTAAATCATAAGTTAAACCACGTTGCTGATATAATGGTTTCTTAATTAAATCTTTGAATGCTTGAGATAAAGCACCTGATGCAATTCTTGCTACTATAATTGGTTGGAATTGCTGTTTAAGTTCATCTTTAACATTTGCGAAAACTGGATCGAATAAAGCAACTTTAAAGAATTTCTTAGCTGAAATTTCAGGTCTAATATTTGCATATTGACCATCAAACTGGTTAGAATATCGTGGTAATCCATCCGGTCCCTCTTCAATAGCATTTAATTCTTCATTGAAATAAGAATATGGATTATGACGGTATGAATTAATTGGACCATTTTCACCTTCTCCAATGTATTGTTTAACAGCTTTTCCATTTTCATCAAATTGCATAGGATAACGTTCATTATATGCTTTACGTTTAGGATAATCAGTTATAGTTAATTTATAACCATTTATGACTTTAATATTACCTTGACCATCAGTAACGAAAACTTCATTTATACCATCAGGTTTTCCATTTGGACCCGTAATGTCTGCTTCGTGTGCTTCCCAATTTGGACCATGACGTTTGGCATATGCTTGAGCTTCTGGTAATGTTAAAACGTTTCTCATTTGTTTAACATCTTTTTGAAGACCAGCAACAATATGAACTAATTCTTTCATTCCATCAGGAACTTTCATAGTTCTATTATATGCACCCTTTTTGTTTGTTCCTTGTTTTAATGGAACCTGTAGAAGATTTGCTATTTCTGTCATGTTTAATTATAAATAAAAAATAAAAATTAATTATAAAAAGTTAATCAAATTTAACACTTCCTTTATTTAAATCAACTATTATTTTTCCATGTTCACCTAATTGCTGATATTGTGTGTAAAGTTCATTAATGCTCATTGGTAAATTCACTTGATAAAGCATAACGTTCAACTGTTGACGACTAAACCCACTGAAAATGAAAAGTGTTGATAGATTTGATTTAATGTTTGTGCTTAATGCTTTGAAGTATTGAACAGCCATAAAGAATGAACACTGAATGTGTCGACATTGAGTTAATAACTGATTAAAATATGATTTCTCATTTGTTATTAGTTTTGATTTCACTGCATCATCTAGAAAAATGAGTGAATGCAAAAATTCTCTATCAAAATTTGAAATAGAAAGTGTTTCAAATAATTCATCCCGTTGTTTATCAATAATTTTATCCTCTAATCCTTGCTTCTTGATTGTATTATATAATTCTTTATACATTAAAAAGTTTTTTAAATAATCTTCTGCTTCTTCTTGTGATAAATAAATAATTGGAATTTTGATTAAATGCTTTAAAGATTCAAATGTATCATCTGAAGGTGAACCTGAACGGTTGATATAAATTAACACATGTGAATGGGGGAAGTGTTAGCAATAATGATAATTTGTTTTAATATCGTTAATGTTTTACCTTTATTTTGTTTACCAATTGCTGCAGTGATTGAATTTAAGTAACATTCAGAATATGGAATTTTCATTAATTTTTCCTTAGATAGAGCATTTCTATTATCACTCAATGCTTCATTAATCATATCATCTACGTATGTATTATATACTCCTGCTAATTCTTCATAAGGGGTGGATGAATTTAAATCCATTTAATCAAAAATAAATTTATAATTTTAAACATTTCTATTCATCAATATTTCATCATATGAACTTCTATACTGTGGTGGTGTACCTGTTGGATGATATTTCAAACCTTCATCCGGTGTCCATGTCCAATATGTAGTCCTAGTAAACCAAACCTGAGGAGGATTTGTCACCTTTGAACAGTAAGTGTCATTTACCCTGAATGATTGGATAAGCTTTCACTTGTACTGTAACTTGTGAGTTGAAAGTTTCTAATCCATCAAAGAATATACCCGCTCCATCACGTTGAACTGGAATAGTGCATAAGAATGAAGTTTGGTCTTTCCATGTTCTAGCTAATGGCGTGCCATCATCATCATTCAGTGGTCTAGTTAATGAGTCCTCGTATTCTTCCGTGCATTCATTCACTCCATCTAAATCAGAAGCTTGAAGCATACGTGTAAAGAATATGTCACCCACTGTGGTCATCGCTTGATCGGGGAAGTTTCTGGAATCTATAGTGACCTGAAGACCTCGAAGCATTGGATTTTCTAAAACCGTTCTTTGCATTGCATTCTTCGGAAATGTTAACACAACATCTGTAACATTATGAAGAGCGTATGAGAAATCTGAGCTAATACCTTCAGGAGTGATGCAACCTCCATTTAGTGAACGAACGTCAATATGTTGAGCTGGAATCATGAATGGATCTTCCTTACTGAATAAACGTGGTATTGCTTTAACTGATTCTTCAATTAAACCGTATCCTGGTGTAATGCATTTATCCTCTAAAACTTCCATCTTTGTGCATGAAATAATAACGTCATCAACTGTTGCGTCAGCAGATGTAGCGGCTAAGCTTGTAATTAATTTGGCAGGAAGTCCGATTTGTTGGAATTTGCGATCATATTTATAAACATGATTCATAATCTTTTCATAATTTTCATCAGTTATCTTTTCATAAACGTAATTTTGTAAATCAGCAACTCTTAACGGGTCAACCTGACAAAATACTAAAGTATCCCTGAAAACATAATATTTAAGAATGATTTCACCAAATGATTTAGGATAATCATCGAACGCCTGAAATGCTAACAAATCATTTACCGGAATAATCATATCAAAAGTGATATCAACTTCTTCATTTGCTTCTTGAAAACTTCTGAAGGGTCAATATATTTACCACATACTGAGTTATCATATTTTTGAACATTATTATATAACGAATGAACAAACTTTTTAACTTTCCTTTCTGATTTTGGTTTATATGTTGCAAATGCGAAAGATTCACGGGCGCAATCCATCTGAAGATAACCGGCATCACCTCTTTCGGTTTCTACTTCTAATTGTTTAAAGCTTTGATTTGATGATTTGTAACCAACGAATAAACGCATGCATTTAAAAGCGGCATCACATGTGAAAGCTTTATTTGAAACTAGAGTTGCTTTAACTTTGCGTTTAATATATGTGTCACCTAATTGGTTCACATCATGAGCCGGATTTGTAATTCTTAAATGAGTTTGTTTATCATCAAAATATGGAGCATCAGAGTCATAGCATGAACTTTCAAGTTCTCTATAATATCTTCTACCGTCATTCTTTGCGAATATTTCATTTATCTTTTCGAATGAATGAAAACATTTCCATTAATCGGTTTAGTGTTTGGCACCAAATAGTTAGTCGTCATTTATTATTAAATAAAAAATCAAAATTAAAAGATGAAAATGAATTTTTAATTTTAATGAAATAATCAACTATGGCTGCAGGTATATTTAAGAAACTGTGGGATAAAGTAAAAAGAGGAGCGCATAAAGTTTGGGAAACAATGAAGAAAGGAGCAAATTGGATATTTAAGAATAAAGAAGCAATTAGTGACGTTGCTGAATCAATAACGCCAAAAGCCGCCCCAATAAGAGAAATATTAAATAAAGGAGAAAAAGTTTATCAAAGACTTCAACCGATACTAAGATAAAAATAATATTTATTTATTTTTCCACTATCTACCTCCTATTTTATTAAGTATTCCTTCAGCAATTCCACCAACTGCGTTACCTGCTTGTGCTCCCATCGCCGGATTACCTGCTTTAGTACCTAATACTCCACCTATGATAGTTCCTGCCGTTTTCGCTACTGGTGCCAAAAAGTTTGCAACGGGTTTAATAATCTTTTTATAAACCCAACCCGCAGCTTTCTTAATTCCATCCCATAATTTTTTAAAGAATCCTGCCGCCATTTCTGATTTAATATTAATTAAAAAATATATTTCATCACTTATATTCTAATTTTTATTTAATGATAAATGAAACCAATTTTAAAAATAAATGAAACAGAGAAGGAAGAAATAAATGAAAGTGAAAATGTTCAACAAAAAATAAATGTTGTTAAACCAATTACTGAAATAAAAATTTTTTCATCTGTTGAAGAATTTAATGACTATTATGCTAATAATAAAAAATTATTTGAAGAATTGACAACATGTAAATTGAATAAAATGTTTAAAGTTGATGGATTCAAAATTTCAAAAATAAAAGGAGTGGTTAGTTTGAAATCTATTCCTCAATCAAGAATCACCTCATTAATGAAAATTGATGATTTAACAAAAAGAATAGAAGAGATTGAAGAAAGAATAAATCAAATAATTGATATCATAAATTCAAATAATCATTAATTTCTTAAAGTTCAATGTTGAACTCATCAAATTCTTTTTAAAGTTTAGAGTGGGGGACAAACTCGCCCATTGTCACTTTTTCATTAACCTTAAACTTGTAATTTTCATTATTTTTAATTAACCTTATTTCTTTCCCAATTCCTGATTTATTTTATTCACTTACTATTAAAAGTCACATTTTAATAAAATATAATAATTTATTTATAGCATTTTTTAGTATATTGTAATAAAAAATTAATTATAATAAATTAAATGTTTATTAAATCAAATGTTTTCTTTGCAATAATATTTTTAATGTTGAGTAAACAATGTTGGGATCAAGTGTATCATTTTTCAGACCTTTCTGAACAGCTCCAAGCATACTGATGCATTCGACTTTTTTAAATTGTGTCATTTCTTCGAAATCTCTTGTGACTTTTTTGATAACTTTAACACTTCTCTCTGAATCCAGACCTTTAATTTGCAACTTAATCAGGAATGAAGGAACAACACTGGAATATAACTCGATGACAAGTTCATCGAGTCGAAGATTTGGTTGTACACCACTTGTATGTGCCGGATACCATTGTGTCAAATTTTTTCTGAAATTAACTTTAAAAGTACTAAGTAAGATCATGAGATATAGCAATATATGTTTAAACCAACTTATATTTTGGTTGTACACCACTTGTATGTGCCGGATACCATTGTGTCAAATTTTTTCTGAAATTAACTTTAAAAGTACTAAGTAAGATCATGAGATATAGCAATATATGTTTAAACCAACTTATATTTTGGTTGTACACCACTTGTATGTGCCGGATACCATTGTGTCAAATTTTTTCTGAAATTAACTTTAAAAGTACTAAGTAAGATCATGAGATATAGCAATATATGTTTAAACCAACTTATATTTTGGTTGTACACCACTTGTATGTGCCGGATACCATTGTGTCAAATTTTTTCTGAAATTAACTTTAAAAGTACTAAGTAAGATCATGAGATATAGCAATATATGTTTAAACCAACTTATATTTTGGTTGTACACCACTTGTATGTGCCGGATACCATTGTGTCAAATTTTTTCTGAAATTAACTTTAAAAGTACTAAGTAAGATCATGAGATATAGCAATATATGTTTAAACCAACTTATATTTTGGTTGTACACCACTTGTATGTGCCGGATACCATTGTGTCAAATTTTTTCTGAAATTAACTTTAAAAGTACTAAGTAAGATCATTTATTTTTGCATAATATAATGCCAATATGGTTTCTTTTGATTTTATTTCATTTATAAGCAAATCAGATTTACCCAAAAACTCCACTCCATAAGCGTTCATTTGCTAAATTAAAAAGTGACAATGGGCTAGTCTGTCCCTTTCTCATTTTAAAAATAACTTTAATTTTTTTAATGATTTATAAATAAATATATTTTTTATTTCATTATGTTTGGGCTGAGTGTAAATGTCTTACAATTTTGAAAATTTTTTAAATCTTGATTTATTCAAAAACGTAAGAATCAAAACCGTCAGAATCATACATTTTTTACTTCATATGTTAAAAAAATGATACAAAATCGCTCGATATTGTATGAATTCTTACGTTTACAAAAAAAGTCACAAAACCCTTCCACATATACTACTACACACATTGCGAATATATTTTCTTTGAATGAATGCAATGTTATATCTTTGGGAAAAAGGGTTCACAAAATTACTTGTTTGTTTCTTCTAACATAGTTTTTTTTTTTGACATGTCAAAAATAAACCTGAATTTATCCCAAAAATGAATTCGTCATAGAAACTGTAATATGATTAAATATAAGATGATATGAAGTGAAGTTCTCCACATTTTCAATTGAAAGTGAAGTGAATTCAATTTGTTTATCATTGTTTAAACTCTGCATTTTTAATGCATACACGTCAATGAGGTTATAAGAATTTGTGCATAAAAGTTCTCCCAGAGGTAGGGCAACGATAGGTCAAAAAGGCTTCTCTGATAGATTTCCTTGCCTTTTGGATATGCTATAATATATTGCCTAGCATGATATGATATGATGTCAAAAGTTAGAACATAACTTAGGATCTTGAGAAAAATGAAAAACAAAAATTACATAAAAAAAGAAAAATTTTATCTAATTTGTTTTTTTGGACCAAATAAGTAATTTTATTGAATTTCAATACGACACATAGATTTTATTATTAGTAATAAATATAATGGTTTACTATTAACAAGGAACCTAAACTAATGAAAATTTGATTTCAAATATTGTATATGATTATCATAGATTACCAAAATATATTGCTATTTATGAGGATATAATATTGATTATTAGTAAATCGTATAAATTTAATAAATATACCATGAATATTGAATGAATTTCTTGATTCATAGGGGTAAAACGCGCTTTTATATGATTTAGACAGAGAATTTATGAGATGTAAATAACACAATAAAGGTTTATATTGAATATTTTCTAAAAATAAATCGAAATTATAAAAAACAATACATTTATTCATTGAAACTACTTGGACAAATATGAAACAAGCATTCAGGCAATACTTTTGAGACTTCAACGCATCTGATAATTTTTATATAACTTCACCTCTTATGCTTAGAGTGGAGGTATTGAGATCGTATAAGTATAGATGAGCTCACATTCAGATATGATGTGTGAACTTCTGTTTTCACTGCAATTTTGAATCAGAATAAACTCAAAACAAGAATAAAATGATATACTCACTCTCTAAATGTGTTCGAGATTTAAAGTTGTATGAATAAAACGATTCATCTTTCGAAGCCTCCCATTTAATGAGAGACTTCGAAAGATGAATGTATTCATGTAGATGAAATACTATATATGACCATGTGTGATACTAAAGATATCAAAATGTTCATTTTTAAGTGCAATAGAAGGGTTATCTCTCGTAAAATCTCAATTTAAGGAAGATTTAGAAAGAACTCCTTTCCTAAGTAGATAGTGTGTGGTTTCTGTCTTTTGGTTGATCAGGAACTATGAAATTAAGTCGGACAGAAAGAAGTTCTTTCCAAAACAGACTCCAAATGAGTTGTTCGAAAAGAACTTCCTTCTGTATATGGATAATTGTAGTTACCGCACTGAAGTATGTGATTGTGATGATGGAGTTCTCGATAAATCTAAAATCGGATTAAGATTAATTGAAAACTCAAGTAATTCTTTGAAATCTTGTGTTGTCTGGCACTATAATAACCAAAGAATGAGAATATTATGTTGAATGATGAGTACGTGTGCTCGGCATTCGCCGAGCGAATTGAGTTTAACGTACTATGAAAAGTGACAAATTTGGGCTTTTTTTCCTAGGGTTATGATCTCTTCCTTTCTGCTCAATACGACAGAAATGAAAGAATGAATTTGTACTCCCTAATTGATTACTACAATCTGTATCTATCTTTAACATAGAATTAGCTGCATTGTGATTTATACTCCAGAATTATTCAATTTAAGATCAACCTCGTAAATTTTAATCATATTGCACCAATACTCCTACGTTGAGATAAGAACATGATTATACATACCAAAGCCCCATATTAAAAATCAAAATTTAGCACCTCCATTATGCAACCACATTATTCGTCGCAAATAAGTATATTTACGCATATTATGATGCATATTCACACAACTCGTATACATGAAAAGTTATTAAAATCAGACAAAATTATTGCAATAAGGAAAAAAAAACAACTTTATTATATATGTTAGTAATGAATTACAAATATTTCTACAAAGAATGCTCAATACTTCATATAATCTTCGAATATTTCTTATTACAAGTTAATACATTTTGACTCGAACATGATAAACAAAAGCTGACACGCTGATTACTACATTTATGAAAATATAGTACGTTTCCATTCATCTGTTTACTTGTTTTTGTTGGAATAAAATCATTTTTTTTTCTTTCATGAAATAAGAATTTTGCTGCGAAAGCAATATCTCTAACAATAATTAATACATTACGTCAACTCTGGAATGAGTATTTATCAAATATGATATCAAAATCAAAAATTAGTTGTTTTTTATGAGTAAAAACGATGTAAATTGATTATTTGACTAATTATCAAATACTTTGATTTTCCAAATTTTTTTCGAAATTGATTTTTTCATGTGAAAATTCAAATTGTTTAATTTCATTTTTGAAATTTTGAATTTTTTTTGGAATTTTGAGTTGATCAATTCAGCAGAATTGATAATGCTATTGCTTTAGGGCATACCACAAGGTGATGAATAAAAGGTGAACATTAACAAATTATTTTAAATCACAAATATCATCCTCATCAACTTTAATTCTAAAAAGAACTGTACTGAATTATGAAAATGCATGATTTACATTATTAAAATCTTTGAATGAAAATAGTACAAGATAAGTTTTTATTCATTTTTAATTAGATTTAAACGAAAAACTACTCCATATTAAAATTTAAGTCGAGAAATCGTATTTTGTTCTTATTTGTTAGCATTTTGTAGACATTCTAATCTTGAATTAATTTGTTACATGATATTATTAACAAATTTAACTGAAAAAATATGTTAATATGGAATAAACCATGATTATATAAGCTATCAATGCTATATATACATATGTAAAAGATTCATATTAACTCAATTAACAAAAATGATAGATTTTCATAAAGGTTCAATCTAGGTTCGTCCGAAAATTTTGATTTTTATATAGAAGACATAGTTTCATATACATAATTAAATTTTCAAACAAATTTGATCATACCATTTATTAAGCAGGATAGTATATTAATTACTATCAGTATAAAAATATAAAAATGATTATATTTAATTATTGCATAATTTAGTCAAAGAGTTATAAGCCTCAAGTGATCGTTATCACCTTCAATGCACGTATACTTTATTGATTCATAGATATTTAATCTATGTTTGACATGTTGTTGTCGTCATTCGTTTTGTTCCCATTCTTCCTAAGTTAGAATTAGAGAATACACCATCCACATCATCTAATTTGGTCCTCAGCGATAGATTGGTTCATTTTGGAGGAGTCCCATCAGACAGTTTTCGAGCACCAAATATCAAATTTTAATGTATACAAATCTTTAGTGATTTATCTCTTTTATGATGAGTAAAAGGTTTCTGCTCATCAACATTTGATTTCCGACATATATGATTTCTAATTGCAATTATTTACTTTCTTTTTATAATCTAACTCTGTGACTCATACCATAAATTAATTATTGGAAAGTGTCAATATGTTTGGCACAACGCATGGCGGAAGATACCAAACCATGCAGGGAATATGATACGTTTAAGATCTCCGAACTTTTTTTCCAAAAATTTTCTATCGTTGCCCTACCTCTGTTCTCCCCCTAAATTTATATATTGAAAATTCAATTCTGCGGTTTCAAATTTTATCGTTTCTAAAACAGAATTCTTCTGAAAAGGAAAAAAAAATAAATTAAAATAAATGGGGCAAGATCAAAGTGTAATCTCTGGAAAGAACAGGCCCTCTGTCAATGACGTTTATCTACCTATTTCTTCCACCCGTTCCTATGAAGAAGTAGCCAGTCATGGCTTCTCTGATGTTAGTGATAATGATAATACTGCCGGAAAAACAATTAACCAGCCTTTTGTTGGTATATGGTCTGTGCATATGCCGGAAGGAACAACACCTCTCCCAAGAACCGGATTTTTCAGTGCCGAAGATAAAAATTCTCACAAATGCTACATTGGATGCGGTATTAACAAAGATAATATCTTCCTCAACGATGTTTGGATGCTTGACTGCACTACACATCTCTGGAAACTCCTTAGAACCTCCGGTTCTAAAATTTCTCCGAGAACTGGTTCCTGTGCAGTCGTATATCAAAACCATTTAATCATATACGGAGGATATAATAGTACAGACTATATCAACGACATGTACGCGATAGATCTTAACACACTCGTCATAAACAGATTAGATACTAAAGGAGACGTTCCGTGTGGTCGATCCAGTCCCATTTTCGATGTCATTGGTGACCAGTTGTTTTTATGGGGCGGATTTAACGGAGATTGGCCAAATCGATTATATATTCTTGACTTAAAAACCCTAAACTGGACAGCCTATGCGCAAAACATCACTGGAAGAGCTGCTGTACCTCATATCGTATATAATGATAACATTTATATCTTCGGAGGCTCAAAATCCAGTGGAATGATGATAATAAATACGAAAAAGAAACTATGCGAGGTCATTCAGACCGGCGGACCACAACCTACGAGTATTACTACATGCAGCGGAATGATTCTTGCTGGTCAATACGTTCTTTATATCGGAGGAAAATCAGAAAACAGTTACAACCTGATTTATTGCTTCGATTTGAACCGAAATATGTGGTTCGTCTTTTATATTATGCCAGATGAAGAAACAGTTACGAAATCTGACGGTCGAGTTACAGAGAACGGTCTTTTCATGATTCCTCGCATACATTCATTTGTTTCTTATTATGATGAAGAGAAAAAGATTGTTTATACTTTCCTTGGATTCCCTTCAACAGATCCATCCCCATTTTACATGTTGAAGATCGGAGATGCTTTAGGCGTTTTGAATCATCGTAGTGATATGCTCGATACTTTGTATCGGGCATCCTGTTAATTTTATTTTTTATGTTATTTGCTATTATTTAAATTGTCTACTGTTTTATCTTCATTTTTTCATATAACTGCATTTAATATCATCTGTATGTAAATAGATTAAAACGTTTTATTGAAGATTAAAGTAAAAAAACATAAAATCTTTATTTCAATTTTCATGAAATCAATATAAAAAGCAAAAATATATCTACAAAACTTCCACATTAAGTAAAATATAAATATTTTAATGCACAAATATGGATTAATCAGCTACAAATATGCTGATAATCAATTCAATTACAACAATCCTAATAGATATAAGTAATTGTAGTTCTTAAATCAGTAATTCTATGTGTGTGAAGGCTAAGTTTTGGAAAGATGTCCAGCTAACATGATGATTTCATCTAATAATAGTTAAAAAAGAAAATGATTTAAAAATGATTACGTTTTACTCAGAAAAATTGAAAGAGATTCTATAGTTTACAAGGAAACTTTTTAAAAAAACTTTTTTTATAAAAAAATTAAAATTATGAATAAAAACATATATATATATACTGTGAGACATAAAACACTGTCAATGAAAAAGGTTATCTAACACTTCATTTTCCCTTTTTCTCAGAAGAAGAAGATTTCTTTTTCAAATGCTTTTTACTTGGCTTCTTCTTTCTTCCATTTGGAAAACAGAAGTCAGGGATCTTCTTTCTGTTGATTACCTGTGGATTTTCTATCTTTGTTGACAGAGGTCTGTTTGTTAATTTGTAAATCTCTTCCAGATACTTTTTAATTGCAGCGCTTGGGTTGACCTTCTTTCCCTCATCATCTTTTGTCTTTTCTGTCTCCAAACCGATGAAAATTGAACCTTGGTATTTATTGTTATTTTCACGATCAAAAGAAGAAGGGAAGATAGGAGCGCACTTAACACGCTCTATAGCTTCAAGCGATGTAATTAGCCTCTTAACTTTTGAGATAACTGTGCCTTTCCACCAATTATAATCTGCCAAGCCTTCTGCGCGAATATCTATCTCAATGTAGTTCTTGTACGACTCGAAGAACTCATGGTCTTCGCAAACCGCTGACCATGGAAGGTCTCCTGTAATGATATTCGGCATTATTTGAAGAGCTTTCACCATCTCTTGGATAATTCTGTTTCGCGATGACGTTGTTGCGCTTCTTTGGCTGTTTGTTGATGGATACGCTGGTGTAATGATTGGCATTACGTCGTTATGGTCGGATTCCGTAGTTGGATCCCAAGAAAGTAACTCACCATAATTAGGACGGTTGATATATATTGGCGTTGGCCATGTCCACTGCGAAATTTCGGAGAAAAAGTAGAGGGCAAGCATAGCTGGAGAAGCTGTTGGATATCTTTGACAAACAAAAGCGGAAAGAATGGCAAGATTAACGCCACCAAAGTATCCGTAGACATTTCCGTATAATCCTCGCTTAAAAGCCCAATATCTAACAAACTTTAGTAAAGTTTTGAAATTATCTAGATTAGGAACTAGTTTAATCACCATATTATTAACACGAAGACTATTGAGGGCTCTCACAGATAATTTGCTCAGGTTTTCCAATACAGAATCTGGTGATAAATCTATATCATCTGTAATGTTGTTTAATCCTAAGGCAGCAAAAGATATATCAAACTCGATATCATCATAAGTGAGCTTTATAATTGGTACATAGGCTTCTTCAACCTTTATTAGTCCTTTTACTTTAGTATCAGCTGCCAATAATTCATAGAAAATCGAAAAGAATTCTTCTTTCTGGACAAATTGAGGTGCAAGAATTACGCAATCGATATCTGACTTAGGTGAACATACACCTAGTTTGTAGGATCCACTGTAAAATAATTTTCCTTTATATACTTCGCCCTCCGGTGGCTCCATTTTCTTGTTTACGCGGACTTTTTCTATAAACTGATCAACAATTTTGCTGACTGTCTCAAAAACAGCCTGGCGGTGCTTCATTGCTTCGGCATCTGCTATCGCACCTGCAGAATCTAGGAATTCGACAAGTTTGCGGGAAGCTTCGATATCTATAGGAGTAGGCTCGGCCTCTGAGACGGGTTTGTATAGAGGAATCCATGCTGGATCGACAGCTGGAGCTTCCTCTGTTCCACTCATCGAAATTAATTTTTTTTAGCCATCAAAATTAGAATCAATCAGTGTTCAAATATTTGAATGCAAAATTACTTGTCTTGTAATAAATATCAATGATGTCGCTTGGTTACGAAAATTTAGGACTGTGAGAAAAATTGTTCCCAAGAGATGTCCTTTCTGGGTAATGAATATGAGATTTCCATTAAGTGTAAATATCAGGCATGGTAAATGTTAAGTAATTTCTTATGTTCAAGCAATATTTTCTATCCTCAATTAGACTTTCAAGATCCATGATTTTAAAATCTATCAGCATTACAGCTAGGAATTATAAAAATTAAATAAAAATAAAGAGAATTGCAATAATTATTTTAAAATTATCAAAATTATTCATCAGCTTGCCAGCAAAAGCACAACTACCTAAAAATGCGAATAAGTCGCAATCCTTCATATGTTTTATGGTGGGAAGGTTTCTCGGAAATATCAAAATAATTACAACATTTTTTATATGATATATACATAAGTATTGCATGTTTGATGCTTCTCTATTCATTCATTAAGATATAAGGATCGAGCTTGATGATTTAGCATTTGATCGATAATGAATCCGCAATTCCGGAATATTTCTAAATAACTGAAATTGGCATAGGAAAAGAAATAGAAAACTTTAAAAAAGAAAGATTAATTTTCATAAAAATGAATGAAGTTGAATCACTGCTAAATTCTACTGATAGTACATTTTTAGCAGTGGCTCTTGGAACGTATAATGATCAAAAAGAGGTCACTGTATTGGAAAAATGGCTTTATTACCAGGATAAAAACGAAATGCCTTTTGAATATTTACTCAAACTAAATACATATATACCATCATCCGAAAAAGATATGAGATTGAAGAATATCCTATTTAGGCATGTAGATTCGCATCAACTCAATCTTGGATCTTTTGCTTCAATTTATCAAATTACAAATGATGATGTTAAGAGAAATTATTGTGTTGCGATAATCTACAACTTAAAGAAAATTGATATGTCATTCGAGCAGGAGCAGCAAATCAAATATTTTTTAAAACAAATCACTCATTCAACAAGATCCGCACTAAAATTCCAACAACCACTACAAATATCAACACCTCTTATTTCTCGTGCTCTCGAATATCTTAATCGCTTTACAAATGCTCATATATATAAAATGCCTGATTTTCCAAGTTTACCAGCTGATTTGATGTTCCACATGATAGCTCTTACATCTCATTTTGAGACACAGATGTCAACAATCATAGAATCAAATGATTATAATCAAGCAAAAGCCATGGCTCAGTTTCTTGCTAATTTCATGTTCCCTTATCAGCTTTATCATTCGTCATTTGAACATTTACGACGTCCAATATCAGGTCTTTACCTCCAAATCATTCAATGTCAAGCACAATCCCCAGAAGATATTTTATTAACATTTTCTTTTCCTTGCACTTGGATTCGGCTATCAGATAAGACAGTATGGCAAACTCCTACCATGGATGAGCAAATTTCTGTCTCAGGAGATTACAATTCTTTAGTAAATTTAAATACAGAAGATCCTGAAAGAGAAAGATTAATTCAAGTCATAAAGAAGAAGTACAAGCTTACACAGAAAACTTCTCCATGTCCTTGGGTTGTTTCTTCAGTTATTTTGGTTTCTCAAGCAGAAGAAAGAATCAGACAAAGAATGTGTGCTCTTAGACTTGAATCCTTAATGAACATTGCAAGGAGCGCAATAGATATTACAAATAACTGGATTGGAGAATCATCTTTTATTTTATTCGAAAAAGTAAGAGAGCTTTGGGAAATTTTGGGATTAACTGGTAAAGATGACATGTATATGATAGCAGCTGTTGGCCAAATACTTGATTCAACCATTCAAGGAAAATTATTCACAAATAGAAGAGTTGTTCTTATGCAAATATCATCTGTATAATATTTTATTCTTTTTTTGTATGTTCTTGTTTATTAAAACTATACTATTCTATTCATTATAAATTAAAATAAATATTTAAATGCATTTCCGTGTAAAGCACACAATTATATCAAATTTTCAAAGCAAGACGGAAATATATTTAAACAACAATATTTTCGTTTGTTTTCAGCTCTCTCATGAGATAACAAAGAATCCTTTCCACATATATTTGATATTTATAGTTTATTGATGCAGAAATCAAAATAACAGATATAATTTTAGAAAATTTATCTTTAAAAACGTAAAAAAAAGTTCTAAATTATTATATTACAGATCTAATAGTTTAGTATTTTTCGAAAGATTGAAGTTCCTTCTCTGTGTTTCCTGGTTTGCACCAAATCTTAGCCTTGTAATCACCATCGTTTGTCTTGACGACACCCTCGAAGATGAATCCAGAAACAACCTGCTGTGTAGCTGTGATAAGCTCAACAAATTCGAGATTTGTTCCGTTCTTCTGGTTAGCAAGAGCAACAGCATCCTTGAAAGCCTGGATAACATGTTCGTCATCAACATTAGCTGGCTTAACACCACCACATCCGCATCTTCCTCCGCAGCAAGACATCTTTGTTATGTGAAGTGAAGAATCAGTCACTTTTATACCTGGTCAATCAACAAAAATTTTGCAAGATAAGTTCTTTAAAATATGTTCTACGAGACAAACATAAAAATCTACTTTTGGAAAGATTTTAACCTTTTGTCTTCCGGAATGGGAAACAAATTTGATCAAATTATCAAAATATTGATAGTTTGAAATGGACAAAAGTTTTTCTATTCAAATATCATCCAGTCTATGTGATACAGCGTGAAATACAAATGATAAAGACATTGATTGCCTTTTAGAAGTCTAATATAAAAGATATACATACCAGTCGATTTTACAAATAATTGCAAGTAGGACAGAAGCTTAATTCCAATAAATGATTTGTTTGTAAATATTTTTATTTGTTTAGGATTGCAAAGCTATGGTATTTGGATAAAAAGTGTAAACGATTTCATGATGCAACTTATGGCAACTATAATCTAAATAATATATTTAACATTTAAATATTAATCTAAACAAAGCATCTCATGTGATCCATCATAATATAAGTGAGAAAATTAAGAGATTGGAAGCAATATCATATTCCAAACTTCAAAAATTTTTTAAAACCCAAAATTATTCATCATTTCGAACAATAACTTATTGTGAAAAATGATTTACTCTGTAGGTTGATTTTAAAATTGCTTTTAGATCTAATTGTGTACATAATAAAATCTAGGAGTCACTTTTATTGATTTTGGTCATTTATTTATAGAGATGGAATTAGCCCAACTCAACGCATCTGCCAAGAACAAAATGATATCTGGAAAGTACCCAGCTGCTATTGCCGATTTTACAAAAGTTATCGAAGCTACAAAGGCCACAACTGATGATAAAACAGCTCTTAAGATTTCTGCTTACAACAATCGCTCATACTGCAACATTCTCATCAAGAAATACGATGAGGCTCTTGATGATATCAATAATGCCATTGAAATCGCAAATTCTGCAAGAAAGCCAGAAGCCATCAAAGCTTTAGATGTTGAACAAAGAAAGAATGATGAAATCGTCCCTCTTCTCGTCGAAGCACTCGCTCGCCGTGCAAACATTTACGATATGAAGGATAAATGTCTTGAATCACTCCAGGAGTACCAAAACGCCATGAACATCATCCCAGACGGTGATGCAAAGGTTGCCTACAACAGATTGCTCAGGACATGCGGAATTCATCCACTTCCTGAAGATCAGAGACTTGGAATCTTTTCTGACGTTGTTTCTCACATTCTCGACAGACCATCCCTCGTAGAATCCATGAAGAAGCTCTGCGACTACTTTACAAACCCTCAAGAAATATCCAAGCCAGATCTCGAGTTCTTTGCCTCATCAAAGGCCATCAATGTCCCAGATGGTGTCATTACATTCTACGTTCGCGATCCAGAGGTCGTTCTTCTCAGTATCAAGACATTATCCGCTATAGGCAAGAAAGGATGCCTTCCTGTCTACTCCTTCTTCAACGATGTCAAGGACTGCATCAATAACTATCCAAAGAACATCGAAATCGTTACAGAAGCCGTTCAATATCTTTTTGATACACCAGAACAAGCTTTTATCAAGTTTGCTGATGAAGAATCAATCGAACCAATCTGTGATTGCTTCTCTCTTGGTCTTCCGGAGCCAGTAAAAGAGCAGTTATTCTTCATTTTGTTCAATATTGCCAATAATGAAGAGCTTTGCCTCAAAGTTCTCAACCATCCACCAGTTCTCGACAACATTATCAACGAAAAGTCAGTTGGTGCTGGTATGTTAATGTCTCGTCTTACACAATCTACACCATTTGCTAAATTCGCCATCGGAAAGTGCGGATTTTCATGGATTGCCAAGCTTCTTAATCCAGAACTCGGTGTCGAGAAGGTCACCGGCCTTATCATTGCTCTTTCCAGATGCGTCATGATCTGTAAAGAAGTCGAAAACTTCGATTACAAGTCCGAAGTTTTTGTTGTTGTCGAAAATGTTGTTCCAACACTCCAGAAGATGATGAAGTCTCTCGACATCTGTTCGAACGGATTCGCATGTCTTGCTTTATCTGTAGACATTGTTCCAGAGAAGATCCAACAGTTGCGAGCTGTCAGATTGGCTTCTCTTGGTCTTGCACTTCACAAACAGCATCCAAAGGTTGTACAGAACGTTATGGCTTTCATTTACTACGCAGCGAAGAGCGGATTGTTGCAGGACGTCAAAGAGATCGAGAACGAAATTGTTCCAGTTATTTTCGACGCAATAAGAGAGTCATCATCATACCAGACAATTTGCGAACACTCAATCGCAATCCTTGTTATGTTGGACCATCCTTCAAAGCAGAAAATGCTTTTGGCTGGAATACAGCAATACCCGAACTCTCAGATATTCAAGGAACTCATACCTGGAAACATTGACCTCAAACAAATCCCTCATTAAGTCTTTTTCTTTCTGTCTTTTTCTTTATTTTATGTATAAAAAGAATTCTTAGAGTTTTCTCAAAATTATTTTCCATTAATTCTTACTTTTTCAAAAATCAAGGGAAAAAGTCACACGAAAATTTGTAATTTTCTCTGACAACTTCTACGAATGGGAGAGAATATGCACGTTTAAGGAAAGTCTCATATTACAGAAGTGATTCCAATCTCATTATGATTTTTAGAAATGAGAGTGAAAACACTGCTTTTATTACTTATTATGATGGTTTGATTAAAAATAATATATTATGAAGAGTTAAATATGTTTACTAAAGTTTGTAAAAAAAGAGAAAGTTTATTAACTTCAGAAATACTTTTATTGATAATTGCAAATTCTGCTTGGCAATTACCAGTTGAAAAATGAATCAATTTGTTAGTAAATAGTTCTCTTGGATGATTAAGTTCTACATTTCTATAAAATGTTGATGAAATCGAATTGTCAATGTAACAACTATCAACTGTTAATTGATCATCATAGTTATATATCAAAGATGAACCTTCAGGAGTAGTGTTGTTAATAAAAGAACAACTTTTTACAGTAAGAGAATTTTGATAATGGTAAATAATTCCATATTTTGATTTTGTTATGGTATTATTTATAATATTACATGAATCAATCAAAGAATTATACCAAATATTTATCATATTTTCATCAATATCTGTTGCTAAATTATTAACAACAGTTGAATAGTTAAATTTTGTTGTGTATTTATCTGGTTTAGCTTCATAATGTCCAGCAGGTTGCCATTTAGCTTTATTTGATGAGAAATTTGTTGATGAAACTACGATATTATCATACAATGTTTGAAAAACAGATCCTCCATTTTCATTTCCTGCATCAAAAATGGAACTTTCAATAATAAAGTTTAAGTTATCTGTGTCAACTTCTGTATATGAAAATTGGCCATTTTGAGAGCTTTGGCATTTTGTACAACAGAACTTTCGTTGAACAATTGAACTATTACTGCCAATTTTGTAACAAATGCAGCTGCCTTCCTCTGTTGAAGTGCAATTACTAAAATAACACCGATTATGTAGGAACAATGAGTTAGTAATAGGGTTAAAATTGATAACTCGATCATGATCATCAAAAAAATTGCACTCATCTAAGTAGTATTGGCCTTTTCCTGTTGTTAGATCACAGTTTAGACAGTTTTTAGCTTCTTCTCCTGTAAATCGAGTATTGAAGTAGGTGTTCCAAACATTGTCATCCTCAGCGGATGACTTTTTTTGGAATCCATTCACACTGTCAAAAAAAACCGTAAATTCTTCAATTCAAATTTTTGACTTTTTTTAAATGTAGTTATGATACCCAAAATAATTTAAAAATTTCGAAAATTGTAGGGTTGTTAGATTCCCGACGATAGGTGTCTTGGAAGATTTGCCTGGTGTCATCATAGTGTCTTTAAATCAAAAATTTTATTTTGGAGTTAGTTTTATTGATTTTTCAATAAAAAACATTTCGAAAACAAGAAAATAAAACGATAAAATATTTATATTTTATATAAGGATCTTATATATTTAAAATAAATATCATTTTATTTTTTTCATTGGTGTCTGTCAAACCATAATACACTATTCAAAAATTCAATGTGTCTTGCGGTTTCAAAAGACACCTTCAAATTGAACGATAGCACAGACACTATTGAATTTTACCCATTTTATTTAGTTTTTACCCTTTTTATTTTTAAGAATTAATGACTGAAACAGCCGTTTTGCTATGACCTCAATCACTTTTATTTATTATTTTAAATATTATTTAATTTTATTATTTGAATAGGCCAACTTATATTTGAGAAGCTCAATTTGAGACCACTTAATACATTGAAATATCATAAATATTGAAATATTAAAAAGTGTATTTCAAAATATTGAAATTATAAAAATTTATAATACTGAAATTGAGACAAATTAATAAATTCAATGCGTTTTTTTTGAAATAACTCTCAAATATTATTTTTTTGTTTATTTAATGATGAATAAATATGATTGCTTTAGTCAATCATAAAAACTCATTTAAGTTTAAAATAATGAAAGGATAATTTGATCGTTTTTTAAAATACAATTATTTTTGATGATTTGCAAGAATCTTTGAAAAGAATATAATATAGGTTCTATTTTTGTAAAATTTATCCAAATCATTTATTACATAAATTACGATTAAAACGATGAAAGAACCAAAAAGTGTGTTTTGTGTTTTGTTGTTGCGTGTTGGATGCGGGATCCAGTTATTTCCGAAATCGACAAAAAATTTGGAAATTTAATTTCCGAAATCGAAATTATATTAATGTTTTTAATATTCTTATATCAAAAGGATTAAAGTTCATTAAGAGAAAAACAATTCTTCTTCTTCAATCTATTGGCGCATTTATTTCTACACGCCAATAAGGAAGGGAAAATTATAAGACACCATGGTGTCTTCAAAACGCTAATTTTTGATATTTTTAACAACCCTAGAAAATTGGAACACAATTTTTTTTTAATTTTAATTTTCCCTCCAATCTGTTCCCAACGCATTTACCAATATTATCTTTTTAACATATCGTTCATCATCATATTTCGGTTGTATTTTCTGATTGTACGCATGTAAAATAATAGGAATCAAGCAATTTTATGATAGAATTTAAGTTCTTTCAAAATTCTATCCATTATTGATATCTCATGTTAACAATTAAAGAAGCACAAATGTGATGTTAAGGTCTTTCCTTATAGATTCTAGAATGTCCATTGGATCAAAGCGTTTTACTTGCCTTGTAAATTGAGCAACTGCATCAGAAAAAGATAGAAGATGGAAACATGTAAAAAAGATAAAAAAATTAAGTACATCATCTTTTAATTACATTAAAATGCTTCAAAATTGAAGAGATAACTCTAGCCAAATTCTTACGAAATAAAAAGAATATTATTACGTAAAATATAAAGTTTAACAATTCAATTAGACAGTAGTCTAGAAGCTATTCTCGAATCAAATTTTGCGAAATGAACTGCAAGCAACTTGATGATAAAATAGATCCCTAATGTATGTGTTATAATAGTTTTAAAAAAAAAAAAAAAAAAGGTAGTGGGGCTTCCAGGCACTTCGTGCCCTCTAGCCCTGAAGATGTTTAGTATAAAATGAGGTTTTTTGGGTATAGGGGGCTTCCCAGGGGCTGCGCCCCTTCTAGCCCATAAAAATTTTTGAGAGTCGTCGCTGTTGACTTTTTTTGTAGAGCGCTCAAAATAGTATAACTATGTCCGGACAAGTAAGGGTCTATCGTCGCTACAGGAAAAGTTACGGGCGTTCCAAGGAAGTATACTTTGAGAAGCCTTTTCTCCATTTTAAAACAAGATAGGACGGTTATTTTACAAAACTGACAAGACTTTGACCGAGTAGTTTTCATGTTTTGTCACTTTTCTGTCACTTTTCAGGAAAAAACATTTTTATTATTATATATAAATGAATTTTACAAAACCACCGTTACCCTTCTTTGGAAATAAGAGTAGATGTAAAGATATTCTATTGAGAGAACTTAAGAAACTACCGAATGGTCTAACATTTGTAGATTTGTTCGGTGGAAGTTTCTATATATCCCATTTGTGCCATACCGTATTCCCAGACTCAAAGATTATATGCAATGACTTCGACAACTATATGAACCGTCTCAAACATATACCAGACACAAACAATATATTGAAAGAGTTAAAAGAAAAGATACCTATAGGTAAGATGGAAAGTATACCATTAGATAAGAAAAATATTGTGAGAGAGGTTTTGAAAAAAGCAGAATATATTGACTGGGATAGTATATCTGCTAGACTATTATATAGTGGTTCTATAAGAGTTCATGACATTGAAACACTTATGTCAAAAGTTTTATATCTTAACTATACAAATGTTTTCAAAAAGAACATAGAAAAATATATTGAGGGTATAGAGTTTGTGAGATGTCGTTGGACAGAGTTGTATGAAAAATATAAAGACAAGGAAAATGTTTTCTTTATAGTGGACCCGCCGTTCTATAACACATGGGATTTTCAATACCAAGTAGACTGGACTTTGAGAGACTCTTTAGAAACTTTAGACGTTTTACATAACCATCCATGCTTTTACTTTACATCCGATAAAGTGGTTTGGAAACCGTTATGAGATGGTTAGAGGACATACATGACTATGAGTTTAGATATGACAAGATAGAATATGAGAGAGGTCCTATAAACCGGAGAAAGTGTCACAACAAAGAAATTTTATTGGTAAGTAAATGTGGTTTGAAATAGGACTACTTGTTTTAGGTTTTTTCCATTGTGTCATTTACTTATTTGACGTGGCAGAAAGATATAGAGAATATGAAGATGAACCAATGCCTGCAAATGTTCAGCATATGTACTCGTAAGAGATATTTTTATCTAATATTAAATGGACGCACAGAACTTAGCGAATGCACAGCAACCTGGACAACCAAACCCAGAGAATATTCCAAATGAAGTTAGAATACAAACTGCAATGGCAAACTATGGTCAAGTGCCAACAGATGTACAAATGCAAACTGCCATGTCAAATGACGCTGCGTTAGGTTTGCCACCATGGTATGCAAATATGAGATGGAAAGAGTTTTATACAAACCCTGAAGTGGGATATAAACAACTCTATGCAGATGACGCGAACACAGGAGTTGACCCAGAATATGTTTTCTACCAGAGGAGAAATAGAATGTATGAGCTCCAGTTAAAGAATGCAATGGAACTCAGAAGGAAACGTAAAAGACTAGGCGGACATTAGATTTTTACATATAGTAAAATGGGTTTCTTTGGAAGAATAGGAAATTCTTTCGAAATGTTGGAAGAGGTATATGGAATGGAATAAAATCTGTCGGAAGAGGAATTTGGAACGGTGTCAAAAAATTGGTAAAAGAGTAGGTCAGTTCGTTGGTATTATACCTAAAGACCCTGAACCAGAAGAACAAGCTCCTGTTATACAACAGCCTGAACCTGCACCACAGTCTAGTTGGCAACCAAATCCAACACCTCAACCGTATTAAAAAATTATATTTTTACCGTTCGATAGTAGTTGTATATGAAACTAAGTTCTAAGTAAAACGCATGGTATAATGGAATTATTCTCTTTCTTCCATCTGTAGTAAACCATACTTGAAAGTCTGAAATACTTCCACTTGGTGGTTCGTATAACTTTGTAGGTTTTTCGTAAAAGTCATTTGCCAAGCATAAAAAAGAGTTTTGTGCACCAGAAAATGAAGCATGAACTATAATAGCATCTTGGTCGAAAACATTTTCATATGTTCCATTAGGGTTTTCGACTTCATAAAAGTTCGGGTGTACTGGATATGCTGCAGGCTGATTTAACATCCTCAAAAATCTATACCATGCCAAGTTGTTATATTTTGTAGAAATATAAACGTTTTCTCCAAGGTCTTCTATTCTATTGATTTTAACAGTTGCATTTTTCCTGTCATATATATATCGAGATGGTACTCTCCTTCGTCAATGTTAAACTGGTTTGCATATTCGAGATAGATATCGTTTATTTTTTCTTGAAAAGCTTGAAGAGTTGTTTCTAAGTTTACAAGCAAACTAACTTGTAAAAGTTTTCCCTGTTCAAATTTCTCATACGTACGTTTCTCTTTGTTATAGTATCGAATTTCAAAAGCGACCGTAAATGGGAAACCATGTATGGCTTCTGAAATGAACTTCATTCTACGAAAGCCAACAGCTTTTGTGACGGATGGGTCTCTTAACCATCTTAGTGGGTAGTCAAAACGATAGCCTTCATGCTTTACGGTCTCTGTCTCAAACTTTTGACCTACGTTAGTAAAAAGTTCATCTAATGGTTTAGTTGTAGCAACTCTTGAATTTTCTTTTTCTATTGAAAGCATATTTTATCTAGAATAAAAATGTCGAAAGAAACAGCGTCTATGAGAGAAATACAACACAACCGACAACTCATTGTACAAGCTCTAAATAAGAACACAACAAACTTTTCAAACTATTCTAAGATATCTGAGTCATTGAAAGAAGGAAACTTAAAACTGACAATGAACCCAATGACAGATGAGTTTCTGTTTCAAGACAATAGGAACCATACTGTCTCTATAAATCCAACAAAAGGAACTTTAAACGAGAAACCTATAAAGGAACTTCTTTTGAAAGCAGATGTTGACAACAAAGCTGACAAAGAGTATGTCATTGAAAAAGTTCAAGAAGAACATGACAGAGCAGATGCAACATATGCAACAAAAGAACATACTCATCCTGAACTAGCAGACAAAACATATGTTGACAATAAAATGTCAAGTGAAGTGACAAGAGCTGAAAACGAATATTCTAAAAAGACTCATACACATACCATTACAAATATTACAAACTTACAAGAAACCTTAGAGACAAAAGCAAATAAGACTCATACACATACCATTGCAAATATTACAAACTTACAAGAAACCTTAAACAGGAAAAGTGACGTTGGACATACACATACCATTGCAAATATTACAAACTTACAAGAAACCTTAAACAGGAAAAGTGACGTTGGACATACACATTCTATATCTGATATTACAAACTTACAAGAAACCTTAAACAGGAAAAGTGACGTTGGACATACACATACCATTGCAAATATTACAAACTTACAAGAAACCTTAAACAGGAAAAGTGACGTTGGACATACACATACCATTGCAAATATTACAAACTTACAAGAAACCTTAAACAGGAAAAGTGACGTTGGACATACACATACATCTTCTGAAATAACAGACTTAAACGTTAGCCTTGAAAATAAAGCAGATAAAACATATGTCAATGAAATATACCAAAGTTTAGTTGGAACAAAAAATATTGAAACTATTGTTGGTGACTTTTCTGTCAATGAAGAAAATAAATATTTTAGATGGCAGTTTGTACAGTCCTTAGAAAATGGTACACGGTATAAACTCATTCCGAAAAATAACAATGAAATGTATGTAAGCTATAAAAAGAATGATGGTACACAAGTTAAAGTTCCATTAGACAACAACTGCTACTTAAACATATATGGAGACGAACAAAAGAAATATTTAAGAGTTTATGAAATGGCAGATATGACATTGCCTGACCCAGCTCCAGCACCATATTATTATGACTATGGAGATGATGTCAGAACACCACATGTAGATGAACAAAAGCTAACATTATATTTAGAATATTATAGATATAAAGATATATATGCAATAGAAAAAACGAGAATAGTATACTATTATACAGATGACAGAAATAAATATTATAGTCAAGATTTTACCTACCCTGAAAACATAAGATTATATTATAAAAATATTCTGACACAAACCAGAAGAAACCTGAAATAGTTGCACTATATTTTAAGTTCAAAAGAGACAATCCTATAATATCTCATATGTTTGATTTAATGAACCCAGTAGGTTCTATTTATACATCTATGGAAGCAAGAGGTCCTCAAGTAATGTTTGGTGTTGGTGCATGGAACAAATAGTCGACAGGTTTTTGTATTGTGCAAACTCTTCAAAGGAAACAGGTGGAAGTAAAACGATTTCAGGTGAAAATTTACCTGCACACAGTCACTACATAGATTTAAGTACATCTCAAGCAGGTTGGCATAAGCATAGATATTGGGATTGGTCAGGAATGACAAAAGGTAAAGGATATGATGTTAAAGACGACGTTAAGTTTGCTATAAATTGTTACTGGAGTGACACTCAGGGAGAAGGAAACCATACACATTTCGTTTCAGGATATACGCAAACAACGGGACAAAGTAAGAATACATGCCACCTTACATGACAGTTTACGCATGGTATAGAATTGCTTAGTCGTCATTTTCAACTTCTTTAGCATATTCGTCAGGAGTTGTCTTATATTTGTTAGGAACTGTCTTTGAAAGTATACCACCTTGAACTTTGACAAGTTTGAAACGAGGTCTGACAATAGTAGTTTTATCTTCTGCTTGCAGTGTGTACATTTTGCCATGTTTGCCTAAAACTTCATAATATTCTCTTGTATACTTTCTTCTATTTTTTACGAACACGAACGTGAGTACCTGTCGGGTTCCCATTGTTGTCATAGTCAATAGTATTTTCATATGGGTCGCGTTTAGGTATTTCTATTTTTACTTTGTCACCTTTCTGAAGTTTGAAGCCCGGCATTCTTTCTTGTTTGTCTCTTTTGACTAAATTGTTAAATATATAGTCTTTCTCTAAGTCAGGGTTGTTTTTCATTTCTTCAGGGAGTGGTTTCCCAAACCTTTTTGTTTACGGCTATTGTAAATATTTAAAACTTGTCTCATCTTTGCCATGGAGAAGTGTCTATATTTGTCGTCATATGACATTTCATTTGCTTCACCACCTTGTGGTTGGTTTAAGTCTCTTAACATTTTTATACAACCGTCAATGACACCAAGAGCAGAATGGTTTTGGTCGACAATGAAATATTGGTTTACATTTTTTGAACGCAGATAGTTTTTAATATCGTCTGATTTGAAAGAACTTTCATAGTCAGATGTCAGTTTTGTTGGATGGTATTTGTCAACGAATATTGTCAAAGCAGTTTTCACATCTAAAATATTTTTTGGACCATAATGGTATGGCTTCACAGTATCTTGTGTTTTGACCGACAAATATTAACCAGTATGGTGGTCCATCTTCTCTATACCTCGGAATGTTTTCCAAGATATCCATAAACCAAGCATTTGGTGTTGAACTAAAGATTTTTATCATGAGTGCTTTCTTTGTTGCCTTAGAAACATAGGGGTCCTTGTTTGAATTCGTCATTTTTTAACCCATAAGAAATGGGTTTATTTGGCGCATTAGCAGGAGTTGCATCCAGATTTTTACCCGCAGTGGGAACAATAGCCAGAGGTGTATTTGGAGTTGGAAGGAAGATTTTGAGTACATTAGGTATACTTAAAGAGAAAGCACAACCTATTATACAAACTGTACAGAAAGGTTGGGATGTAGCACGAGATGCAACAAATCTTATTCCAAATCCTGAAACAAGAGGAAAAGTTCAAGGATGGATGGACAATGTAGGAAGACAAGCAGGAAACTATTATAAAAAGCAAATGACTACTATAACCAAGCAGGACACTATATGGACCAAGGTGAAAGATTCTTTAACAGAGGATATATACCATGCACAACAGTGGGTAAACAATAACCAACCTCAACCGCCTCAAACGTGGGGAATGTAAATTTTTTTACTGAGATGAAATGAACAATACAGCATTGAGACAAATGGGTTCAAGATGGATTTGTCGGCTTCAGCAGTTACACAACGTGTTTGTCAAGTTCTTCCTATACCTCAGGAAGTTTTAGACGACTTAAAAACCTAAACAACCAGTTGAAAACAAAACAAACTAAAATTTTTTACTGAGATGAAATGACCGAAGAAGTTGAAACGGTAGATTTGACACCACAAACAAAAAGTTCAGAACCCATTGTCAAACCTGTCAAAGAACTTACAGATGAAGAGAAAAATTCCAATAATAGAAAGTGCCAGGTCTGGAAATACAAACCCTAACTACAAAGTCACTTTTCATAGAAATGGAACGGCTAGTATCTCAAAAAAGAAACAGACTCTCACAAATAAAATATTGAAGTCTGAAGGAGCTTTCGAGACAACAGATGGAAAAGTTTACTTCACTGACCAACAGTTCATTATAGAACATCTCATTGACTTAGAGTCGAAATATTCTAAACTTTACAACAAACACAAAAAGTTGAAAGGAAAACAAAAACAAATGGCATATGATATTTATGAAGATGTTGACGACACAACTTTACCTGCAAGTGAAGTAAAGTCAAAGGAACCAAAAAGTGACGAAAAACAGATAGAAGAAGAAAAACCAAAAACTGAAGATAAACCAAAACCAAAGTTTAGTTTCCAAACTAAACCAAGTCAACCTTCATTAGCTGGTATGGGTTGGCGTCAAAGACTTATGGCAGCAGGCGGTTATGTAAAGTAAAGAAAAAAATATTTTTTTATTTTTATAAAAATGCCCCCATATAGAATGGATAGAAAGTCTGCTAGAATAAAAGCAGAGTTACAAAGATATGGTTGGAGAGTTTCGAAGAATTTTAAATATAGGAAGGGAAGACCCATAAAAGTCTATGACAAATTGTCTGGTCTTCGCTACGAAGTCAAATCCAAAGTTGTGGTTTACTATGAGAACATTGACGCACTCATGACGAACGAAGAAGGATACAACAAACTCATTGAAATGGGAATGGTCGGTGAAAAGATGGGCTGTTTTAAGCTAGATAAGGTATTTTCCGATTTTCATGTAATATCCAAGCGTAAGTACTGGGGCATACTTGAAGACGGCACAGAAATAAAACATTGCATGAAATAAACAATATATTTTTAAAAAAATATTTTTTTATTTTATTTGAAATGTACGCTGAGTTTGTTGGAGCAGACCGTTGGGAAACTTGTTTGTTAGATGAGAAATATGAAATTCACTGTTGTGAGTCATTTGAAGTCAGAAACAAAAAGACAAAAAGAGTTTTAAGCGAATGGGAGGGAAATGACGGATATGCTATTATGAATATGGGTGGAAAACACTATTTTAAACATGTTGTCATTGCAACTCATTTTATACTGAATCCTAACAATTTACCTTTTGTAGACCATATAAACCGTATAAGAAACGACAATAGACTTGAAAACTTACGTTGGGTCACTTGTTCTGAAAACAATAAGAACAAAGGCAAATTTGGAGATATTGTATTCGAATTTGTCGACGAACTAGAAGATGAAACAATTGAAATTACAGACTATGGCAAGCATACGTTTGAGTTTTACTACTATAGCGAAGAACAAGACTCTTTCTACTTTTATACCGGCGTAAACTATAGGAAATTACAAGTATATTTTACTAAGGCGGGCTATGCTTATGTAAACACTAGAGATACAGATGGAAAATACGTTCAAATACTTCTTAACAAATTCAAGAAGCTATATGGCATACCATTTTAAAACAGTATATTTTTACATATATTAAATGCTTCAGGTTGAAAAACAAAGAACAAAAGTAGCAGATACAAAACCGTTAGACTATATCTTTACAAATGCTGGTAGGAATATTTCAGATGAAGAAATTTCATCCGGAGCTTACAGGTTTGACTATCCAATTCGTTGGCTTCAAAGTCCTTCAGATGCAAAGGCAATAGGATTTAGAAGAGTTTTGTTTTCAAATAGAACTAACGCGTTTATGTTCGCAGTATATTTTCATGGGCAGTATAAAGGTTCTGATGGTCTAATAGACAAATTTGACGAAATGAAAATCTTTACAATTCGTTCAGACGAAAGTCTTGAGAAAACTCTAAATGACTTTCAAACTCAAATGAACAAATACTACTGGGAATTTCAAGAAAAATATGACTCTTTACTAAATGGAACATACTATCTGAAACTAGAATATGACAAGATGAACTCCACCGTTTCATTTCAAAAGATTGAAATTAACCCTCCAAGAGATACAGAGTTTTTATTTTGGGGAGTAGACAAACGTTCTTGGGCACAATTTCTTCGGTTACTAAACCAGAACGAACCATTACCACCAGATGGTCCATTTAAATTTATACTTCCACTAGCAGATTTGACAGTTTATAGAAACGTGTTTGACCCTCAAAATGTCATGTGTCATGCAAGTTTCAGTTCAAGCAACAACAGTTTTCTTTGTATTGGTAAGGACTTTTATGACTTTGCTTCTAAATTCTACGAACCACCTAGTAACAGTTTCTCTGACTTTCAAGTTTGGTTCACAACAAACGGTGTGCAACATATAATACCATTGTACTATGACTTTTATCTCGAATTGTCTTTCATATACAACTACGGAAAAGTGCTGAAAAAGTATTGAAAAATGAGTTTTGGTTGAAAAAAGAGGTCGAGCCAAAAGTGGCTCAACCTCAAAACAAGCATTTTGTGAAGAATATACCAATCGCCGGAAAACAGCGGGTTGGTTTTTATACAAAATTCACCCGTTGAATTTTCATGAATTTTGTGCTGAATTCGACAAAAATATATTTTAGGTGTCACCAGGTCACCAGGTCCCTCGGTCCCTCGGTCCCTCGGTCAACTAACATCTTTTTGAAAATGGTGACAACATGACATTTTGACAACAACACAGGAAATAAACTTCTTCGTCAATGTTTTGTCATGATTTCATCGTAATGAGCGTAAATCAGACAAAAATATATTTTAGGTGTCACCAGGTCACCAGGTCCCTCGGTCCCTCGGTCCCTCGGTCAACTAACATCTTTTTGAAAATGGTGACAACATGACATTTTGACAACAACACAGGAAATAAACTTCTTCGTCAATGTTTTGTCATGATTTCATCGTAATGAGCGTAAATCAGACAAAAATATATTTTAGGTGTCACCAGGTCACCAGGTCCCTCGGTCCCTCGGTCCCTCGGTCAACTAACATCTTTTTGAAAATGGTGACAACATGACATTTTGACAACAACACAGGAAATAAACTTCTTCGTATATGTTTTGTCAAGACTTCTTCGTAATGAGCGTAAATCAGACAAAAATATATTTTAGGTGTCACCAGGTCACCAGGGGTCCTGGTCGGTCCCTCGGTCAACTAACATCTTTTTGAAAATGGTGACAACATGACATTTTGACAACAACACAGGAAATAGACTTCTTCGTATATGTTTTGTCATGATTTCATCGTAATGAGCGTAAATCAGACAAAAATATATTTTAGTTTTTTTTTAAAAAAAATATTTTTTTATTTTTATTGTAAGAACATGTTAGCAACAACAGCACCAAACTCGTTAGTCATGAACCCAACTTCAATGTTAGTAGAAATGAAAAGCTTCATTCCTTCTTCATATACTTTCGAAACAGAAATCCAGAAGATAAAGCAGGAACTTCTCCAAGGAGATTTAGACTGTAGTGCAAAAGATGAAGAAAATGAACAGTATCTTTATGAAATGCAGGATATTATTGACCATCTACCTAAACTTCCTGAAATCCAACAACAAAAGCTCACTATTCCTGAATTCGATGAAATAGAAGTCAAAGCAACTGACTCAGTAGAAATAAAGAAGTTCATACGTAAGGTAAACTATGAGTTTCTTGGATTTCATTGCAACCACAAAGACTGCGATATGGTATATTTCATTGACATATATAAATCTGAAGAATTTAAGACCTACGACAACTTTGTTTCGTTAGTTGCAAAATGTGTATGGCAGATAAGAGATAAAGATAGAAGAGGTAAAGTATGGAACGGACAAATAAAACCAGCAGCCTTTGAGTTAAAGAAAACCATTTACGCCTTAGTCGTACTTGCAGGTAAGGTTTCAATGTACAATGCTAAAATGAACCCACAATGTTCTAAATGTAAAGCAGCAATGAGGAAATATAACTACTCCGTCAAAGAGATAGAAGGTATGCGAAACGACTATGCTGACTTAAAGAAAGAAGTAGAGAAACCAGCAGAAGATAAAATGGACATGTTGACATTTCTGAACAAAAACTATCCAACTGCTGACGATTTCCTTCTATCTGACGTCAAGAAGAAATATAAAGAAACATTCGGCATTGTTAAAACTTTTGACATACTGACAGAAGAAATAGAAGCTACAAAACTGTTTAGGATTTCAAATATACATCGTACAATTCATGTAAAACGCTTATAAAACTTTATGGTAGAAATATATTTTTGTCTGATTTACGCTCATTACGATGAAATCATGACAAAACATTGACGAAGAAGTTTATTTCCTGTGTTGTTGTCAAAATGTCATGTTGTCACTATTTTCAAAAAGATGTTAGTTGACCGAGGGACCGAGGGACCGAGGGACCTGGTTCCACCTAAAATATATTTTTGCTGAAAAAATGACCAAAAATCATGATATAACTGTATTTTTTTGACGAAGAGAACTTTTACACTTCGTAAAAAAACTCTATGAAATCGTGAAAAAATGACCAAAAAATCATGATATATACTGTATTTTTTTGACGAAGAGAAACTTTGACACTTCGTAAAAAAAATCCCTGAAATCGTGACAAAATGACCAAAAATCATGATATAACTGTATTTTTTTGACGAAGAGAACTTTTACACTTCGTAAAAAAACTCTATGAAATCGTGAAAAAATGACCAAAAATCATGATATAACTGTATTTTTTTGACGAAGAGAACTTTGACACTTCGTAAAAAAAATCCCTGAAATCGTGACAAAACATATACGAAGAAGTTTATTTCCTGTGTTGTTGTCAAAATGTCATGTTGTCACTATTTTCAAAAAGATGTTAGTTGACCGAGGGACCGAGGGACCTGGTTCCACCTAAAATATATTTTTGCTGAAAAAAATGACCAAATTTCATGAATTTCCTCATATGTTTGCTACCCTCGGAAAACCGAGGGTAGAGATTCCATTCGAAAATCGTAAAAATTTGCGACCCAGACTTTTTTCGGGGTCGCCAAAACTCATGAAAACAGTAAAAAAAACTCATGAAAATCGTGAAAAATTGCGAGTAGGTAAAAAAACCCAGTCGCCTAAAACTCTATGAAAATCGTGAAAAAATGACCAAATTTCATTATATAACTGTATTTTTTGACGAAGAGAACTTTTACACTTCGTCAAAAAAATCCCTGAAATCATATCTTTTATACAAGATAGAAAAAAAAAGTTAGTTTTATTTTTTTTTATTTTTTTATTTTGTATGTAAGAACAGAAAATGACAAACATTGAGCTTGAAACAGTTAAAAAGATAGACAATGACACCAAAATGGTTAGAATAGGTGATTTAAACGTAAGATACTCAAAGAAATACAACAAATATTCTTTGTCAGACATTCTAACACTATCTGAAAAGAAAGCAAAGGACTGGGTTAGAAATGCTTCAACTCAGAAAATTTTGACAAGAAATCCTGAGCTTATGATATCGGTAAGATTCTATGGAACAAGAGCATATCTTATAGACAAAAGTCTTATACCAATAGTTTTGTTATGGTTAGACCCAGTTGTTGGATATAACTTCATAACATATGGTTCATTCGATACGGAACGTTGCAGTGAAGGCTTACTTTACATCGTTCAGAAACCGAAGGACTTCAATACAAAGAGATATAAGATAGGAAGAACATATAATATAACTCAAAGATATGACAATACAGTCAATAGAGTCAAGGTTGTGTTTGTAAATGATATGAGAGCTGCTGAAACAGAACTACTTGAAAAGTTGGAGAAAATGTATGGTGCTCCCACGAAAGGTAAAGAAACGTTTGAAGTAGATGAGATAGATAGTGCTATAAAATTATTTGACGAAGTTGCTGAAAAATACATGTAAAGCGTTTATTTTTGGTCTTTTATACAAGATAGAAAATAACGCTAGTTTTTTATAAAATATTTTTTTTTATTTTGTATGTAAAGACAGATATGTCAACATCAGAGAACACAACAACTGCTATCGTTCATGAAGCTATAGATGAAGAATACGAGTGGGTTCAGTATAACAAACAGTTACGTCTCATTCGTTCGGTCAAAGATGACATGTACCAAATGCAAAGTATTTTGAATGCTCTTCGTTCTACAAAGCAAGCATATCATTGGTTTGAAAACCAACAGACAAAAGAACTTTTAGAAGAATTTCCTCATATGTTTGCGACCCTCGAAAAATCGAGGGTCGAGATTCCGTACGAAAATCGTAAAAATTTGCCAAATGGTTTGAGAGGTTGGTATGTTCATAGACTTCTTGTAAATGCTGTTGCAATGTGGGCTTCACCTCGTTATGCTTGTTATATTTTCAGACTTCTTGACGAAATTCATAGACAAGAACGTGAAGAGCTAGAGAACAAGCTTGAAGCAAAAGACAAAAACATACAGAAAAGAATACCACGTTCGGTACCAAAAGGAAAGGAAAAGAACTATAAGTATATGATTTATACTGAAGAGATGGAAAATGAAGAAGACAGAGATATGGTTATGTTGCATTTAGTCAGAAGAAACAACAAAAGCTTTTACGACCTTGCTAAGATTTACAAATCTAACAGAAATTGGTTCTATCGCGAAAACTTACCGATTTCAATGACACCAAATGAAGATGTGAAACAAATAGTTCAAGATACGTTACCTCAAACACACTATGATATGAAAGGTTGTACAATACTTACATTCAAAGAAGACTTACCGCTACTGAAAGAAAAAATAACAGAGTATTTTGACAACTTCAAACAAGCAGAGTAAATGAACCATTTATTTTTCAAGCTTGACTTCAAATGGCTCAGGTAGCTCTATAAGGTAAATTGTCTTGTCAAATCCTTCTGGCATTCCGAGTCCTTCCTTCCGACAGGAAAAAAATTTCCTTCCGACAGGAAAAAAATTTCCTTCCGACAGGAAAAAATTTTCCTTCCGACAGGAAAAAATTTTCCAGTTGTCCGTCCGTAAACCATTCAAATTTTCGAAAATTGAGAACTTTTTTGGTCGAACTTCAGAAAAAGTTTTTCCTTCCGACAGGAAAAAATTTTCCTTCCGACAGGAAAAATTTTTCCTTCCAACAGGAAAAGTTCTTCCTTCCAACAGGAAAAGTTCTTCCTTCCGACAGGACACAAACGAATGTCCGACGTTCCTCTTCCTGAATGTCTTCCAAAGCCAGAAGAACCGACAGCCCCAGCACCACAACAGACTAAGACTCAAACACTTACATTTTTCAAGCTTGACTTTTTACAATTTGAACTTTGTTCGCGTAGATATGAATTCTGAAAGAAGTATGAGGGTCTTGTATGACTTTGTACTTCTCCCATAGTTCATGTCTGTCAAACTTACCTGCCATGGACTCTTTCATAAGTTCCATGAAATCGTCTTCGGACAATCCGGGGAAAAGTATAATATCAGTAAGTATTCTCTTTACATCCTTACTTAAACTCTTGGCTGTCTGTACACAAATGACAACTGAGATGTTAAAGTGTCTGAGCTTCTTAAGAATTCGACACATGTCTTGTTCTCTATTCTTTAACAAAGGATGAGAGGCGAAATCATCTAAGATAAGAAGACATCTGTGAGGGTAAGTCTTCCAATCGTAAGATTGCAATTTCTTCGAAATGTACTCTATCTCTTTCTGTTTGTTTCTGAAGTGTTTCTTCTCTAATATTCTCTGCATTTCCTCATTTGGGTCTTTAAACTTCGAGTTTATATACTCATTTATAGCATTGTACTTCAAAACTCTTCTTTGGTACTTCTTTATCCAATCCAACAACTCAGAGTCTTTTATACATACTAACTTAGACTTCTTTATAATATCTTTGAACGAATTGACGGTTTGGTCAAATTGACCCGAAGTACTACAAATGACTACTAACTCATAGAATGGGTTCTTCTCATCTAGTTCTTGTTGTTGTGCAGCCATTTTAAGATAAGTGAAAGTCTTACCCGACCCAGGTGGTGCGATTAGACCTGTTATACCATTCTGAGCAAATAAGAACTTGTCATGTATGGGTTTTATCTGAGCATTTTCCAACTTCCTCTTGTTCTTGTTTAAAACATTCTCAAATTTCTTGTCAATGTCAGCAAACTTTTTTTCTAACATATTTTTAGAAAAATTAAAATTTTTATCTTTTAGAAAATGTCTAGCGATTTCGCTATCTATATTCGAGACAAGCTTTTCGACAGCAAAAACTGTCGACCATAAAATCTTACATAGTGTAAACAAGAAAGGTGAATTTGTTCTAAAGTTCTGTTTCTGGGAATATGACAAGAACCATAAAACATTAAGCAGAGAAGTCTTAAAATTTGTCAATGACAGACTTGTTGACAGAGATGACGCCTCTTGGAGAGATGAAGTCCAACAAAACTTCTTAGAATGCAAAGAAGACACATGCGCTGTTCTTGAAAATGAAATAGAAAACAGAATAGAAGAGCTATTAAAGGACAAAGAACTTTTACAAAAATATGGTTCTGAGAAGTTTGACATAACTCCACCAGAAAAGAAGAAGAGAGAAAAGAAAGAAAAGAAAGTAGAAGAAGAGAAGAAAGAACCAGAGCCAGTTCCAGAGAAAAAGAAATTTGACATGTAAAAATAAAATTTTATTTTTAGAACATTTCTGGGTCAATGTCAATGTTCTCTTCCTCTTTAGGAGCAAACACTGGCTTAGACTCTAAAATCTTTTTACCCAATTTACCTTGAACTTCAACTATCTTAGACTCATAATATTCATAGTCGTCTGCTTTCTTTGGTTCATAAGGTATAACAAGTTTGTATGCTTTGCCTTCTTTAAGGTTTGAGAACCTTCTGTCAAAACTTTCTTTGACTGTTAACAAACCTTCTATGTCTAAGTCTTCAAATTTCGCACCATTTTTAGTCACAATAGCAAACTTAACTGGTTCGATGTTCCAAACTTTGTCAAATGTAGACTTTTCAAAATGGTAGAAGTAAACATTCAAATATGTGAATGGGTCTAGTTCTTCTTTAAGTCCTGACATATACTTGTTTACTGAGATGAATTTCGTCATCTTTTCTATCGGATAAAAAAATATTTTTTTTTAAAATTTACTCAGAAAAATTTTTCTTTGTATATACACCATTCTGTACGTCTAAAAGACTTTTGACATTTGCCAAGAATGTTCGTTTAGACGCTGTCATATAACCATACTCTTGACAATATTGTTTATACGAATCGTACAATGACCTTTCATCTAAACACTCAAAGTCAGTTTCATCTATGAACAGTTCATATACACTCTTGTTTGCTTCTAACAATGTTTGTCTCTCTTCGGTATGTGGAATTTGTCTTGGATTGAACTTAGAAATATCTAATGTCATGAAATATGAGAACAAGTGGTTGTAAAAGTCAGATGTCAAAGTTTCTGCTAAGTCGTCAAAATATTCTGTATCTTGCATATGAGAATCTGACGTTCTGACAACTACATATCTTCTGTCAGAACTTTCTAACTTCATCGGAACGGCATTGTTTGAAACCATAATGAAATTTGCAACATTTTCACAAACTCTTTGGTCTTTATATTTTCTTTCAACAACTCCAACTTTGTCTGTTATAAGACTCTTCAAAGCATCTGAGTTCAAAACTTTTGTTGTATCTATACTTTGAAGTTCGTTACATACTATAAGTTTCATATTCTCTATTGAAGAGTTAAATTTACCGCAGATGTTTTCTAAGTTTGTCATATTAGGGTTCGAATAGCCCTCTAACAGTTTGCATAAGATATCTGTAAAGAAAGTGTTCTTACCTGTTCCTTGTTTTCCAATTATGATGAGAGCAGTTTCATTTTTAGCACTTGGATGTTGTAAGATGTTTGCAAACCAACATAAGATATACTCATAGACTCTTTCGTTTCCATTGCATATAATTTCTTTGACATGGTCTAACCAAGCTTCTATAACATTTTCTTTCCATTCTACTTGTTCGTATTTATATCCAGTGAAGATAGAATAGAAGTTTGGAGATGGTGTATAGAACTTTATACCACGAACTGAAAAATCTTCAAGTTTTGACAATAAGATATCCCAAGCATCTAACATCTTCATACCAACTTGTACGACTTTTATTTTCTTAAGTTTCTGTCTACATTCTTGTTCAGACACTATTGTTGCTCTTGGTTTGTTAAAGACACATCCCATTCTTTCATGACATAACATTCTGGGGCAGAGTCAACATAAATGACTAAACGTTTCAAATTCTCGACTGCTTTGTTATAGTCTCTAAATGGACACATATTTCTGAATGCTTGGAAGTCATAAAAATCTGAAACATCTATTCTGTACATTTTTATAAAAATAAAAAAAAATATTTTTTTTATTCTTGACTTTGTTGTTGCATTTGTTCCATTTGTTGCATTTGTTGTTCTTGAGCTATTTGTTGTTGAAGTTGTTCTTGTAGTACAATACTTTCACCAGTTGCATCTTCCAATTCGAAACTTTCTGCCGTCATTGACAAATACATAGGACATAAAAGTTTTACAGGAACAAAGTTTGCGTCAACTAAGGTTAAGTTTATGTTTGCTAAAGTGTTTGAGTTTACTAAAGCTGAAAACTCTGCATTCGAATGAACAATAGGCAAACCAGCAGAGAATGTGTTGTTTATACGCATGAGTATCTTTTGGTCATAGTAGTTTCTGTCGACATTCGAATAACACTTTGAACCTAAGTTTGAAACAATATATAAAATAGGTGTACTTAAAGTCAATGGAATAGACAAACCTTGTATGACACCTTTTCCTGTTATAGGAAATTGTTGGTAGTAAAACCAGATATAAGTTTTGTATTATAGCTCATATCGTTTATAGTAAACTCAGTCGGACATCCAAACATAATGAAACCTGCTCTAGTTGCAGCACATGTTACACCCGTACTTAAAGTATTAAATAAGTCAACAAAACCTGTTGGTGGTATATCTGAGTAAGTATCTTCAAAGGAGTATTTTTTACCATTCACAACAATAAAATCTTCTGGTGTCAAAAGAGCAAAACAGGCTTTAGTCGTCATTGTGTTTAAGGTTAGTTTACAATATCGTCCTTGAGGACTTTGTAAGTTTGTTGTTATAGAATTATATGACTCAGGGTTTTTAGTCGTAATAGTATAAACCACTATGTCTTCTGCCATTTACATATATTTAAAAGTTTTTCTGAAAGTGGAGAAGAACTTCATCTAAACTTTCACATGGCGTTTCTTGAAGTTCTCTGTCTAAGAAGTTCAAATATTTTGTAAAGACATAGAACTTTCCTTTGTCTACACGAACAAACAAAACAGGGTCTTTCATATCGTTCAAAAGTGTGTAAAGTCCTTTACATGAAATAAAGTCTATATTATTTTTCTTCAAACATCTTTCAAGAAGTTTTGACATTTTTACTTAGCAACTAAATTTTAATGAAATGTTTGGTCGTCAAATATTTTTATAACGTCTGGGAAACTATATTTTAAGTTCAACGTTTCACCTCCTTTCATAACGTATATCTTGTCAATGACATTATATGAAACACCACAGCAAGCAATGTCGGGTTCTATTTCTTTGATGTTTATATCGTCTGCCTCTGTCAAAAGTTTCAATAGTTCTTTCAAAACTTCATGAGGTGCAATGACATATGAGTTCACTTTTACAGGGTTGTGTTCGACCAAGTTTAACATTATACCTAAAGCTTGACAAATCTTCTCCTGAGTTTTAAGTTTGTCTTTAAGTTGTTGGTAGTCGTTTCGAATATCTGCAACAGAACTTAAGTCTCTGCTAACTTCAGGATATGTTGGTTGTTCTTTTGCAGGAACTATTGTTATACCATCTTCGTCTTCGTATGGTTTCCCCACTTCAACATCTCTTTCTTTGACATTGACAACAACACTTTGACTGTTTGTTTGAGTTGGTGAATTTAACTTCACATCTGCCACCGCCATTAAACCTTTTGAAACACTTACGCTTCTATTTTTCGGAAATGACATTTTACTTAGAATAAAAAGATGGACGTATTTGAGTATCTCTTCGAATTGAAGCAAAACAAAGTTTACACACACAAACAATACAAATACACTGATAGAATAGTTCTTTACACAAACAATGGAAAATGTTATAGAATAGCAATATTTGCTGAACCAAAATATTTTCATAAAGCAAAGAAAGTTGGTATAACTGAAATGGTGAAAGTTCTTGACGTTGACAAAAATATAACAACAAAACTGACCGATATTTCTAAAGGTAAGTTTATAATACAATACTATGTCAAAACTGGCGTACTGTCAATATTTGACGGAGAGAAGTCAGTTCAAGAACAACTTACTGACCTGCTGCCAAAATCTGCTCGATGGAAGCTGTCGTTATACCAATCTGAGGAGCCCCAGCAGGTTTCATCGAACGAATCTTCAAAAGAGCATCTTCCGTGAAAAGTGCTATTGGTTTTGTAAACTTCTTTGCTTTCAATTCATCTGGACCGTCTCTGTCACCAGTATATTGTATTTGAACTGTACCAACAGTTGAAATACCACCCATAAAGTCTTCTGAGTCAGCAAATGGAATGCCAAGCCAAAAGTTTGAACGGTCTCCATTTGTATATTGAGTTTTTTGACCTCCTGTATGAGTCCATACTTTCACATATGGCATAATAGAACTTTGCATTTCAGGGTTAATGGTTGTTGTGAAGTTGTTGTTAAAGTTCATAGCATCTAATGTCAAGTTGTATGACCTCATATCCTCAACTGTAGAATATTCTTCTCTTGGATAATATTTGCCATCTATGTTTATATGATATTTAATACCAGGGTTGTAGAAACAAGAATAGTCATTTATAGTTCGTCTGAACAGTACAAACATAGTATCTGCATGTTTCATTGCAGTTGTTAAGGCAATATCTGTTCTTGCACCTGGGTCAGCACTTTGGTTTCCAACTTCACCTGCAAAGTCTTTGACAGATATTTGGTGTATAGGGAACATAAGTGGAACTGCAATATATTTGGCAGCTAAAGCATTTGAAATATCTGGGTCCAACATATAGACTGCAAGTCTGCTTTCTATTCTCTTGCATTCAAACTTTTCGCATGTGAACTTAACTGGGTCCCAAGCAGTTCCAGCAGCATTGAAATAATAGTTTACTTCAGTGTTGAAGTTTGAGAAACCAAAGTCTAAGTCAACTTTGTCTTTGCAAAAGTCACAGAACTTGGCTCCACCAGCTGTATCTGTAATAGTGAATGGGTCTTGTGTTGGTGCAATGACTAAGTTATTTTTGCTTGGAGTAAGTTCGATAGAAATTTTTCCTGCCCAGTTTGGCAAGTATCTTAAAAACCTGAAGATGAGGAAAGATGACAAAGGAACTCTAAGTTTCAATTTTACTTTGGTTACTGCTGCTGCAGTTTGTCCAGAAAGGTTAACATAAACTCCTGGAACGTTAGGGTCAAGTCTTCTTATTTTCTCAATAGTTGCATACTGGTCTGTTTGTTCTCTAGCTTGTGGTTGTACTGAGTTTCTCAAAGCGAACCATTCATAGTTTGCCCATGTTACTGTTTGAACTAAGTCAGAGTTAGAATATATCTTATATCCCATGAAAACTTCTGGAGCATATTGGTATCCGACATAGAAAATTCCATTGCAACCTTTCTTGTCAGACAACTTGGCAGAAGGTTTTATTTCAATGTCTTGTTCCACGTATAAGAAAGAGTTGTCAATAGAAATAATATGAAACCTGTCGCAAGCAATATCTACTGTTGTTGAAGAACCTTCTCCAAACTCACCTACGTTTCCATAAGAAACAGCAGTTGTATATTCGTAAGTTCCAGGAACTATTTCTGACCTTCTAATGGCATTGTCGCATTCGTTATACCATTCGGAAACATTTCCATTCATGGCATCCAAAACTGTTGGCGTTATATTCTGAGCGGCGTACATTTCATATGGGTAAAAATATAGAATAGTTGGATTTATATGTCATAATAGAACCCACTCCGACCAAGCTTTACTTTCTTCCTGACTGAGTTTTTAACTCTTCTTTTTCCTTCATTGCCACTACTTTCACTAGATGAAGTTACTTCTTCACTATTTCACTTTGTTCTACTCTTCTTCTTTGGTGTCGCTTTTGGTAACTTGCCCTCTGCTTCAAGTTGTTGCATCTTTGCCTCATGTTCACCTAGTATGTTGTAAATTTCCCATGTCCTTTTTGCCTTTGGGCTCTGGTCGCCCATCTCAGGTAACCTATATCCTAGAAAGAGTTTGTCATAGTCTGTATTTGAGTCTTCGCGTATTGTTTGCATGACTCTTTCCTGAGTTTCCGGTTCAAGCTCTTCAAACAGAGCTTGTCCATATGGAATAAGCTCGTTTCCAAATATATGTTTTTGTAGCCATTCTGGTTTTCTTTCCATGTTACCAACAATATCTTTTGTGAATGGGAAAGCTTTTACCCAATCTTTCAGTCTTGCGTCATTTATTTCTGTAGTTGGTTTTATTTTGTCAAGGAACATGTTTTTCAATACTAACATTTCATTTGGTACTGTCCATTTGAGTTTTCTTAAATATTCATCCCTTCTCGATTCATTGTCTGCAAAGTAAGTTTTTATGACATTTTGTAAACTTTCGTTTGCAAGGTCATGTACAATAGGTTCTCTTCCTTCTCCCTCCCTAACTTTCTTTCTAAACTCTTCACCAAATATACCATCTCTATGGTTCTGTGTAGTTCTTTGAGATAAATGTTCTAGAACGTCAGGTGTTATATTTCCATCAGCCATGTTCATTTCATACTGGTCCAAAATATCTGCATGTTTCATATCTTTCAATGGCATTAAAGCCGCGCTTAAAATACCAGCTATATCTGGTTCACCATTCACTTCCATTGCGTCTACAACTTCTTGGAATTGTGGTTGTAAGTTTATGAACCACCTATCCGGATTAGCTTTATGACCCCATCTCATTGTAGTTCCATAGTCTGCAGAAACAAAAGTAGGTTTGTTTCCATCTTGGTTAGGTTCTGAATGAACTTTAAACAATGTTTCATTTCTATATGTTTTGTTGAAATTTAACCTTTTATTTTCACCGAGTTCATCCAAAGATTGAACGTTATATGCTCGTAAGTAAAAAGGATTGTTGTATTTGCGTACATTTTCTTTCAGTACTTCCATTCTATGCTGAATATTTTCATCTGGTGTTGGAGTCTTTTGTATGTCGGCAAACATTTTTCGATATTCTTCTACTATGTCAGCCGAATTTTTTTTAGACTCTTGGAAAAATTCCATATTCTCCGCATACACTTGTTGAGGGTCAAGATTTTTCGGCTGTTCCAAATCTTCATCTAGTTCTGTGAAGTTAGTTTCCAAAGGAGGGACTTGTTCGTTTCCTTCAGGCTCTTCTAGCTGTTGTTGCTGAACTATTTCTTCCATGTCTGGTTGTATCTGAACTTCTTCCTGTTGAGTTTCTTGTACCTCATCTGCTGGCATTTCATATATTCCGAGACCGTTTTTAACAAATTCCCTATCTAAGTCATCCGTACTCATAAGCCTTTGTTCTTTCGTTCCGTCTCTATTTTTTACGCGTTTCATGAAGAGAGTTGAATTGTCATTTAGCTCTGACACCAAATATCTCGGAGTAAATTCATCCATGTCATTTGGATGATATGCTATTAAATCATATTCCTTAGCGAGCTTGTATTTTCCAGGTTTGAGATTATATCTGATATGGTGCTGAGTCATAAAGCTAAATAGGTTCGGGTCAGTATTTCCTTCCTTGAACTTTCTAATAGCTTCTTTATATCTGTCACTAAAGTCAAGAGTATCTGGGAAACCATACTCTTCTTTAAGCATTTTTAAGAATTCTTGGTTTCCTTGTTCTCTACTTCTTTTATGTCCTTGCTCTGTTTGTGGTTGTTGTTGTGCAGGGTTTTGAACTGTTGGTTGTTGTGCAGGGTTTTGAACTGTTGGTTGCTGTGCTGGTTGTTGTTGCTGTGCTGGTTGTTGTTGCTGTGCAGGGTTTTGAACTGTTGGTTGCTGTGCTGAATTTTGAACTGTTGGTTTTGGTTGTTGTTGTGGTGCTGGATTTTGAACTGTTGGTTGTTGTGTTGGTTTTGGTGCATGCCTGTGTCTGTGTCCATGTGACGATGTAAATGTTTTAGGTAGTCCTGGTGCAGGTGCTTCTCTTGGAGGGTTTGGTGGTATATAAGTTCCACTAGCTAGTATATAAGTTCCACCAGCTGGTATATAAGTTCCACCAGCTGGCACATATGTTCCATCTGCAGCGTAATGTCCTACCTGACTTTTCGTTCTTAAGAAAGCATTTACTAGGTCTGTTTTGGTCTGTTGTAACTCTTTTTCTTGACTTTCCACAACAGTTGCTCTAACGGCGTCATAGGCACTTTGAACTGCCTGTCTCGTTGCTGCATCTGTTATTTTCGTCATATTTTGTGCTACTTCTTTTAACTCTTTGTCGAAACCTTCAGACTTCAGTTTCTTTCCAGATGAGAAGTCGTTCACTAGTTTCACCTTACTATGAAGAGCTTCGAAGGCGTTCTTAAAGTCAGCATTTGTTAAAGCTTCATTTGAACTGTCTTCATCCGCTTGTATTTTTGTCCTTATTGACCCTATAAGTTGGGCTGCTTTAGCGTTGGCTTGGGCATCTAACCAGTCATTGTTAGCTTTTATATATTCTGCGCTTTTCATTGCCTTTTGCATGGCTGCGTCGTTATTTTTAGTTTCTTGTGCTAAGTTTTCATACTGTACGGTTTGGTTTTGCAACTGTAAAAGTTTTTCTGCCTTTACATTTGCTTCAACTTCTTTTTTATACTCATCGCTATCCATATATGTCTTCAGGGCTTTTTGTTTTATCTCTTCATCTTTCAGTACTTTATATTGAGTAGTATGGTTTTTCAAATTTATGACATCTTGTTCCATTTTTGCTACTTCTGCTGCTTTTTCTGACACTTTTTTCGCATATTCCTCTGTACTTAGTTCTTTCAGTTGTTCTTCTTTCTTCTTTTTCTCTACGTTTAACTCATTGAGTTTCTTTGTGTGTCTGTCATATTCTAGTTTCTTTTCGTTTTCACTTATTTGTCTCTGTATGTCTATGTTTGACTTTTTGACATCTGTTATTTGATTTTTGAGTGAACTCAAATTCATTTGACTTTGAGGGTTATAGGCTGTTCCGTCTGCAGCTCCACCATAGCCTGCCATTTTCGCTAAAAGTGCCGCTCTTAAACCTCCACTCTGTGCACCAATGACTCGGTTTAAAAGCATAGGATTGCTTGACATTTGTTGCAACATAGTGGGGTCATTCAGCATTTGTTGTTGCAACTGTTGTTGTGGTGTCAGTTTTACTATTGGATGTTTCAATGCTCTCTTCCTCTTACGTATATTCTTACGTAGCTTACGTGGCATTTTAAGTGAAGTTAAAAAGCGGTTTTATACTAAACATCTTCGGGGCTAGAGGGCACGAAGTGCCTGGAAGCCCCACTTCCTTTTTTTTTTGTTTTCAACTAGCAAACAATAATGAATGAAATTGAAAAACATCAATGTAATAAAATCGATAAAATATGGTATTTCTATATGTACCAGATTGTATCAAATTTTAATATTATACTTTCAAGTTCATCTTTAGCATTTTTATTGAATCAAGCAAATTTGATTATGATTATAGCATTTTAAACATATTAAACTATTATCAGTTAGCATATAATTGCGATTTTATAATTCTGTTTTGAATAAAATCGAAAAATTATATATCAAAATTTTAATTGTTTTACAGTAAACATAAAGAATATAAAAAATACATCGAGATAGTGATGGGGATGGTAGAATCATTGTTTATTAAAAATTTTCAACCTTAGGGATAACAGAAATTTCATTGAAATTGTGACACAATATAAGCACGTTTGCAACAATGACAATTTTGTATTTTTGTACTGCATACATTAATAAATTGTTTTGTTATTTATTCGACTAATTTATGGGTTTTCAGAATGTATTCAATTGATTATCCAAATTATAAAAATTTATAAAATTAAATATCAAACAATCATTACAGTGTTTGATTTTTCAAAAAAAAATATTAATTCTCAGAAAAATCTAACGGATTGAAATTCAAATTAAATGGCGAAACAATTTAAATTTTTTTGTGTATTTGGATTGATAACATCAATATAAATGAAACTACTCGATGAATATTTTTACATCCTTTCAAATATAGTTTTGAATGCATTCAAATAAATATTCATTAAAAATTACGAATTGCATGTACTAAAATAAAATAACTCATAAAATTCAATTTGAGTGTTACTCAAAATTCTGTGATATAAGGTTAATTAAGGGTCCACTGTAAGGCCAAATAAGGCCTATCGTCGTCCCAAAAATACTGCTCGAGATGGTGTTTTACTAAGGCCCAAAACTTAAAAAAACTCAAAAAAATTAACTTTACTCTTTTGAGATCCTTATAAGATGTGCATCAATTTGATGCAGTATCGCAGTTCGAATCTGATTTTTTAATGTAGATATACTCTAACATTCTTGAAAAAATGCAAAATAATATTAATTAAGCTTTTCATTTCTGTATCATACACGAAACAAAATCATTCATTATACTAAAATTTATTAAAGTTTGAATAATGAAAACAAAATATATCTAAATTTTTACATTGAGTCTGCTATTGATATGGTTAATATTAAATCTTGTAACAACGGGCATTGGCCAGAATAATACCCGCTAAAATACACAATTTTTTAAAATTTTATCAATTTGTTATGGTACATATTTATGACAATGAATAAAATGCTTATCCTTCATAAGTAAATACATAATTTATGCTTAAACACAAAAAATAACACAAAAATTTTTGGCCAACATATCAAAACTAAGGATAATGTTTTGAATATATAAGCAATAATACTTTGTCTAGAGAATTAAATTTGTGCTATCTAATTGTCAATTCTTTGAATTTTTTTTAATGCAAGATATCCCGGGGCGGCGACAAATTTGCCCAACCAGTAAAGTATTCAATTTTTTTGCATTTTTTTAAGGGTGCACACGAGAGGATCATGTAAACTTCAGAATTTAGCTTCTTAACTTAAATCATGGAATGTCTCAAAGACAAAAGTAGCATACAGCATGTAAAGCTAAAGAAAGATAATCATAATTAATACCTTAATTTTTAATATTACGCATTTTTAGGTGCAAAATTTAAAAACATTCTAATACAATAGAGCAGTTTCCAAAAGTAGCATACAGCATGCAAAGCTAAAGAAAGATAATCATAATTAATACCTTAATTTTTAATATTACGCATTTTTAGGTGCAAAATTTAAAAACATTCTAATACAATAGAGCAGTTTCCAAAAGTAGCATACAGCATGCAAAGCTAAAGAAAGATAATCATAATTAATACCTTTAAAGTTTAAAATCTTGATTTTTTTAAAATCAAATATTTATAACTTTAATACATACAGCTTAAACCTTATACTTGTTTTCTCTTGTGAGAAAGCAATCTTACAAAGCTAACAATCCTAAAAAATAAAGAATTAAAATTTAATAATTTAATCTAAAATTAAAATCAAAATTAAATAAAATGAGTTCTTTGTAATAATACTTTCAAGGTAGGATATATTTTAGTGGGATCTATTGAGTCATCACTAACAGCATTGAGCAATCTATTGAACATTGAAATACTCACGATTTTTCTTTGTCTTTTTACATCAATTTCTGCGTTAGTTGCTTTTTCCATGATCCTAATGACACGGTCATCTGCTGGATTTTGATCAATTTTGAGTTTGATAACGAAAGATGATATCACTTTTGTATAAATTTCTATAATAACATCATCAATTCTGAGATTTTTTCGATCAGGAAAATAGTCATGTTTGAGTGTTCTAAAATGAGCTTCGGCAATATTGTTAGTTGCGTCGCCTTCACGCCTGTCACGAGCAATCCATCTTGATATGTTGTAACGCCATTGTCTGTTAAAGTATTGAGATGCTGTTGGATCTGTGTCGAGCAACTCCAGAACTTGATCATAGGCAGCATTTGCTTCTTCCTCATGTTCTGCATCTAATTTGAAGACTAAATCCTTCATCAAATTATAGAATTGTTCAAATTTTTCTTGAGAAGAAAACTTATTTGATTTGCGAAGAATTGCACGAAGAACATGTACTCCGCACCAAAGTATTTGAGCTTGTGGAATGCTTTCTTCTATTGCTTGAGCTATCTGTGGAGCACAGTCCATGCTAATGTATTCTGGCTCAATTGTTACCCATCTGAGATAGGCGCACACGCAAACTTGAATGTTTTGATAAGTGTCTGGTTGACAAAAGAAATATAAAAAAGGGAAAATGTGAAAATCTTTGATTTTGCCAGTAAATGCATACAATGGAATGTTTGATCGCAACAATTTATAGGTGCTGTCTATATGAAATGTCTTGATACTATGCGCATAAGCTTTGCCTTCAAAAGGCGCGTAATAGAAACACATATTATTGTCTGAGACTTCAAATGCAATGAGATCATCTGGAGATTCTTCTTGTACTGTCTGAACAAAGATTTGCAATGACACAACATCGTCAGGAGAATATCTAGTTTGAAGAGCATGTATTCTCTCTGCAAATCGTTTGATTGCACGTGGTTTTTGAGCGTACATCTCTGGAATGGACGGACCTGTAAGAGGAATTTCAAGATCTTTGAATGCATTTAGCTGTGCTATCGCTCTTTGATTGTCATCTGTTTGGAAGTAATGTTCTAAATATTTGCGATAAAAGACAGACGAATATTGACTTTTGTCATTTGGGGCGGAATGATCATGTTCTTCAACTATTTTGATTAGTTTGTATTTATTTTGATCCAAGATTGCAACATTAAAATGTGCAGGACATTTTGGATATTTGCAGTGGAATGAAATCTGAGATCTTTCTTTCCTGACACGTTCACCATATCCATACTGTGCTTGTATTTCTTGTTTAACTCCAAATTTACAAAGATCCATAACAGTAAAGATAGTTTCTTCTTCTAATTCCATTTGAAATTGAAATGAAAATTAAAAATTCAGAAATTTGAATAGATTTGGTCTGTAATTAAATGAGAATAGCAGTTTGTTCGTCATTGTTTGAGGCAAGAGTATTATAGGAATATTATATGATGGATTTGAGTTGCATATAAAGAGTGCAAAAGGATAAAGAGAGAAATTTTGTTAGATTAAATTATTAAATTTTAATTCTTTATTTTTTAGGATTGTTAGCTTTGTAAGATTGCTTTCTCACAAGAGAAAACAAGTATAAGGTTTAAGCTGTATGTATTAAAGTTATAAATATTTGATTTTAAAAAAATCAAGATTTTAAACTTTAAAGGTATTAATTATGATTATCTTTCTTTAGCTTTGCATGCTGTATGCTACTTTTGGAAACTGCTCTATTGTATTAGAATGTTTTTAAATTTTGCACCTAAAAATGCGTAATATTAAAAATTAAGGTATTAATTATGATTATCTTTCTTTAGCTTTACATGCTGTATGCTACTTTTGTCTTTGAGACATTCCATGATTTAAGTTAAGAAGCTTTAAAAAAAAAGCAAGGAGTTTCACCTCACTGGGCAAGTTTGTGCCCCCCTCAGATATCCCGGCATTGGCCTCAATGAATATAAACTACATGCATCATAATATTAGTTTGTAATAGCATAAAAGCGAAATTCCTAATTTCTTCTCAAATAAATTCCTAAAAAAAACATCGGAATTAATGATTGGAAATAGGTCAAAAAAATTCCTAATATAAAACTTATACTTAAGATAAAATTAAAATTCGAAAATATCTATTTTTCAAAACACGCATCCAAAAGCGAAAAAATTCGAAAAAATCATGTTCTTATAAAACTCGCCGATTTTGCAATTTTTATCCGATTTGAAGTTATAGAATATATTACCATCTTACAAAAACATATACATCATTATTGCATTCACAAAATATTAATCAGAACATTAGGAAAAGTGGATTTTCGAAAAAAGACAATAACGATTATTTGCAAATTGCCTCTCAATTTTGAGAGACTTTCAATTTTTACAGTGGACCCTTAAAGCCATTCATTGCATTTATGCTCGAAGAGACATCTGATGATCATCAGGAAGTCAGAGCTCGCCATCACAAGACTAAATTCTCAAGGGAAGATGATTTGAAATTAATTGAACTGATAAAACTTTACGGAGACCACAATTGGAAGCGAGTTGCAATGTATATGGAAAATAAGAAAACAAGACAATGCCGTGAAAGATACATGAATTATTTATCGCCATCCTTGTCAAATGGACCATGGACTCAGTATGAAGATAAATTGCTCATAGATAAAGTGAAAATAATTGGGCAAAGATGGTCACAAATAGTTGCATTTTTCCCAACAAGATCAGAGGTTAATATTAAAAACAGATATGCCTTATTGGTCAGCAAAGGTAAAGCTGTTTCTTATAAAACAAGCAAGCAGGCAATGTCAAGGTCAAAGCATAAACAAGAATTTGAGCAATACTCTGAAAGTAGCCCTGTTGTAAAGCCAGTTGAACAAAAGCCACAATATGAGAACCATCCAAGTCTCAATATTACTACAGAGAAGCAATGCACAGAAGAACTTTCCTGTTTTATGCCAGAATTAGATGCTATGACATCCGAATTTATTGATATCTTTGATTTGTAATTTAAAAATTATTTTCCATGTAACAAAATTGAAAACTCTTCTTTGACAATTAAGTAAACCCTTATAGAGATTGGATCATTGCTAAGTTTGAAAACATTTAAGATCAAATATCAACTGAAAATGATTTAAGGTATTTGAATGGCAAAGCTAAAATATTTATTAGAACCCCAGGAATTTTCAAATGAATATGGAAAACATCATCATAAAACATGAAATTTTGAATGATATGAAGATTGATTTCAAAAGTTGAAAAAATGAATAATAGAAATAGTATGTTTATATAAAATATACAATAAACAATATATATAAAAAACAAAAAAAATATAATATATAAATTATGGCATAGCTTCAGTCTTACAGCGATTCTTCTTGCAGGTAAGTACAAGCACTGTAATACCAATACTAATTATAGCCACAAGAAAGATAATTGAAACAGTTAACAAGGCAATTTCTGCTGGTGTCCATCCCAAGATAAATCTGTATTTAAACTGCTTGGGAATTTCTTCATCGCAACTTCTTACTTCTGGAAATGCGTCAAATAACTTTTGATTACCGTATTTTGTTGTGACAATGGAATTAACAAGAAAATTATTGGACAAAGTAGCTGATTGACCGTATTCACCTTCATAACAAAGTGTATACATGTATGTATTAAGAGTGAAAGAGTCTTTATTGATGGTTTTGACACTACCAGGAATTTCAATGATTGGTGAGCCAAATCCCTTGTCAAAAACCTTTATTCCTGATAGGTTGACATTCTCTATGTATGGATTGATCGAAAATGGACCAAGAATCGAAACAGTTTCAGGAATTCGATAAACTTGAGGTAGAGTTCCGATTGTTGTGATCAATGTACCACTTGTCTTGTCAATTAAGGCTTGATCTTGGATAACAAACAGTGGATGCTCTTTATCAACAAATCTGATACGAATATTCTTGCAATTGATGAATGCAAAAGGTGAAATTTCAATGATATTGTTAGGAATAACTAAAATCTCTATGGATGATCCAAAGAACCATCCTACTAAGTTTCCATTTCCGTCATCTCCTGGAATTGAGGTCAATCCAAGACCAAGAGTGACTGTTTTTAATTTCATGCAGTTTCTGAAGCAAGAGTAACCTAAATCAATGACCGAATTCGGAATTTCAATTTCGGTAATTGCTGTTGCTTCAAAAGCGCTTGCTCCAATATCAGAAACTGTCTTCGATAAGCTTACATCACTAAGTTTTGTGCATCCTTGGAAGCAATTGGCAGGAATGTGACACATATGACTGAAATCCATCTCTGTTAGCGAAGTACAGTTACAGAATGCGCCATCTCCGCAACTAGCGCATATAGTTGGTAAAGTTACTGTTTCTAGATTTTGGCAATTTGCAAAACAATTTGCTCCAATCGATAAAACCTCAGTCATAACGTTAACAGTCTTAAGATTCATGCAGTTCATGAACATCATATCGCTTAAACTGGGTTCAAACTTGATTCCAGCCATTGTCTTTGCATTATAATCTGGTTTTGTCTTGATATTATACTCTAGTTCTTGAATACATGTGCAATTATAGAAAGCTCGCTCGGAAAAATAAGCGAAATTGGATATTATCAGTTTGTCAATATTGAGAGCATTACAAAATGCATAGCTCTGAATATTTACAACTGATGATTGGATTGAAAATTCTTCTCTATGAGATGCACTAAAATAATAATATAAAACAGACATATCAAAATTGTATAGAATACCGTCAACAACCGTTAAATTTGTGTTATCAATTAATTCAATATTTGTGAGGTTAGTACAATTGAAAAATTTGAGAGGCTCGAATGAATTCCAAGAAGGGCCGAGTATAATTTTCTCGAGATTGGGACAAGAATCGAAAGGTGTTCCTACAAGATTAGGTTTTTTATAGAACTTAAGAGCTTTAACACCTGAATTCTTGAAAGCTAAATGAAAAACCTGATCCATATTACTCAAATCTAACATTTCGATCGGTCCTGACGATGCGAACGCGGATCCGAATATAACATTTACGGATTCATCTATTGTTACTGATACAAGATTAGGACAGCAAGCAAATGCTGAGCCTGATATGACACTCATATTTCTTAAAACTACTTTCCTGAGATTTGTGCACCCTTGGAATATGGCACCAGGAAGTGCTGAGTTTTTCACTTTTATCTCTTCAATACCTGTGCATCCTTGAAAAACTCCGTTTGATAAACTGTAAAAATCTGGGATATAAGAGATTTTGATCTTGGGACAGTACATAAATGCTGATGGGTATAGATAAAATAGAGCTTGTGACTGTTGTGGCCATTCTGTAATCGTTAAATTTGTACAATAAGCAAAAGCATAAATTTCTATCTGAATCATGTTTGAAAGGTCAATTGTTGTGAGGCTTTCGCACATATAGAATCCATATCTTCTAACTCTAACAAGGTTTTGTGAGGTAAACGTTTTTAATGCGAAACATCCTGTGGCAAAGTACTGCGGAACCTGAGAATGATTGATTGCTATGGATTCTAGTTTCATACACTCTTCAAAGAGATGGTCACTTAGCTTGTAATTCGATGAAATTGAAACAGATGTTAAGTATTGGCATCTGTAGAAGCAATATTTGCCTAATGTGCAAGGAGTATCTTCATTAGCAAATGTTACTGAGGTTAATTTTGAGAAAGCAAAGGCGTATTGGCCAACAATAGTAACTTTATTAGTTAATTCGAGACTTATAAGACTCGTTCTTTGGAATGCGAAGTTTCCTATAGTAGTAATTGTAGAAAATGGAAAATCTGTCAGGTTAGAACAAGAGTTAAATGCTCCGTCGCCTATTTTTTGGACATTTTTACCTATTGTAACAGATTTTAGAAAAAAGCAGTTAGAAGCGAAGTAATTTCCGATCTCAGTTAGATCATCACCTATAACTATGGAAGATACAGATGAATTTGTAAAAGCGTAATTATCTACTGATTGCAATTTCAATAATCGAATTTCCTTTAAGTTATAGCATTTGGCGAAAGCGTTGAGACCTATTGTTTGGACATCATCGAGATTTATTTCTGATAAACTTGAATCCATGAAACAACTTTCTCCAATTGCTGTAACTTTATTATGGAGTACTACCTTTCTTATATTTGGCGAATTTTGGAAAAGGTTTGCTGGTAAATCTTTAACACCGCCTGCATCGAGAATAAAATATTTAACGTTTTTAAAATAATTGAATTGGTTTAATGCTTTAATATCATCTCCTGTTAATGTTAACGTATCTATATGCTTTGTGGCAATGAGATAGCTGATTTTTGCTTGATTTATAAGGTCAGATTCCAATGATATTGTCATTTTTGAACCATCAATGGTCGGCTCGCGAGCTATATATATCGTTTTGCTGAGATAAATCGAAAATACATAGCTCCTGAGCATATAAACAATAAGGTATTAGTTAAAAAAGCAAAAGTCTAAAAATTGTTGGCACTTTTCAAGTGATATCCTACCTATATTAAACTTCATTGCTATTATTTTAAAAAGAAAGAATTTATTCGCAGCACGTTGAAAAATTCTCAGAAAGTATTCAATCCTGACAGTCTCCCAAAAATAGGTACATAATATTAGAAATGTCCTCTAGATGAGTGTTGTGTTGTAAACAGAAATTCATCAAAAGTGACACCTCAGAAAAGCTAAAATATTGAATTTTTGGAACCTTTGATAGAGCACGTTTTTAAATATTAATTAAAGTAAATGTATATTTTGTAAAGATTCTTTTTAATAAAAAAATAAAATTTTGAAGAAGAACACAAAATCTTCTGAAAAATAATATCACATAAACTCATATTATTTTCTAATATATAACTATTTTATATAAAAATCAAATTCAATGATCTTAAAAGCGAAGGATAAACCTCAAAATTTACGAATATAATGAGTGGGAATATAATGCTTATCTATCATAAAACCATATGAAATATCAATTTTTGCTTTACGCCTAATTTTTGACGACAATTAGCAAAAAATGTTAAATGTTAACACTCAGTCCATTTGAATATGAAAAATAAAATTGACTTTGATTAAATGTTTTTATTTATCATGCAATTCTTCTTGCGACCAAAGATTTGAATAAAATTTCAAAAAATAAGATAGCTTAAAAAATAATGTACGGTAGTGTTTACTAATAGATGAATAGTATATAAATTCTATTAAAATGGATTTGATCCAAAAAAATATATAAAATTTGATCATAAATAAAATCGTTTTAAATTACTTCTTCATTTAAATTATAACAATTATTTTTGGTTTTATATTTTTTTGGATCAAATCCATTTTAATAGAATTTATATACTATTCATTTATTAGTAAACACTACCGTATATTATTTTTTAAGCTATCTTATTTTTTGAAATTTTATTCAAATCTTTGGTCGCAAGAAGAATTGCATGATAAATAAAAACATTTAATCAAAGTCAATTTTATTTTTCATATTCAAATGGACTGAGTGTTAACATTTAACATTTTTTGCTAATTGTCGTCAAAAATTAGGCGTAAAGCAAAAATTGATATTTCATATGGTTTTATGATAGATAAGCATTATATTCCCACTCATTATATTCGTAAATTTTGAGGTTTATCCTTCGCTTTTAAGATCATTGAATTTGATTTTTATATAAAATAGTTATATATTAGAAAATAATATGAGTTTATGTGATATTATTTTTCAGAAGATTTCATTCTATATGCCTATGAAAAGTACTCTCAAAACTAACTTTTTCCTAATTATAATTAAATCTAGAATATTGTATTATGCTTAGTATTATTTCATTTTTCTCATTCAATTTAGAATTTACAAATGTCAAAAAATTGAGAGCTGTCACTTTTGATGAATTTCTGTTTATTACAGTTGCTTTCAGATAATTGAAATATCGATAAAATCGTTATCAAATGAAATTTATATGTCAATTTTTTCAATTTCAACACTCTGAAAAAAACTGTAAATTGGTTTACTATAATAATGAAAGTTCGAAATTAATCGATTTTGTTCCCTTTCAGGGATCTGTGCTTAGCATTGAAAGATCGGAATTAGTTAGCTCTTTCAAATTTCGTTCGAAATTAATCGTAATCTAACTTGCTTCACTTACCATAATGATTTTAGTCAGTGACACATCTAGTTATTCACATTGCTTTTTCTCAATGTTTGGCATTTTCATGATTCACAACTCAAATAATCATCGCCATATCTTGCCCTTATTCACATTAACCAATGTTGACATACTTTTCAAACTCTGCTTATAAATTAAATTGGCTGACATTAATTCAAAAGAATCTATTTGTATTTGGAAATCGAACGTGAAAATATGCACTTCTCTGGAAGCTAAGTAATTTTTTCATTGATTTGATTCTTTTGCTATATGAATCATTTGCCAGAAAACATTTAAATTTGATTTTTTGACATGTAATTTGTCAGAATTGTCTTTAAAATTTTTCACTTTTCCATGTCGACAAGATTTGCACAAATTGTCATGGGCCCTGCGGGCTCCGGCAAGTCCACATACATAAGAAGAATGGCCGAGCACTACGAAACAATCAAGCGTGTTGTTCATTGTGTAAATCTTGATCCAGCAGCCGATGAATTATTTTATGACCCAGTAATTGATATTCGTGAAGCTATTAATGTCAAAGAAGTCATGAACAAGCACGGTTTTGGACCCAATGGCGCTCTTATTTACTGTATGGAGCAAGTTGTTAGTGATTATGAATGGTTTGATACAGAAATTGGAGAGCACGAATACGATTATCTCCTCATAGACTTCCCTGGACAAATCGAACTCTTCTCCCACTTAAATATCCTTCCTAGACTTATTGCTATGCTTCAAGAAAAAGGCTACCATCTTTGTGCTGTCTTTCTTCTTGATTCACAGTTCATGATTGATCCATCGAAATTCCTCAGTGGTGGTCTTGTTGCCCTTTCTGCAATGACCATGTTAGAAATTCCACATTTTAACATTCTTTCAAAATGCGATCTTCTTTCTCCCCAGCAAAAGGATACTCTCGATTTATTTACAGAAATGGATACAATGTCCCTTGGTTCTTCTGTTAAAAAAGGAACATCAATTGATAAATTGACAACAAAGATTTGCGAATTGATCGACAACTTCAATTTACTTCAATTTTATCCTTTGAACATCAAAGATGAGGATAATGTCGTTGGAATTTCAACAGAAATTGATATCATTTTGCAATACTTCGATAACGCTGATAATGATGATCCTGAATTTGGTAACCAAGATATGGAAGATGAAGGACCAGATCCATTAGAAAATAAAGACTAAATATAATTTATAGAGTTAAATTACAATAAAAACATAAAACTAGAGATTATTTTTACACTATACCTATATTTAAATACTATTTTGCATTGGTTTTCATTCATATGCAACAAAATTAAAATAATTTTTTTATATAATCTTATTTGATTAAAATAAGAAGTATCCTAATCATTTGGCGGAGATTATAGGTTGTTGGGTTATTTAATTACTCTGTTTTGAAAAATCATTGGTTCAAATAAAGTAATAAATAGAAGATTTTAAAGGGTAACGACAAAAACAAATAATACGATAATTACTCCTTTTTCGTTTGAGCTGGGTAGTGAATGGAGGATTTAACATAAAATGATGCAACATAAATTGCGTAATGAAGGAATAAAGCTAAAAATCCTGTAATTCCGTGTCTCCTTGGACCGTAGCTAACAACAATTTCGAAAAGTAAAACACCAAACTGTTGGAATAGCGTTACTATAAATTCTGTGAAATCATTTGGTGTAAGTAATAATTGAAATCGTTTGATGAATAGAAAAGCTAATGATAAGACAATAGATGGAACCAAGAACGCAATTCTGAAATAATTTTGTAAAATTTTGCTCAAGAAAAACATTAAGAGTTCAAGTGCAAATGTAAATGCTATTTCAGGTAAGTCTGATTGTTCATCGAAATAATACACAATTGTTCCACATATTGAGAGTCCAATTGAAAAATACATGTATTTTTTAAATGAGTAGATGGAAACGAGGCATATAAGTGCTATTGCTCGATTTGGAACATTGAATTTCTGTTTTCTGTATCCAGTCTTGGGGACCACCCTGAATTTGAAAATATTCTGAAGAAAAGGGAACAGAAGAAAGAAAAGAACAATAATTGGCGTCATCTGAGTATGTAACTCTAAAAGAAAATCGTAAAAATCGTTAAATTTTGTTTTATCAGAGAAAGTGAAGGCGAAAATGACGAGTTCGAAGAAAGTCAGTAAATAATATGGGGAAAACATCGTTACTATGTAGATAAAAGTTGTTCTGATAAATGTCTTGAGGAATTTTAGAATCATTTTCCAAAAATGACAAATTTCTGATTCAATTGAAACAATTTACAAGGCAACTCGAACTTTCTCTAATATTGTGTTTTTGTCCTCAGACAAAAAAATGATCTTTTCTAGTCGTCAAATTTTCGAGCTAACTTTAATGAAATATCCTTTGTATTCAGGATAAAAGGTTGTTTCAAGTATTCTTATTTGAAAATTTTAAAAAATATCATTTGAAATATTTCATGAATTAGATTTGAAGAGATCTCAACATATAACAATAATCTATTCACATAATTTAATATGATTTTAGAGATTTAATTTTCAAAAAAAATTACATTTTGCAATATTTAATGACAAAATTCTTATGTTTTGCATTAATTTTATTATTTTGCGATTTTTTTTGGAGAAAATAGTCAAGTAATGATAAGGTAGTTAGCATCAAAATTATGCATGTTCACTATGTATATCGTGAATTAACATTTATAAGGAAAAAATTCTAAATATATCCTCAAAAATAGCAACATCTATCATAAATCTACAATCAAAATCATATAAACTAAATTATATTAAGAATAGTGAACTAATGGTTAAAGTATGCACTAAAATAAAAATTAAAATCCATGTATTTACAAATTTATGTCGATTCAAAAGCATAAGCGAATAAAAAATTACATACAACTTAGTTTGAAACAATTTATCCATCATTTTTCTAACATTTATTAATGGTATATTTATTTGAAAACGAACGATCACTAAAAAGGTTAAAAATTAAAAGTAATTCGGTGATAATAGTTTAGATCCGAGGACCAATCATTAGATTGCCCTAATGAAATGTCCTTATAATTTGATTGCTGCTTCAAGTGCGATCTTCATCATGTTTTGGAAGGAGTTCTGGCGTTCTTCGGCTGTTGTTTCTTCATGGTGGAGGATGTGATCTGAAACTGTGCAGATGCAGCCAGCTCTTGCGCCATAAAGGTCAGCAATTGGGAAGAGGCCAGCAGATTCCATTTCAACAGCGAGGAAGTGGAACTTGTTCATGAGCTGTGCGAGTTCGGTTTGTGGATTGTAGAAGAGATCTGTTGAGAATCCCTTACCGACCTTAGCTGGGATGTTGAGTTCCTTAGCAGCATCAACTAAGGCGCAAACAACATCGAAAGATGCTGTGGCTGGATAATCGTGATCCATGAAGCGGATTCTGTTGATCTTGGAGTTTGTACCAGCAGAGGTGAAGATAACGATATCGCGTGTGTGGATGTCCATGTCAATTGCGCCGCATGTACCAACACGGATGATTGTCTTGACCTTGTATGTGGAGTAAAGCTCCTCTGCATAGATGCAGATTGATGGCAAGCCCATACCATGGCCCATGACAGAGATTGGCTTTCCCTTGTATGTGCCGGTGTAGCCTTGAATGCCACGAACATTGTTGACAAGCTTTGGATTTTCAAGATATGTCTCAGCAATGAGCTTAGCGCGGAGTGGATCACCGCACATGAGGACTGTTTCAGCGAAATCGCCAACCTGAGCAGAGTTATGGGGTGTTGCCATGAAAGATGAAGCCAAATTGATTGAATTTTTTTCTTCACAATTGAAAATTTTGGAAAGTTCTGCATTACATGAGATATACAAAATTAAAGTATCGACCTGGTATCTATTCAATATTAATTTGTAAAGTATGCAAAATCGATAGGGGAAGCGGATTCAACCTGAAAAAGACTTTGAATCATCAATCCGTTATATAGAATAATGTTCAGGGCAGGTAAGAGATAAAAAATTCAAAATTGCCAAGAAAAGGTGACAAATGTAAGACATTTTTACAACTTCATATTTCTAGTGATTAAAAATAATATACTACAGATGAAAAAGAATTTATCATAAATTAAATTTCATGAATCTGCTATTTTCCATTTGAATCTTTGTGGATAGTGCGATAAGAACATCTCAATCAATGTGCTCATATGTAAAACATCAATAAACAAATACTTTTATCCAAGAGATCATTGTTATGATATTGTATTATAACTCTTCAATTGTCGAGTTTCCCTTCATTAATTCTCTAACTCTTTTAGCATTATAGAATCCCATATATGCATATATTTTCTTTTGTGAAACAGGTATAATATTTTAACCTATTTTAATCAGTTCCATATTCATTCATTGTAATGCACCTATATGTGACTTAAAATACAATTTACTAGAACCATTAACAATACAATTTGCATCAATTAATGCTCAAAATGATTTTTTAATCCATAAAAGATTATTTTCTACGTAACAATATTATTCATATAGCGGACTTTTATTTTTATCTCATACATGCTTAATTAAGCAATGAAAATATATGAATTAAGTAATATAAAGTAAAATATTTCTCTGATAAAGCAGATCAAGTTAATTTTTTTCAAAGTCTATGTTCACAACACATGGATATTCCCCTAAGAATGCTATTTCTTGCACAAGAGTGCATTATTTCTTTTGAGCAAGTAATATTTGACATGTAAACTTATTCTATTTGTAAACTTCAAATGTCTATAAAGGATTTCATTGTTAATACCGTAGCAGATGGATATAATCTAACCAAAACAACATCACTTAAGGAAAGAGCAGAATCTTCTACATTTCATCTTCGTGAATTTAACAACTGGGTAAAAAGTTGGCTAATTCTCAAATACTGCCCACAGCAAAATGCAAACATTTTAGATCTTGCTTGTGGAAAAGGAGGCGATATACCAAAATACAAATTAAAAAATCCAGCTTTTATCGCATTTGCTGATATATCTGATGAATCTGTTAAAGAGTGTTACAGAAAATACAAACCATTATCAGACAAAATTAAAGCTCAGTTTATTATTGGCGACTCTTTTAACTGCAATCTCAAATCTCTTTTACCAAAAATCACTTTCCATTATTCTTCATGCCAGTTTGCTCTCCATTATGCCTTCAAGTCTCAAGAAATGGCAGAAAAAGCTGTTGCAAACCTAACAGATCAGTTACTTCCCGGCAGATATATTTCAATAACAACAGTCAACGCATGCAGACTCGTCAGATTATTCAGAGAAAGATACGACAGATACCCACCAGGCGATGAAACGAGTGATACGATCTCAAATGATCTCTACCTCGCAAAAAGAAACTTTGATCTCAAAAATATTCCACCATTCGGCGCTGGCTACATTTTCTATTTAAAGAATGCTGTCAATAGCATCGAAGAATACCTTGTTCATCCAAAAGTCTTAATAGATCTTTTCAAAGCCAAGAATTGCGAATTAGTTTACAATAAAGGTTTCCAAGAGTTTTATTACGAGGCTTGCAATTCAAATCCAGAAGCCAAGGATCTATATATTAAGCTTCTCACAAAGAAAACAAAAGATTTCTCTGGAGCTGCTATGACTTACAGCGAATGGGACATTATTTGGCTTTACTCCATATTCGTCTTCGTTAAATCCGGTGATCCAACTGAAATTCCAAAGAATGTTAAAAGGTATCCAAAAGTTTCCAACGAAATGTCATATCTTGATGCAGAAACTGGTGAATCTAAGACAGTTATTGTACCTGACAATCCAATTTAAGACGTTTTGTTAGTATTTTTGTAATTAATTAAAGTTATAAAATTATTTGTTTTACATATACAATATTTACAAGACATTTTTAACCTACTCACATTGCTTAAGATATATTTACATACTTTTTTACATTTGATTATGCTTATGAAAATTCCAAATCTCGAAATTTGGAAATTATCTTTAGTTTTTCGAATATGAATATATATACAAAAACTTAAAATCATTGAAGCTCTATTTATTAATAAATTATCCAATTTTTAAGGAAAATCTCAAAATATTATGTGAAATTTCATACATTTTATTAATTACAAGCATAAAACAAAATAATTAGCTATCATTTATTCAATAACTTTTCAGCTTTCTCGATTAAATCGGTCAAGCCTTGAGGTTTCTCTGGAATTTCCTTTGCAGCAGCAACAAAAACATTTACAGCTCTAAGGAAATCATCAGAAACATCAGTAGAATTCTCCAACAAGAACAATGCTGCAGAAAGAGCAGGAGGAACGCCATCTCCTGCAAAAATCAATTCTAAAACCAAAGATCCTCTATGCAAACATTCTTCATTCGGCTTTTCTTCACATATGAAATGGGGAATTCGCTCAGAAATATTTGCATCTTGATTATTATTTTCTTCAATCTTACATTGGGTAAATTCACAGAACAAATCTGTTGGACGACCAATTATCTTGAACGCTTCTTCCCTGTCTGGTGGCTCCAGCGTTCTTAAAAGGGCTGTTATGATAATTGGCCAATTTTGAGGGAATTTCTTAAGAAAAGGAATTACTTCTCCTATGTTACCTCCTCTACTCGCATTTGCAGCAATTTGCATTAAGATGGTTTGTGAAAAAGGTGACATCGAAATAATTTTGACACTTTTTTCTTCCTCGATCAATTTTTTGTTGAAGAAGTAAGTCAGAACTGGATGAAGTGGTAAAGTGGAACCTGGTTCAATAGTTACTAGCGCGAACAGGTCAGGAATGATTCCGATAGGTATATCTTCACTTTCTTTGATTGTTACGAAATCAAATTCAGGAATTTTCGCTGCAAGCATTTTGAATTCGTTGTGAGCGAAGATTATCTTATTCTTCGAGTCAATGAAGAAGGACATTATGTTTGAGAGGAGTTTTGTTTCCTTTTCGTTTGCATAATAAAGTAAATTAAAATCTTTGGTTAAAACTACACAAGTTGTTGGAGAGACAGGTTCTGCGCATATTATATCTTCTTTTAATACTATTTTTGTCTGATTAAATAGCGCATCTACCATGATTACAGTCTTTCCGTAAGCAACACAAACTGATTCTGAGGAAGCTCTGATGGAAACTGGACATCCATCAAGAGGGAACGTTTTGATGATCTCTAGATTGCGAGTAACTGTTGATTTCGCAAGTAAAAGGACATATTTGACTTCATTTAGTGATAAAGCTGTAATACAAAGAACTTTATCCATGAAATCAACATCTTTTAGTTGGTACCTTCCTTTGATAATAGGTGTATGCCAATTAGCAGTTGCTTTGGCAAATAATGAAAATCCATTTTGGCCAACAACTGCAATTAAGCGACCATCTTCACCGGAAGCACAATTAATGATTGTTCCAACATCTTTTGGATGATGTGATAATGCAATACATCCATTTGTTGAAGATCTTGCTTCAATTATTTTGTCTCCTGTAAAGAGGAGAGGACTTCTATTCATGGGAGATATCAAAAGAGGAATAACAGCGATTCCTGAATTAATTGACGCAAGTAAATATGACGGAGAAGCGCAAATACACCTGGAATTTGCAATATCTCGACTTGTGAGATATCTTAATCGTTGACAACGTGATGACCATGCAATGAAACCTTCATGAGTTGCACCAATTATCGTTTGTCCATCACTGCTGAACGCAAAACTAAAAATCTGAGGACAACCATTGATTTTTTGGTCAAAATTTTTGAAATTTGTAATATGTAGTACTCCAGAAGGAAGATATTGTGCGATATATGGAGATTTTGGAGAAGCAGCAACCAATGAAACTCCAGAAGTATGAATTATGGCTGATTTCAGTTCATATTTGCTATTCGATAGTATGGTTCGATCAATGCTGAATAATTTTGTAGATCCATCTGCACATAAAATAATTCCTTTTCTTGAACTAAGAGAAAGGTGTTTAATTGGCCATTCACAGACTTTAAAACTAATGGATATGCAAAAATTATCAGAATTTACAGATTCTGTTGATATCAGTCGAAAGTTTCCTTGGTTATCCCCTGCAGCAATGAATCCATTGTAGGATGAGATGGATGTAAAGTGTACATTTTCTTTGATCATTATTTGCTTGACATAATTAACACTATATTGTTTACCAATTTCAAAATAAAATATTTTTCCCATTGAACTTAAGCACGCAAAGGATAATTTCCCAATAAATGTTGCTGCGCACAAGATATCATTTTGCAATTGTTGAGTGGTAAAGTTAAATGTCGATTTGATTTCTGGTTCTGAATCATTAAATTTTAGAATCGAAGCAGATTGGGGTGAAAGTAATAGATATGCATTAATGTGATTATTGTAGAGTATGTCAACAGTAACTTCATCATTGATATGCTTCAAAATATGTGAGAAATCTTCTAAAAAAATCATTTCAAAAAAATAATGAGAATAATTGAAATTTTACAAATCGCTATGAAAAAATTTAATGCCCCAGACCGGAGTCGAACCGGCGACCTTGCGCTTACGAGGCACACGCTATAACCACTAGGCTACTAGGGCAATCTGAAAAATATCTAACAAGATTCCTCATAATTAATATTTTCTAATTTTTTGATCGATTTTTACCCATAATGCATTAAATATTCCAAGTTTCAGTGCAGGTTAGAAATATAGCAAAACCATTCGTTTAATCTTATTTTTCTTCGAATTTTTTTTTTCTTTTCATGGATAAACTATTATCTTCTTATTTATTTAGTAATCTATCACATCTTTCTTCAATCCATTATCAATTCACTTGAATGCCTTAATTGTATTTCAACTTTACAATATTATCATAATTTCTTATATAGATCTTCTCTCTAAAAATAATATCCTTTTCTCATCATATTCCAATAAGCAATATGGTTTTCAAAACTGTATTCGATCTAACTTTTTATAAAAGGATGAAAATATTTCCATTTTATCCATAGTATTGATCTGGAAAATATTATCTTCCTTCAGTAAAGTTCAAATTCGACTTTATTGTTTTTGATATTAAACAAATCTTTCCAGGCGATCCTATCAATAAAAAAAGGTAAAACTCACTTAAAAAATCCAAAAAACCCTTGCATTTGTGGGAAAATTCAATACTTTATGTAAATCAAACAATAGAACATTTTTATTCAAGATCTTTATTTTGATATTTTCTATATTCTGTTCTCCTTTCTTCTATTACTTTGGAGCAATAATTCCATGGAACCTGCCTTTTCAAAAGAGCGGGTATTGAGAAGGGATATGTATCTGTCATAGGGAAAATTAGATTGTCGCTAATTTTATATTCTCCTGACTTTTTGGTTTTATCAATAATACCAATAGAGGTTAATACGTGGGTGATTTGATATAATTTACACACAATTGTTTTAAAATGATCTGAGTTTCTTGAAAAATAATTAGATACCTCTTTGATATTAAGTTGCTGATACTGTAAAGCAATAAAACATAATATAAATTGTTGTGTCATAATCTTTAAGTTTATAACATCTTGTTCTGGTAATATCTTTGCGAGCTCTTGTTTTTCAGAATAAACACTATTTTGTTCTACTAAATGTTGAATAAATGTATTAACATTTGATAAACCATTCCAAAGAAAAGTATCGTTATCCATTCTAGTGCAACATCCAATTGCATCAAGTATATTAATTGCGTCATAAAAACGTCGTTTATGGAATCCTAAATATGTCGATAACTTGGTCATTTTAAAAAATTGGGTATTATTCTGATCGCAATACTGAATCAATCTGAGTAGCTGATTCTTAAAATCATGAGAAAAGTGTTTAGGACTTTGCCGGAAAGAAGAAGATTCAAACATCGAAGATTTTTTGATTAGAAAACTACTAAGAAAATATTGAAAACTTTACAAAAAGCTTAAGATAAATATATATCATAATAATAAATAGTAATATAAAATATATTGGATAAATCGAAAAAAAGATTGAATTCATTTACAATAAATTGAAAACTCATGATAATTCTATATTGTAACAAATTATATTTTGAAATATGAGAAAATATCATGAAACATTGAAATAAGAATTGAGAAGTTCTGAAAAGGAACCAAAACGATAGTCAATTCCAATTTGATAATACAAATATTTTTATTTAGTGCAGCAAAGTTACATGATAAAATTGTAAAAGTACGTTATAAAAAGATGCAATTAAATAAATTGAAATTGAAAATGACTTTTTGTCGAAAAATATTTTATGAGAAATTAGAAAAACATTAATATAGTTAATAATTACCAATATCACTAATTCTTATAATATTTGAGAAGAAGTCGATTTTAATATTTCATCAAGATATATGATAGTGGAGTTTTTGAATAAATCATATAGCAAATAATTGAATTGAATTTTTTCAAGTTCAATTATTGAATGTATACACTTGATTATTATTGGTTTAAATATGCATAAAAATACATGTCAAACCTTTTCCTCTTAATTTTAAATTGTATGCTTCATTTAAATCAACAAACGGTTTTTATTGTTATAGACCGAAAATAGATTTTTTCGGTTTTCTCTTCAAATAATTGAAAGAATGATACTATTATAGGTTTATTATATTATATAGCATATAATCATGCTATAGCCGAAAATTATAAGTTTTGAGAAGATTGAATATAACACAAATAAATTTGAATGTAAGTTAAATTGCTTGTTGTTTTTAATAGCTATTTAATGAGAAATCCAATATTGCAAAATTCAAATTGAATGATTGAAAGAACAGAAAAAGTCATTCTTTTCAATTTCGAATTTGTTTCATTGTATTTATAATTATATGGCAAATAAGATATTTAAACTTGATTTTTGAAGGAAAATTCACAAAATTGAATAAATTCAAATAATTTTTATTCAAAAATAAACTAGTTATTTGAGTTTAATACTAATTATCTATTCAAACTACAAAGTTTGTAATTTAAAATATTTTGTGAGATCAGCTTGAATTAATTCAAGGTTCTTTTCAATTAATATTAATGACCATATTACGCATTTTCGAACATTCTAAACCAAATATAAAAATGGGAGACGAATGTTAAATTTGCTAGACATGGGGGAGTTGTCTGCAAAGTTTTAGCTCTTATCTCTAACAAAAAATTAATTTTTAAAAAAATGACCGAATACGTTTCACAGCAGCGAGAAAAAAATAAAAGGCAAGATAGAATTTTCTAGACATAAAGAAGTTGTTTACCGAGTTTTAGCTCTTATCTCTAACAAAAAATTAATTTTTAAAAAAATGACCGAATACGTTTCACAGCGAGAAAAAAATAAAAGGCAAGATAGAATTTTCTAGACATAAAGAAGTTGTCTTCCAAGTGTCAGCTGTTACTTCTTCTCAATACTGATATAAAATAAAAATCTTTATTATTTATTTAACCTTTATTGTTTCATTAAACTTCATTTATTTTATATTATAGTTTTATTCTTTTAGCTACTTGTAAAATAATCTAATTTTATATCATCATTTTACCGGATTATTCTTCAATACATCGATTGTGTATCTAAAATAATATCATTATCCTTATTCTGTTTTTTCCAAAATTCTTTAAATATCTTTTTCGGTTAGATTACTTTATACTTTTTACTTTTATTTTTTAATTTCAAAAAAATTTTGGTGATTGTTCTATTCTGTTACAATGTGCATTATCATATTCTAATGAATTATTCATTACATACATTTAAAAAAACTTGTTAAAAATGAAATTAAAAAATTATGTTTATTATTACGCTGTGAATGTGTCAACAGCGGTCATGCCTGTATCTGTATCCCATATTTGCCACAACCTTTCTGTATCTGCATTTGTGTATTTCGGTTTCAGCTGATACATTTGATTTGGCGTGTAATTTGTTCCGGTTAATGGATTAATTGGGAGATCTTCATGCGGTGTGTTATTATTGTACTCCAAATAAAGGCAGGAATAGCCTGAATGCTTTGCAGCGCTCCAATGGCGGCCAGAATCTCTCAATCTTCCCATTTTGGTAGGGAGAATGAGAGTCTGTATGCCGCCATTGGACGCCCCAAAGATCAAGTAGATCTTGAAAGGCGCCCCTATTTTCTGAACCGTTGTCGGTCCAGAAACAATAAGGGGCGCCAAATTCAATGAAGGCGGAAGCCGCAACGTTCGCTGTCGTCGCTGCCAGCATATCTGGTATTTGTATATACGCTAGGACTTTGCGGCTAAAATCGTCGATTATGCCATAAATATATTGGCCACGAACACCCCTAAAATAATGAACATCTGCGTGCCAGATAAGATTGGGTGAAAGCGCCCAATATCTTACTGCTGTTTCTGGCCCGGCATGCTCTAATCGCGTCTTGGTGAAATGATTTTCTTTGAAGTATCTGCGTACTTCTCTATAAGATACATCAATTTGTTGTAATTTCAAACGTTTCCATTGTTTTGTTTGACCACAGGGAAAGGCCCAGTGGTCATGTATCACAGCAAGAGCTTTGATTTGGTCGTAGGGATTGACCCTACGACCTTTCTTGCCTTTAGGCAATGGGATATTCTGTAAGCTAAATTGATTTTGTAAAAAAGATTTTGAAACATCTAAATATTTGAAATCATTTGATTGAAGGGTTGGGGCGATGGGAACATGGGTGCAAGCTTCTTCCCATGTCATTTTACCTTCTTCAATCTGATTGGAAATACCAATTAGGTAAATTCGATCGACATACCCTTTGTAAGGATTCATTCTAATGAAGTACGTTAACAATCAAAATATTCTATAAGTGTCTAGTATGGAATTCAAAAGAATAAAGAAAATGGTAACGTAAATAAACGTAATACGAAATAATTTATAATTAAAATGAAAAAAAAGAAAAAATAATAAGTAAAGTGACTGGAAATGAAAATGAAAATCAGTGTACAGTTTTATTTTTTTCTCGCTGTGAAACGTATTCGGTCATTTTTTTAAAAATTAATTTTTTGTTAGAGATAAGAGCTAAAACTCGGTAAACAACTTCTTTATGTCTAGAAAATTCTATCTTGCCTTTTATTTTTTTCTCGCTGTGAAACGTATTCGGTCATTTTTTTAAAAATTAATTTTTTGTTAGAGATAAGAGCTAAAACTTTGCAGACAACTCCCCCATGTCTAGCAAATTTAACATTCGTCTCCATTTTTATTATTTTGGTTTAGAATGTTCGAAAATGCGTAATATGGTCATTAATATTAATTGAAAAGAACCTTGAATTAATTCAAGCTGATCTCACAAAATATTTTAAATTACAAACTTTGTAGTTTGAATAGATAATTAGTATTAAACTCAAATAACTAGTTTATTTTTGAATAAAAATTATTTGAATTTATTCAATTTTGTGAATTTTCCTTCAAAAATCAAGTTTAAATATCTTATTTGCCATATAATTATAAATACAATGAAACAAATTCGAAATTGAAAAGAATGACTTTTTCTGTTCTTTCAATCATTCAATTTGAATTTTGCAATATTGGATTTCTCATTAAATAGCTATTAAAAACAACAAGCAATTTAACTTACATTCAAATTTATTTGTGTTATATTCAATCTTCTCAAAACTTATAATTTTCGGCTATAGCATGATTATATGCTATATAATATAATAAACCTATAATAGTATCATTCTTTCAATTATTTGAAGAGAAAACCGAAAAAATCTATTTTCGGTCTATAACAACAAACGGTTTTTATCCTTGTCCATAAATTACTCTAATCCCAATTTTCTATCTCCAAATGTTATTGAACAATTTATCTGTTTTCTCATTTTTACAACAATAATACCGTATATCAACTTTAACAACATATCTCTTTCTTCATTTAAAATTTAATATCATTTCCATTTTATATCATCAATTCAAAGCTTTTAATGTAAATAGAGTATTTTTGATTTATTAAAGTATAAACTCGTTTCAAATATTTTTGGAACAACAAAACTTCTTCTTTCTTCAATCATTCAATTGTACTTTTGTATTACTTTTCAAATTTCAGTTCCTTTATTTTTTTCTATACTGTCATTTAATGTTCTTCTTTTCTTTCTGAATTTCAGTTTAAACACAATCAAAATAAATCATAAACTTCACAAAGCAGCTCCCCTTGCCTTTATAATTCATTTTCAGCACTTAAATATGCTTAATATTTTTTTTTATAATAATCAATTTTATTTTACCATTTTAATTACTTTAAAGACTGCAATTATTAGTCTTATCTTTATTTACCTATGATTTTATTTTCTTCCTTTTTTTTGATCCAAATCTAAAACACTTCTTCATTATTCCTAATTCAAAGCAACTTCGTTTTCATATACTATTCAATTTAGTTTTCATTTTTCACTTAGGTAACTATCTCCAGGTTTTTCTTCTCATATTTCAATTTAAAATACAATATTAGTTATTATTAACAAGAGAAAATGCATATACTTTTTTATTATTTTATTTTTATTTTAAATATCATTGTTTCATTTGTCTTTTAATTTCAACAAATCTCATAGTATGCTCCATTCTCCTTGCTATTATTTCTATAGTTTTTATTATTTTTTTCTATAGAGTTTTCTATTTAAAAAAATAAAGTAGTCTATTTTGTAGTATATTTTTTGTATTCGCTAAAGCCTTGTCGCTTTCTATTAGCTTGACGTTTCACGTTATTCAGCTTCTTTTTCCTCAAATCAGGCTTTTCAGTCAAACAATACAGTCTACTCTAAAAATATAATTTAATAATTAATGATACCAGCTATTTTATGATTTCTAAAAATCTTCTTATTTCGATAATGTGTTAAATCGCATTAAAAATAATCAAATCATAACTGTAGTTGTTATACCAATGCAATTTTGATATTTATATTATTGTTGAAACCATTATTAAAATCCCTCAGAAAATTTTATTATCGTCAAATAAAGACTTGAATTTTCGGATGAAGCAACTGCTAAATCACAATGAAATCAAATTCTTTTAATTGATCAGAATAATTGACCTGTATCTCTCTCAAATTTCTACAGTTGATCTTCTGAAATTTTTAAATATATATTTCAAAGGTTATTCGTTTCTTTTTTATAATTATTTCATACACCTGCCAATATAGAATAGTATATGTGCATATTCTTATTGAAAATATAGCCACATGATGTTTTGCAATTTCTGTCAAGAAAATATAGGTTAGAAAGATTAAATCAAAAGATTTTTCTTATCAGATTCAGCTGAATTTACAAATATTAGAAAACCAAACAAAATTTGAGACTTTAAGTCCAATGATTCTTCAAAATCTTTATTCGTTGCTTTTTTATTTCAAGTAAATCTTTTTTAGTAGTTACAAAGGGTTGGGAAAGTAGGTTCCTGTATATTCCAAGTTTGAAGAAATTACAATAAAATGATACCATTTAATTTCACCTTTCTAAAGATTAAAGTTCTGATTTTTGCGCACTAATTGGAAACAAAGTCGTTGCAAATACAGATGCATAATTTAAGAGTTTTTTTTTTAAAACAATACATTTTTTTATTCGAAATTCAATATTGAGCCTTCAGACAATATTGTCCATTTATGCTATTTTGTTTTTGTTGTACTTAAACTTTTAATTTTATAAATTTACTGAAATATTTTTTTTAAATTTAAAACTTAAGACGTAAAATCATGATGTATAACATTTAATTGGAGAGTTAAATATTCATATCTATTCGTTCACTAATTTCGGTACTTTACCGCAACAATTCTCAAAAAAATTCCTATGGATTTTCCCAAAAAATGATTCGGACCCTAAATCAGATTTTGTATTTTATAGTTTGATAACCGAAAGCCGCTCTCTCAAAATTTCAATAATCACGAATGTGATAATATATCCTAACACGCAAATAATAATTTAACCCAAATCCGATTCAATTTAAATTTGAATGAATTTGACATTTCTGATTATGATCTTGAGTATTTTAAGTGTCAAGCATTCTTTTTTCAAAAATGAATTTGGACCTGATGGAAGAAGACTCACTGAAGAACCAGTTTTTGAACCATCTTATCCAAACGGAACTCGTCAATCACTAGATGAAGAATGGAAAAACATAAGAATCAAGTTAAATTACGATTACATAACAGGAAAAGAAAGAGATTATTATACATGTTATGAAGTTGGACAAGTTATTCCTTTTTCATGGTATAATATAACATGCAAGGAATCTGATCTTATAACAAATAAAAACCTAACAGAGTTTTACAAAACGATCGATAATCTCATCGAATTTACTCAAAAGTTCATTAAAGTCCGTCCAACTCCAAATAAAGATTACGATTACAAATTAACAATCTATATATCATATTTCGAAGTTTTTTCTTCTGTACTTGCACAAGGAGGATATAGTGGTTATGATGAATATCATAGACCTACATCAGGACACATTGAATTCAATAATGCATATGTATCAAATAAAGAATCAAAATTTAATTCAAGTTCAAGTTATTTCATACATGTTGCATTTCATGAATTAACACATGCACTTGGATCATTCCATATAAATTATCATGAACCGAATTCAACAAAGTTATGGGATTATAATCAAACACATTGTAAGATGACAAAATATGGAAAGAATTTCACATTTTTGATTTCACCGAATTCACACAAATTTGCAGTCAAACATTATGGTGTTGAAACATTCGAAGGTGATGATAATGATTGTCCATCCGGCATCGAAATAGAAGATGGCGGTGGTTCAGGAACAATGGGATCACATTTAAAGGCTTCAAAATTCAATTCTGATTTAAATGTAGGAATGACATTGGAAATAGAAGGTTATGATTATGAAAGAATAACAGATGCAACAATAGCAATATTACAAGATACAGGAAATTATATCTGTAATTGGTCAATGGCACAACCACTAGTTTGGGGAAATCCAGAATCCCAAATTGGTGGTAAACCAATCAAAGATTTTGCTATCGGTCCTCCTCAACTTGTTTATCCATTGAGCTATCAGTATCGATCTGATTATATTTATAAGAATGTTGGATTCGATTTCAAACATATAGGAACATCTTTACAGACATTTAAACCAAAAGATTGCCAAAATTCGGATACGAAATATTGCAAAGGAATTAATTTTTATAATCCGTTGAATTGGACTTATGTAGGTAATCAAGAAATTTTTGATTATATGTGGATTAGATTCCCTCAAGTATCGTGCCCAAGAGGAAAAGCAGTTCTGCCTGGATTGAGTTACTATTATTACTATCCAGAAGAGTGCGGAGAATATAAATGTAACAAATATGACAACTTCACATTTTATGTTGTCAACTCAACATGGATTGACAATCAACCATTGAACATCACATGCAACCGAACTACAGTTAATCAGAGTTTCAACTACACTATGCACACAAGCGGCGGTGGTGGATGGGGCACATATAAACGAATAGCATATTGTGTTGATCCAGAGTTATTCTGTCGAACAGTCAAACTATCAGAGATGACATTTGTTCGAGATCCACTTGATCCAGACAGCAAACAGCTTGATGATCCATATGCGAAACCTCATAGTCAAGTTGTCTTAGAACTCACCATTGCATCCATTGTTACAGGCATCACATTCATTGTCATCTTTGTTATTATTGGATTCATCATCTTCTACAAATGTCGTGAAAGCAAAGGCGACTATAGCGGAGACGGAAATGATGATAATCAAGAAACTCGTGATATTGAATCTCCACCTACCAAAGAAAATCAAGATATTGAAAAAGATTCTTCAGAACCAAACTATTTATCTGATTAAATTTTGTTTTTTTGACTAAACGAAAAATTAATGAAAACTTCTTTACCTAACATTCTATCCAGAATTCTTATGAACATGTAATAACTGCTTGTTGGCGTTGTTGATTTTCACTGAGGTATCATTAATCATACTAATAAACAAGCGATATCTATAAGAGATTATTGATAACCACATCATATATTGCATAGAAATGATGTAGTAATGCGTAATAATTTTTAGGCAACTTTTATAAGACGGGTGGGATTTTTTTTCTCATTTTCATGCAACAATTTCCAAGAGGCAAAGCATTTTGTCCAACAGAACTTGTTCCACCAGATTTCACCTTTTGCATCGATGGAAAGAAATATCCTGTTCACAGAGTTGCAGTTGGCTCCCTTTCACCGAGTATGAATAGAGAGTTTCTGAATGATCCCAATTTCTCATCATATACATTCACTAAGCTCAAAGATCCAAACAATTACTTCCAATTAATCAGTAATCTATTTCATGGCCATAAAATTACAATTACTTTACAAAATGCGCCATTTTTGAATGAAATCGCAACAATTCTCGAATTAGAATACTTGCAGAAAGCTACTCTCAATTATATCGTTCAACCAACACCAGAAAACGCCATAGAAATCATGAAATATTATGGTGAATCGAACATCGATAATTCAGCATGTGCAAAAATATTAGCCAATGACTTTGATACTTATTCTCAAAATCCAGAGTTCTTCAAATTACCAATTTGCGCTTTTGAGCAAATCTTTTCAGACGAAAGCTTTGATATATCAGATAACGAATTATTTGATTTCATTGAGAAGCTCATACAACAAAATTCCAAGAGTTATGCCTCTTTATTAAGCTTTGTTCATACAGAATCAATTGATCAAGAGAGAGCTAATAAATTGGCTGACCAGGTTGCTTATGATAATGTTAGCGTAGAGATTATAGATTCAATGCTTTATAGAATTAATCCAGCTCGCAGCAATGGTCCATCCAATTAAAACAAAATAGAATAAATAAAATATTTCGAACATACTTTTATATTAACAACCAAAAATTTTTCTAAAATCATTTTTCTCCTTTCGAGATATAAATTTTTGAATTTTATCTGGGAACTGAGATGAATATACTATTAGTTAATATATGTCACATATGGTATTTCTATGATTTCAACTAATAAGCAGGAAATGAAGTTATTTGATCTGAGATCATTTATTAACTCTGAAATGCACATTTTGAATAACAAATCTTATCCAAATTTGCATGCATTGTGAGTTATATAGTAGTTTGTTATTAGAATAAAAAGATATCAAAATATTTTTCATTGATGAAAGATAAAAGAAGTAAAATTCTACCTGTATAATATTATACAACAGAATTTAGTAGTTTTTGTTAAGGATTAGGGATTATTGTGTTAGGATAATTTTTTTTTATTTTTGAACTAAGAAAAATCAATGGTATTGTATGTAAAATATACGAGATAAAATAAATGAGATATTTAGTTCAGAATTTCTTATTTAACCCTTGACAATATCGTAATTAAATGGTTGTTGAGCTGGACGAACTGTCATTCTCTTAGCTCCATCGGCGTTAATCTGTACAATATTAACAACACCACCTGATGAACCATCACGGATTATAGCACCTGTAACTGCCGCAATTGCAAATTTCGTAGCTTCTTCCATTGTCATATCTTCTCTGTAATTCTGATCTATGTATGCTTGAATGTATGTTGAGCCGCTACCGTTTGAAGCGATCTTCTTTTTAATTGCCATACCAGAAACCTCGATACTGTAAACTTGAGGTCCAGCAGAATCCCAACCGCCAACAATGACACCAGCAGAAAGGTATTGCCTGTATCTAACAATAAGAGATCTGATAACATTAGAAGCAACCAAGATAGTACTATCATCTGTATTTTCTCTGGTAATATTAAGAGCATTAAGATAGTTTTTAACGGCACGGGCTAAAAATTGAGTATCAGCAGCGTTGCCACAGCGAGCAGCGAAGATTTTTGGTTGAATTTCAGTGATTTTATTTGTAGCACGGTTTGGGATAAAACTGCCTGAACTTGTTCTAGAATCTGAGGCCATGACAACACCATCTGTGCACTGAATGGCAAGGAGGGTTGTACCCATTGATTCTTTGGGGAATTGATATTCACTCATTTGACACTTTTTTAAAATGCTCTGTTCGAACAATCATGAGAATGATTTGTTATTTTTATGTGGATTGAAAGAACATATCCTTTGTATAATAATTCCCATATAAACATATTGAATATCTCGTAATTTTATTGACGATATCTAAAAAGTTGGCTATTTTGCTGGTGTTACTTAAAAATTTTATTTTCTTCATGATAAAATATAGAAATATAAAATACTTAATGCATTTTAAAGAATTTTTGATCATTTATCTGAAGCTATCACATGAAAGCAACAAATACAAAGAGTAATCGCTATGTATTGCATAGAAAATCTATTGCAAGCCTTGGATTCCTGAAAAATAGATTTTCAATTTTAAAAAACAGGAGAAGGGAAGATTTTCAAGTTGAAAAATTATCACACATATGATAAGTATTTATTTAATCATTGTGAAATGCAATTAAAGGGTTTTGTACAACCGTTTAGAAAAATTTTCAAAGGATGAGGGGAACAAAACTCGGTGCAATCCGCAATTCTGCTGTTGAAAGCAGTAGCAAATGCTGTTTGGACGAGATGTTAATTAAAGACCTTCAGAACAAACAAGAAAAATTCGTGAAAGATCTTGGTGAGTTTGTAAAGGGTGGCCATTACATAGAAGATCTTAGCAATCAAAACATAGCGATGTCCGAAAATTTAAATCAAAGAACCTTGAAGGTCCTTTCCTTTGCAAATTCCATTGTTCGATTCGAAGATACCTTAAATGAACGTGAAGGCAATGCATTAAGATTGTTGGCTGAACCAGAAATGACATATACTAATCTTAAACCAATGGTTGAAGAACTTGAAGCAGCAAATAAAATTATGGAATCAAATCACAAAACATTACCAACAGAAGCACTTCGAAAAGAGCTTATGGAACTCAGCACACAAGTGTCTAAGCTAGAAGCTGAAAATACAATTAGAGAAATGCAAATTAAATTCAGAAATGAAAAATTACAACTTCAAAATAGATTGGAAATAAAGAAAGAGCATAACCTTATTGATGTTAAAGTTCCTCAAATCAAAGATTTAGATTACAAAACAGATTTTTCAGAAGAAGCAAAGAGATTAGAGAAAATTCAAGAGAAAATCGACCAAATTCTTGCATTAAAACAGAAGAACAATGATATTAGAAAGAAGATCGAAGAAACAAATAAACAAAAAGAGGATTTACTACAAAAATACAACGAAGAATCTTTGGCAAAACGTCAGACCATTCAGAAACATCTTGAAGAGATCAAAATGTATAATAACTACAATGCCCAAATCGATAAGCTCGTAGGTGAATTACATGAAGCTACAATCGATTCCATTTCAAATTCAGATGATGCATTCAATGCTGCTAAATTTAAGGCATATATTGATGGTGCCCAAGAAGAAATTTCTCGAGTTAACATAGAATCAGAACGTCAAAACTTAGTCGCTGAACAAGAGAAGTTAGAATCGGCAAAAAACGGCAATATTCGTACAGAACAAGATCAGCAAGCCCTTGAAGATGAAATTCTTGCTCTCGAAGCTAAGATTGATGAATCCAGAGCGAAAATTGAACGAATGGAAGCTGAAATTGAAAAATATCAGACTATTCTTGAAACAGAATCGGATAACTAATGTATTAATTCATATTTTAAACTGTAATATTATTCTTATTCTAATTTTTTTAAAATTATTTGTTATTTGTTTTTTATTATGAGACTGTCAATGCTAAAGCAACCTCTTATGTATAAATTATTAATATATACTAAAGATTTCGATTGGAAAAATAACATCTGGGATCTACTAAATACAAAATATTTAAACTTTCATGTAAAGTCAATAACTCTGATTCCCTAAGCGAGACATTTATATATACATAATGGACATAAAAGAATTTTATAGATAATTTTTTATTAAAATACAATTAAAAAGTTAGAACAGTAATTATTTGCTTTCAGCAAGATTATTAAGTACTTCAAGTAATTCATGGACAGCTTCATCCATCGCCCTTTGATTAAAATCTGGTTGAGTCATCAGCGATATCCAACCGTTTAAGGAATTCAATAAAGGAATTAATGGGGATTCTGGATTTAGGCCAACGTTTTTAATATCCCAAATCTTAAGAAGTTTAGTTAACTTTGTAATAACTGCTTGTTCTTTAATGTTTTTGGAATTGTTACCAGATGCAGATTCTTTTTGCAACTGCTGCTGTAATTTGTTGTAATCTGCTTGCAGTTGTATTAAACGAGTAATTTCAGCTGGAATTTCATCCATTGAGCTAACATTTAATACAGAAATCAATTCGCTTATAAATTCAACATTCTTTGATGTAAGTGTATTTGTTGTGTTGAGTTCTGAATCCTTGGAAGATCTAAGCTCAACAATTGCTTCTCGGTAATCCTTAATTGCTTGCTCTAAATTTAGTGCTTGATTATCCAATTCTTTGTCAAATTCGGTTCTTGCTTCAGCAATTTTTTTATTCATTGTTTCAAATGTTTGGTTGAGTTCTTTTCTCATATCTGCTTTTTCTTTTTTAATCGAATCTAGTTCCTTCTGAAGTTCATCTATTGTCATTTCTTCTAGTTTTTTCCCATGATTCTTTTCCATTTTCCCCGCGAAATTAGTAAAAATAAACGGCAATCTCACTCAGTAGAGAGAAAGGGCATTTCAAATATGGTGATATCAGCAAAAACACATAGATTTCTTCGCGACAAATGAAGCTATTTTGGTGCAAAAAATCTATAACCAGCCAGCATTTCGAAGTTTTTGAATATATTTTATTGCAATGGTCAAATTTAGGTCATGAAAATCATGATGACTCAATCTATAGTTAAAATAAAACATATGAATCATTCCATCTGGGTATATTAGTTTTATGACAAATAATTCCTAACAAAATGAATTCATTGTTTAAACATAATTATGTTCAAATCGAAGCCAAAACAAGTTTTTTTAAATGATCATCTATTCTCCCATATTGATGATTAAAAAAAAGGAATTATCCTTCAAGATGATTCCACAAATTGATGAGTGCCAAAAATTCAAGGGAATGTCAAATTAGTTCATTTTTTTAATATTTTATAAAATTTTATATTTTTTCTTTAAATTAATTTATATAATCTATAGTATTGTTGTGCTGTCAGATTGATCGGTTTATTAATTTGTTTGAATTCCCTCTTTATAAATATTTGGAAATTTTGAGTTTTTTTTTGATTAATTCTACATACAAGAATCAATATATGTTCCCATTTTCCATGTGAGACACATATTATTAGATAACTCATCAAAAGTTGTAGTTAAATTCTTCTATAATTTCAGACGTCGGATCTAGATTTTGACATGTCAAATAGTCGATCTTATTAAAATTTGTTTTCAAAATATTTCAATGAGATTTTTATGACCTTAAATTTGTTGATAGATATGGTGTTAATCAAGATTTTAAACTTTTAAAATTCAACAATTATTTTTTCTTTGATCACTCAAAAATCTCTGAAAGGATTTTCAAAAAGTAAGGGATCATTTCCCAAACCTTTAATTTGATGCTAACAATTATTCACCATTTTACCAAATTAAAACTAAGGACATCCAAAATCGATGAAGATATATGGAACATGTACTTTCCAAATTCAATATTAAGAAATAAAATCAAATCCTGCAAAAATTGTAAAATATCACCAGGAAAAGGTCAATATTACTTAGAAGAATGCATTTTTTACAATAATAATAACCAAATCATCAACTTTGATACAGTTTCAAACACATTATTTCTACATAATCACTGTTCTTTTAGTTATTGCATTGCATTATCATATGCTGCTTGCATTTACTATAAAGGAAGAAGTAGTTCAATTGTTCAAAGACAATTTTGTTGTACAAAATGCCAAAGCCAAGATAAATATGGAGTACAATTTTCATATACAGAAGTTGACACATGTAACTTTATTATTGAAAGTTCCCTTTTTGATGTAGGTAATGAAAGTATTGGTACATCTGGTTGCATCACAAAAAATGATAATATAGTTGTTTCATCAACAAACTTTTCATCATGCAAAACACCCGATAATGCTGTTGGACATTATATATACGCAAATCTTAATCATGCAACAAAATTCAACTTTTCTACTGTTGTTAATAATTTGGCAACAAGTATATATGGTAAAATTTTATAGATAACAAAATACTAGATGGATATGGAATTTTACGTCATTGGAAAAATTCATTTTCCGTGAAAAGGTGTTCTTTCATTCACAACACTGTTACTATTGACACATATTTGATATATCATTGGTATGGTAATTTTATAGTTGATAGTTGTTACATCGACAATTCAACAAGTAAAACATTTAATACATACATCGTCCCAAAAAATTCAAGGAAATTATTTACTAACAATCTGATAGGTTTTTCGGCATATATTTGCCAAGCAAATTTAACAATTATCAATAACAGTACTGAAATCAAATTGATAAATCAAACCGAAATGATTAATTACATTTCGCACAAATTCCCACGACGCCATTAATCATATTTAAACTCATAAGACCACAAAAGAAAACTATGGTTCAAAACGTTTGGATGAGATGAAAGCAATTTTTTGGGGAATTCTCGGTCCTCACCAAGTATTATTTGAGTCATCTCTCAATAGATATTTGCCAAGCAGAATTCGGCAAATAAGAATGAGTTCATTATTGCTCTCACAAATTCCTGCTCCGCCATTGATAAAATTTGTTACACAATATTCAATTAGCTTTTTTAACATCAGATACTAATTGATGATGCAACTTTACTTGTCAAAATTTCCATCAAAAGATAGAATTAAACAATGCAACAGTCATAGATGCTTTTGAGCTCCCTACCTATCGGCATAAAGAAACTATGATTCGAACACGATAGTGTTGTCAATAACACCATAAAAACCTTTAGCTTGAACATACAACACATTAAGATGTCTGATGCATTGTCTCAAAACTTTGAAAAGTATATAGATTTTTATTTTCTTCACTTACTTAAGTTGAAAAGTGTTATATATGTGAATTTATTGGGCGCTATCTAAAAAAAGCAAGTATCGGATAACTATTAGACTAAAGGCTAGATAATGATAATATTAATATATGCCAGAAAGTAATGTCTTAAGGGCGCACTTATCACTATCTGACATACTCTTAATTTTTTTGACAATCATTCTTTTTATCTAAATTTTCTAAGGTAAAAAGTTAATTATTTAGTTAGAGAAAAAGTTGTTTTAAATCACTACCTAGTACCTTATATTATTGTTATACTTTTTTTGAAATAACAATAAAGACATATTGATATTATGCGGGCATGAGGGACTTAAAAATATTTTTTTTTCATATGAAAGAATTAATATTTTTATGAATAAACCTAAACATAGTATACATCATATCTTGTCTTTTCAATGGGTAATTAAAGTACATTTTTGAAAACTATGATATTCAAACATTAAGAGTATAGATCATTGATAAAGATTCTCACCATATGGTTAAGTATAATGATACTCATATTCTGTCCATAAAAAATTTAATTTTTATGAGCTTTTCGGAGGAGTAGGAGTAATTTTAGCTAAAAGTGACACACCCGTGAAGGGTGTGATTACCGATCGGTAATTTCGACAGTTTAGAATTTAAAATTTTTTATGGAACTGTTGCGAGTTTCATAAAGAATTTAAGGAATATAAGCAAAGATTTGAATCAAAATCTTAGACCTAAGCCGCTCGATTCGCTCGCGGCTTCCGCGAATTACAGATCAGCAAAGATTTGAATCAAAATTTTCGAACTAAGCCGATCGCTTCGCTCGCGGCTTTCTTTATTATTTTAAATTTGCATATTTCCATCAAAAGTTCATAAGGTAAAAAATTTCGTTTATATTAAAAGGTAACTAAACTCCTTTCGCCGATCCGATTTGCTCCATATTTAAAATATAGCTTGCATATGTAGAAGAAAAGCTAATTTTGAAGTACGCCCGAAATCCACCAACAGGATTTCGAGCTACTAAAAAGGTACTTTTAAATGTGATTTTTTTTATAAAAAATTAAATTTATTTTAAGATCAGACTAAAAACTAATTTTATGGAAAATCTATATCGACAAATTTATTACTTATTGGGTATATAGATTTTTTGATTATGGCGATTATGTCTGATATGCTTCCAATAAGCCAAAACACATTTCATACTGATTTCTATAAAAGGTATCTTTATTATAGAAGTGTAAGCTATATCTGTTTGTTTTTTTATTATAACAAATTCAAAATTCTCTTATAAGGACTAGATGAAATCTGTATTATTAAATCATTAGCTAAATGAAGGTTCAAATAGAAAGTAAATATCAATTTATATGATACTGAAACCAAATAGTTCTTTTAATAAAAGATAACACGCTGAAAATTATTGAGTATTTGCAAATCTCAAAAATCTATTGGTGAATTTGGCTCAACTTTTAAAATTATAACATCCATATCAAATCATAAAAGCAGACAAAAATTAAAGCCAAACCTATCGGCCAATTTTTTTTTGATATTTTGATTTTTGAGGTATACTTTTAAAAGTGGATTTAAAGCACTTATGAAAAAACATTAACTTCTGTCGTTATGATTATTGATTTAGACAATAATGATTTTAATCTTTGATTATCAAAACACTAAAGTCATCTTTTTAACATTTGCTTGGTAGCATTAACTCAAGTCTAAAGTACTATTTTATGTGGCACTCTTAGAATTTTTGTATTCATTGTACACGCTGAAATAGTACCATTAAAGTTATGGCGGACTTTCAAAAAATAGTTTGGTCACCTTTTTATATTAAATCTTCATTATCAAAATAATATTAAATAATAATATAATATAATTTATAAACAACTATTATTTAATAAAGTTTAATTGCCAAGGTTCATCTAATTTTTTGAATTTTATTTATCATGTATATATCTAATGAAGATTATATATGTAGAAGATAAGTACCTTAATATGTACGTAAATTTTAATGAAATTTATACAACATTATAAAAATTTATGAATAAAAACTTGATATAAAATAACATTTTTATTTTTACTAAGAAAAAAAAGGTTTTTGATAATAAATTTATTTTATTTCGAAAAAGTAGCAATAATCGTAAAAGGGTATTGATAGGCTTGCTAAAGTAACTAATTTTAGCTGTCAAATACTTTTGTATTTTGAAGTAAATTAGTATAAATTTGTTTTTACTTTTATTTCGAAAAAGTAACAATAATCGTAAAAGGGTATTGATAGGCTTGCTAAAGTAACTAATTTTAGCTGTCAAATACTTTTGTATTTTGAAGTAAATTAGTATAAATTTGTTTTTACTTTTATTTCGAAAAAGTAACAATAATCGTAAAAGGGTATTGATAGGCTTGCTAAAGTAACTAATTTTAGCTGTCAAATACTTTTGTATTTTGAAGTAAATTAGTATAAATTTGATATTATTTTAACTCCCTTTGAAAACCTCAATTTTCCATACAGAGGGAACGGGAATAGCATCCAATATTCCCTGAGAATGGTTGCGCATTCTCAGTTCCCTCTATATTTCGAACGAAGCTCTCATCGGTCTTTTTTTTAATACTAAACGTTTTTTTTCCTGTCACTTTTAGCTAAAATTTGGGTTTGCCCTTTTCGGAGTTATTCTTTTCCTGACCATCAAAATATTCATACTATATTAAATTTCCACATCTCAACTCTAAAATTACGAATTTATATCGATGCCAAAAGACCGTTGGTAAGAAATAATATATTTTATGCATTGATTTCGTAAATTCTGTTGGAAGTATAATAGTAGTTCATTACTCGATTTGATAATTAATATTCTTTCAATGATTCATATTTTGAAAAGACTTAATTTTTGTAATACCCGCAATATTTTTTAATATTTATACCAAACATCTTGGCTACTAGTTATCATTAATAATTAATTCTGATGAATTTAAAAAATTGAATATGATTATCATTCAGTAAATACTTTTTGAAATATTTTAAAGCCTATATTTTGAATGCATCTCAAAATTTGAATGGCAGCAAAGTTTGTAGACCTCTCAAATAATTCATTATGTTCCTTAGCTTCTTTTTATCTTTATCCAGCTCTTTAGAAATCTCAAGCACAGGATATTACTCAGCATTCATTTCAATGGAGGGTGTTACATTTGATTTTAAGCTTGCAGGCCGCGAAGACTCAAATTATTATATTATTTTCTGTTCAAAAGAATATCTCAGATTGAATGCGTCACCAATAAATGAATACATATATACATTCAAAGAATTGCAGGAATCATATATAGCAAGGAGTTCTAATAGTATGGATTTTTCGTTTGGCATTTTCCTAATTCCAAGTACTTATAATTCTCTAGAATAGTGGATTAATGCAAAATCAGGCACGTATTCCATATCAGGTATGGCACCAATGAACATGAATCGTTATTTAGTTATTATCTCTACAACACAAATCACTCTTGAAATTTCATCATCTAATGACAATAACCAAAAAAGATATAGTTCAGATGGTGGTATCCCAACTGAAACTCCAAGTACAGATCCAATAGAATCTCATATATTTTTATTAGAATATAAGCATGCTCAAATGTCACAGGCTGCCACAACATATACCGTAACAAATAATGATCAAGATGATTTAATCGAGGCTAAGTTATTTGATTATACAGCATTCCCATCAAATTTTCAAACTCCAATTAAAGTTCAAAATAATTTAGCATCAGAAAAGGTTACTTTAGACAAGGAACTGAAATATGGATTTAATGACAAGAATTTTGTTAACATGACAACATATTACTGGGTTCCTAAAGGTACAACATTCTTTTTATTTGACTCTGACACAATAGCAGTTTTGGCCGTGACAAATGGACACAAATTAGAAGTTGGTGGAAGAATAGGTATCAATGTTATAGAATTTGCAGATCATGGATTTTTGAATTTTACAATAATTTCCGCTGAATCAAATGCAGAACAAAGAATTTTCCCTTGTAGCTTCTTTGCTTACAATTATTCATCAGACGGGTGTGATAAAAATGTTATCATTTCGGGAACAAACAATTATTGGGTTGAAACAGGTAAATATTATAGATATTGCACATTGTTGATCATGAAAAATGGATCAATTGAAATCACCCCAGAAAATGTACGTTTTAATTCACTCCGAGATAATGGACTACTTTACAACAACGACTATGAAGAAAAAATAACTGCCTATCAGGAATTATCCGTGTATTACACTCCAATTGCAAAGGAAGAAGGTGGGATGAATTTCAAAATTGATGCAAAATTAGTTGACTATCCATTAATTATTGATAGCGAATCACAGCGTCATTATTACAAGATTTCAGAATCATCAAGCGAGAGAATGGATAGAGGAGAACCTATCGGAAAAGTTGGTGGAAAGGGATTTCCACCATATTTAATTGCTATTATTGTTGTCATAGTTGTTATTGTTATTATTTCTATTGTTTTTGCAATTATGTGCATCTTTTGTCATGCATCATTATGCTGCTGTTCAAAATCTTCTTCAAAAAGCCAAAACGAAGAAAATGCTAGTGATTTTAAATCAGCTCAGGATGATGCACCATAAATTGAACTTTTTAATTAAGAGAGTTCTTTCTACAAAGATTCGTATAGTATGAGATTAATTTATCCTAATTAAAAATTAATTCATTAATTTTTTATTTATCAGTTTAATGATAACAATACATGAATATGAGCCATTAACTCATAATTCTAATCCATCAAAATTATAATTAACATCAAAAAAGGTGGTATATTGGTGCCAATTTATTTAATTATTTGTAAAGTAGCCCAAGAGTAACATGAGTTTACCTCATATTTACATTCCTATATCCAATTCTGGTTTATTTAGTCAAAAAACAATCATCAAAGCATACTGCTCCCATAATATAAATAAATATTTCAATGCTACAAGCATATTTGCATTCTTTGTGGTTTTGATAAAAGTGAAACTTCCCTTTTTTACATATCGTCTTTTTTGACAATTGGAAAATTTTGGGAGAAAGCCATCTGATGAAGATGACGATCCCTGGAATAGTTATTTTCCAATTCAGTTTACAGGAAATCCAATCAAAAATCGTCAGAACTGCAATCTAGAGACCAACAATCACCAGTATTTCTTAGATGAGTGCAATTTTTTTGATGATAATAACCGAGTTATCTACTTTTACCCAATTGAAAACTCTTTATTCCTACATAATCGGTGTTCTTTTAGTCATTGCACTTCAACAGAATCTGGAAGTTGCATTTACTACAAAATTGGCAAGAATAGTTCAATTGTTCAACGAAAATTCTGTTGTACAAAATGCCAAAGCTCAAAAAGTGGCCAATTTTCATATACAGAAGTTGGCACAGATAACTTAAACTTTGTTATTGAAAGTTCCCTTTTCGATGTAGGAAATGAAAGTGTTGGTAGTTTTACATTTTATACAATGAGTGATAATATCGTAGTTTCATCAACAAATTTCTCATCATGTAAAGCTACTTCATATTCTGTTGGATGGTTTAAATGTGATTCACGTAAATACACAACAACATTTAATTATTCAACTGTTGTTAATAATTTAGCAACAGATAGTGAAGGTCAAATGATAAATATTCACTATTACGCTTTGATTGATTCATGTAATATTATAAATAATACCATAACAAAATCAACATATGGAATTATTTACCATTATCAAAATTCTCTTACTGTAAAAAGTTGTTCTTTTATTAACAACACTGGTCCTGAAGGTTCATATTTGATATTTAACAATGATCAATTAACAGTTGATAGTTGTTACATTGACAATTCGATTTCAACAACATTTTATAGAAATGTAAAACCTACTAATCCAAGAGAACTATTTACTAACAAATTGATTCATTTTTCAACTGATATTTGCCAAGCAGAATTTGCAATTATCAATAAAAGTATTTCTTATGTTAATAAACTTTCTCTTTTTTTACAAACTTTAGTAAACATTTCTAACTCTTCATAATCATAAGAAACCAAACTTTTTTGAATTTTTTTTAGTGTGAAGCTCTTTTCTGTCTCTTCGTCGTCCGCAAAATATTAAAATGAGTTGAGCTTCACTAAAATTATCTTAACATTTTGAAATAGATTAGAGAATAGTAGATAATTATGATCTTAACACATGATAGTGTGAACTTTTAGTTTCGAATTTTTTTGATTAAATCAATTTTTTTCCAAAAAGAGCATCACCCTTTGCTATAAATTCATCAAAATCACCAAAATATTATAATTTTTAGCTTTTTTTTCTTAAGATTCCGAAAAATTATTTCATATGTTTCAAATTTAAGGTATAAATATTATTATCAAATTCAAGATGGAAAAAAATAAATTCTTTAGATATAAAATTATAAAAAACACTTATTCTGTTCTCTTTGGTCTTGCAGAACGGCCAGCAAAGCCATTGTTGCCATCGAACTTCATCATACCTGATGTCTGAGCCCACTTGAACTTGAGAATTGAGCCAATTCCTGTGGAACAGATGAAGATGAGGAATAATGAGGCAACGCACTGGGAAAGAGTAAGCATTTGGAAGTTGTACTGTGAGTATTTGCAGAGAAGGAACTTGTTTTCGTTGTAACTGACCTTTGCGCTGTTACAATTATTTAATTCTTTGACATTCAATGCAAGATCGCGTTTTTCGAGTGCTTCATCACGAGCTGTCTTTGCTTCTGGACATGATGTTGGATTATACTTATCATCGTTGATGTTTTCTATTGATGGCTCAACATCAAATTGTATTCCACAATTTTTGGCCTTTTGGATGAAAGTTTGGACTTTCTGTAGGGCGGGTATGTAATATCCTTGATGAACAAATTGGAAAACGGGTGAATTAATGCATTGGAAGAAATATTGTAATCTTAATGGGATAAATTTGTTTTTGGTGGGTGTTATATATGGAGGAATCTCATAACAAAAGTCATCCAATGATTTTCCGATGGAAAAGTGGAAGGCAAACGATGCCCAGATGAATGGGAATAAAATGATCGACATAATGACCATAATCCAGACTGGCCATGCGCGGTAGATTGATCCTGCTGCAATACCGAACGTGCAGGCAATTGTACATGATCCTAAAGCGAGAATAACAACAAGCATACGAATTCCTTCTAAAGCTTTCATATTTGACCTGTGACTTTCACTTCTAGTTTGATAGTAATTGAGTGTGTATTGCAAATCTGCCTTGCAAGTTTCATAATCCCAATATTCGAGTGGAACTGACCAATTTTTTTTCAATTTCTCAACTATTGGCTTGAAAATATTGATCATATCTGTTGAGTAGTTATCCATTCTTTCCGCAAGCAAGCTGACGGAGTTGTTGACGTCGAAATTGACAAAGAAAGAATAAATGAGTAAAAATTCAAGAATAAAAGCGAAAATAAGTAGGCATCCGCGGGAAGAATCGATTTGGTACTGTGAATAACCTTCTCTTGGCAAAGATTTACCACCACATCTGTTGCAGCAGAATTTGCAAGACAAAACAATAAGGAATATAAATGTGAAGAGCAAGCCGACAGCAGCGCAAAGTATGATATTGACGAGATTTGATTCAATGTAGTCGCTATTTTCTAAATCAAACGGCGCTGATACCATCATTTTGAATTGGAGATTGCCACGTGGAACAAGTCTGTAAAGCTCACTAATTACTTTTGTAATAGCGTTAGGTTTTGGAATTTGCCAAACTTTTCCTTGATAATCTTTGTAAGTATCTGTTAGAGGGTTTTTAGCGTATCCTTCATAGACTAGATATGATCCAATGAAGGCGAAAAGCAATATAAATAAGGAGTTAGTCATACTTCTTGTTTTCATTGAATTAAATTTTTTTTTCTTTCTCTCTTTCTCTATTTGGGTTTTTCAGAAGAAAAAAATTTTTTTTTTCAATAAAATAATTTCCCATATTCTGTGTATTTAATATAAAGGTATCTAAAATTAAATTGAATCCATTGAAAAATCTTATTTTGAATCAAAGTTTTTAGTGCATAAAAATGTTCATATACTAATTATTACCGGAAATAAAATATCGTTTTAATTTCAAATAATTGACTCGGATAAATTATGAGGTGATTCATTAAGTGATTTGCATTTGAAAGTGCAAATCACAGTCAAATCAAAATCTAATTTGTCTGTCTCAAAAAATGCCATCGACTTTTTTTCAAAATTGGATTATGAAGATAGCTATTGAGGTACAAATATTATTTATATAATACGTATAATGTGAGTATAGCTATACTAGAGATGAACGTATAAAACTGATATCAAATGAAATATCCTTTTGATTGATCTAATGAATATCAGTGTATTGATGAAGTTGTAAGCTATCACTCAAGGAAATTAATGATTTATTCTCTCTACAGTCATTAAGATCCTTAATATAGAAGAAAATATTTTACTCATTCTCACAAACATTATGTCCAATTCAATTTTTAGAATGAGATCTTAGAAGCATTTTGGTACGAGTGAGCAATGGGGAGTTAAGCCATGAAAATTTGTATGTTATTTTTTGTTTTTAAGAATTATACACAGAATGTTCAAAGTATGGCATCTAGAGAAATTTTCATTTCATATGTACATGTATTCCTGAAAAAAAAATATTTTATATGAAATTTTATTAAAAAAAAGTCTGAAAAGTAGTTTTGAATATCAAAGTTATATAAATGTATTCAATTATTTATTAAATTTATTCGGCAACTGGTGCATCAGCAGCTTCATCGACTGGTTGTTCTGCTTCAGCAGCAGGTTCTTCAGGCTGTTCTTCGATTGCGTTAGCTAGTGCTTTGACATCATTATCAGTCATATCCTTTGTCGCATTCTTTACATCTTGAGGATCGATCTCATGACGGAATTCGAAGTTATCGATCTGCTCCTTCTTGATCTCGTAGAATGGGGCGGAAAGCATTCTGGAAATAAGGCAAATTGACTTGAAGTCTCTGTCGCTTGTTACGAATGTAAATGCGCAGCCCTTCTTACCGAATCTGCCTGCTCTGCCTGCGCGGTGTACGTAAGAGTCGACATCTGTAAATCTTCTGATAACTTCGCGTTGGTTGACTTTTCTGCGGATTACTTCTGGGACCGGGAGATCGATGTTGAAGATGTGGGTGGCGGATGGGATATCGATACCACGACCGAAAATGTTGACTGTGACAAGGAATTTGACCTTTCCTTCCTTGAAATCCTTAAGGTTCTGGTCACGCTGGGAAGAAGAAAGGTCGGCTGTCAATACTGTAGCAGTAAAGCCGTTCTGGATGAGAAGATTCTTGTATTTCTCTGTATCGACCTTTCTTGAAACGAAAATGAAGGCTGAGGAGATCTGGATGCTTCTCAAAGCCTTGATGAGTAAGTCATCGACTTCGCTTCTGTCGCAACATGTGAAAACGTTGTTGATAAGGCCAATTTGGTCCTTACGCTGAATTGTGATTGGAATAAGGTCGCGGCTGATATAGTGTTCGAGGTGGATCTTTACCTGCTTTGGATATGTGGCGGAGAAGAAAGCAACTTGGGATGTGTCTGGAATGTTGTTTATAATCCTCTGGGCGTAGTGCTTGTGCTGCTCGGAGTTGAAGATATTATCGGCTTCATCGAAAACGCAAATCTTGACAGATCTGAGTGTATCACGTGGTAATTTCGAGATTTGGCTTGGAGTACCGATAATTACTTGGGCACTCTTTTCTTCCCTTGCTTCCTCTTGTCCTTCCTTGGAAACTTCTTGTCCTTCCTTGGAAACTTCTTGTCCTTCCTTGGATTCTTCTTGTCCTTCCTTGGATTCTTCTGTACGCATTAATTCTAGGATTGTAACACGATTGAGAGCGGAAACATCCATCATCCAATCGTAGGCTTGCTGGATAAGTTCGCGTGTTGGGCAAACACAGATTGCCTGAATATTAGGATTTTCAAGATCGACACGAAGATACATTGGGAGGATAAACGCGAGTGTTTTGCCTTCACCTGTAGATGCTTGAGCGAGGATACTCTTTGGTGGATTTTCTAAGAGGTACGGAATTGCTCTTGTTTGAATATATGATGGATGCTGAATATTTCCTTTCATGTAGATAGACTGAATAGCATCGATCTTGTGTTTATATGAATCGTCAATGAGATCTTCGAATGAAGTGCATTTGGGATTGATGTAAATTGAATCCTCATTTTCCAGGTCAGCGTCTGCATTGAGGGCTGACATATCGTATTCCTTGATTTGAACTTCTGGTAATGGTCTGGGACTGCGTGCGCCTCTGCCACGGCCTCCTCTTCCACGTCCACGGGAACTCATAAATGACAAAACCGCCGTTAAAGATTTCTTTTATTCACATTTTTCGCTTTTGTCTAGACAAAGGTGAGATAAAAATGGAAAATTCTGACTAGGTTGTTAGATGAAAGATCATTATTAATATATAAGAAATGGATTTCTATTGTTATTTCACAATGGCCAGACGAGAAAAGTGACAATATCATTGTCTTGTGATAGTTTGATATTGTTTAAATATAGCTTATCTTGTATATTAAGAAAATATATCTAGATGCTACAGTTAGACATTTTTACAATTTGTCGAATAATGTTCTTCTGATTTGATACATCCAGACTATCTCATTCGATATAACATACTAAAGCATTTGTAATACATCAACTCTGCAAGCTTATCTTGAATAAGAAATCAAATTCTTAGTTATCTAGTCGCTTACAAACTTTCACCTTTGAAGTGTATATATTACATTTATTTCTATTTGATCTGTTTATATTTTGATCAGCGTTGTCTTAGTATTCAAACTCATATTTTTATGACAAGAGATATTCATTCTTGAAACATACTCAATGTATAATCATACGAATAATGAAATTCAAACTCAGATTTGTTATTTTCAATTTTTGATTGTGTGGACCTTATATTGCCATTTTTCTATAGTGAAATTTTTCATATCAATAATTTGATCATATTAAATGATCCTCGTGAAATTAAATTGTATAATTATAGATATTAGATCTTATTTTGTAAGAAATAGTAAGAATATGCAGATATTTGTCTTATTTGACTTCCTATAAATAATAGACAATATTATATCGCTTGGTTGCTTAACTAATTCTAAATTCTTCAAATCATAAGATATTCATCAAAGTTCTAGCTACATCACTATAGATAACACAAGATATAAGCAACATAGTCCAATAATATATTAATTATATGCTTCATCTAATGATATTGACATTGCAAAATCATATTATCTACATTATTTCAATGGTTATTCGATACAAATAAGTGTTAAACATGTTTCCAAGTCCGTATCTTCAATCGCTTGACTTGAACAAACATGAAATATCACGGTCATGGGTTTCAATGGTGTTCATTGAAAATATTGAATGCTTTACAATAAAATTTTGTTACAAGACGTAAAAAACTAAATTGTCAATATAAATATGTCATCATTCTATCAGATGATTCTAAATTTTAAAAAACGAACTCACAGGTGCCTGTTGCAAAATTTTTTTTGAGAGATGTCAGAAAAATTCAAGATTCATTCAATTTTTCAATGAGCAATATTTTTTCAAAGAAAGTTTTCACTTTTAACAATGCGCGTTCTTTTCCTTGTCGCACACGTTGACCCAACACACAAAGCCACAGCATTCAGATTCGCTGATTCAGCTAAGAAAGCCTTAGAAGAGGCAGGACACGAAGTTAGATACGTAAATTTAGTTGAATCTGGTTTTGACAGAACACTTACAACAAAGGACTTCAAGAAGGTTCCAGAAGGCCAATTCAATATCTTTGCTCTTACAGGCCAAGAAAACTTAGTCGATGAAGTTAAGGTTCAGCAAGAAAACCTCAAATGGGCAACACATGTTGTCATCTTCACACCAATGTGGTATGGCAGATTTCCATCCTGCGTTTACGCATACACAGAGAGAGTTCTCAACGTTCCATTCACCTGGGACTTTGAACATATGCTCGAGAAGGGCTATCTTGCCGGCAAGAAGGTCACATCTATCATTTCTACAGGCAGTGCACCAATGTTCTTTGATCCAAAGCAAGGAAATGGCCTTGATGCCTACGCATGGAGCGCTCTTTACGCTTTCAACTATTCTGGCTTTACAATTCTTAGATCTATTGGTATCCATGGTGCTAATTCTCCAAAGAGAATTGAACAACAGCCAGAACTTCAGAAGAAACTCAACCAACAACTTCTTAATCTTGACAACTGGAAAGTAATCACAGATAAGAAGATGGGACCACTTGCTACATTAGATCAAATCACAGAACCAGAAAACCTTATTCAATAAAATTTTTTCTTTTCTTTTGTTTCTAATTTCAACGTTATTGATTCATATTTAATATTTACTATAGCCAAATTAATATAAGTTTATGAGTAAAAAAAAAAAAAAAAAAAAAGGGAGTGGGGCTTCCAGGCACTTCGTGCCTTCTAGCCCTGATGTTGATGTTTAGTATAAATGAAGTTTTTATTCGGAGGACTCTTCTTCTTCCTCCATTGCTTCTGGGAAGAAGCCTTCTTCTGGGTCGAAAACATTATATAATGTGTCGCTTTTCACAAATTATATATGTTTTCATGTTTTGTCACTTTTCTGTCACTTTTCAGGTAAAAACATTTTTATTATTATATATAAATGAATTTTACAAAACCACCGTTACCGTTCTTTGGAAATAAGAGTAAATGTAAAGATATTATATTGAGAGAACTTAAGAAACTACCGAATGGTCTAACATTTGTAGATTTGTTCGGTGGAAGTTTCTATATATCCCATTTGTGCCATACAATATTCCCAGACTCAAAGATTATATGCAATGACTTCGACAACTATATGGACCGTCTCAAACATATTCCAGACACAAACAATATATTGAAAGAGTTAAAAGAAAAGATACCTATAGGTAAGATGGAACGTATACCATTAGATAAGAAAAATATTGTGAGAGAGGTTTTGAAAAAAGCAGAATATATAGACTGGGATAGTATATCTGCTAGACTATTATATAGTGGTTCTATAAGAGTTCATGACATTGAAACACTTATGTCAAAAGTTTTATATCTTAACTATACAAATGTTTTCAAAGAGGACATAGATAAATATATTGAGAGTATAGAGTTTGTGAGATGTCATTGGACAGATTTGTATGAAAAATATAAAGACAAGGAAAATGTTTTCTTTATAGTGGACCCGCCGTTCTATAACACATGGGATTTTCAATACCAAGTAGACTGGACTTTGAGAGACTCTTTAGAAACTTTAGACGTTTTACATAACCATCCATGCTTTTACTTTACATCCGATAAAAGTGGTTTGGAAACCGTTATGAGATGGTTAGAGGACATACATGACTATGAGTTTATATATGACAAGATAGAATATGAGAGAGGTCCTATAAACTGGAGAAAGTGTCATAACAAAGAAATTTTATTAGTAAGTAAATGTGGTTTGAAATAGGACTACTTGTTTTAGGTTTTTTCCATTGTGTCATTTATTTATTTGACGTGGCAGAAAAGTACAGAGAATATGAAGATGAACCAATGCCTGCAAATGTTCAGCATATGTACTCGTAAGAGATATTTTTATCTAATATTAAATGGACGCACAGAACTTAGCGAATGCACAGCAACCTGGACAACCAAACCCAGAGAATATTCCAAATGAAGTTAGAATACAAACTGCAATGGCAAACTATGGTCAAGTGCCAACAGATGTACAAATGCAAACTGCCATGTCAAATGACGCTGCGTTAGGTTTGCCACCATGGTATGCAAATATGAGATGGAAAGAGTTTTATACAAACCCTGAAGTGGGATATAAACAACTTTATGCAGATGACGCGAACACAGGAGTTGACCCAGAATATGTTTTCTACCAGAGGAGAAACAGAATGTATGAGCTCCAGTTAAAGAATGCTATGGAACTCAACAGGAAACGCAAAAGACTAGGCGGACATTAGATTTTTACATATAGTAAAATGGGTTTCTTCAGTAGTATTGGAAACTTCTTTCGAAATGTTGGAAGAGGTATATGGAATGGAATAAAATCTGTCGGAAGAGGAATTTGGAACGGAGTCAAAAATATTGGTAAAAGGGTAGGTCAGTTTGTTGGTATTATACCTAAAGACCCTGAACCAGAAGAACAAGCTCCTGTTATACAACAGCCTGAACCTGCACCACAGTCTAGTTGGCAACCAAATCCAACACCTCAGCCGTATTAAAAAATTATATTTTTACCGTTCGATAGTAGTTGTATATGAAACTAAGTTCTAAGTAAAACGCATGGTATAATGGAATTATTCTTTTTCTTCCATCTGTAGTAAACCATACTTGAAAGTCTGAAATACTTCCACTTGGTGGTTCGTATAACTTTGTAGGTTTTTCGTAAAAGTCATTTGCCAAGCATAAGAAAGAGTTTTGGGCGCCAGAAAATGAAGCATGAACAATAATAGCAGCTGGGTCGAAAACATCTTTAAATAAATATGGTTCATCTCTTGCATATCGACTGTAAATATTTGCTAAAGGAAGTTTGACTTTCTGATTTAACATTCTTTGCAAATAATACCATGACATTGCAGTGAATTCTGTATATATTTGTTCGTCTTTCTTTGGATTGTCTTCGTAGATTTGAAATGACACTTGTGAATTTTGTTTGTCATATACAATTCTCACATAAAGTGTGCTCTCGGTATTTGCATATTCATCAGCATATTTTGCATAACATGAATTTATTTTATCTTCTATATTTTTTAACGCAGTCTGTAGAGAAGATGAAAGGTCAACTTGTATTAGCTCAATTTCTTCCCACATTTTTCGTTTCCCTTCAGATATATAATCTATATGAAACCTTACAATAAATGGAAAACTTTTATCTTCTACAGACACAAACTTCATTCTACGAAAGCCAATAGCTTTTGTGACAGATGGGTCTCTTAGCCATCTTAATGGGTAGTCAAAACGATAGCCTTCATGCTTTACGGTCTCTGTCTCAAACTTTTGACCGACATTAGTAAAAAGTTCATCTAATGGTTTAGTTGTAGCAACTCTTGAATTTTCTTTTTCTATTGGAAGCATATTTTATCTAGAATAAAAATGTCAAATGAAACAGCGTCTATGAGAGAAATACAACACAACCGACAACTCATTTTGCAAGCTCTAAATAAGAACACAACAAACTTTTCAAACTATTCTAAGATATCTGAGTCATTGAAAGAAGGAAACTTAAAACTGACATTAAACCCAATGACAGATGAGTTTCTGTTTCAAGACAATAAGAACCATACTGTCTGTATAAATCCAACAAAAGGAACTTTAAACGAGAAACCTATAAATGAACTTCTTTTGAAAGCAGATGTTGACAACAAAGCTGACAAAGAATATGTAGACGATGCAATAGCAAAAGAAGAAGAAAGAGCTAACAATGCTTATGCAACAAAAGAACATACTCATCCTGAACTAGCAGACAAAACATATGTTGACAATAAAATGTCAAGTGAAGTGACAAGAGCTGAAAACGAATATTCTAAAAAGACTCATACACATACCATTGCAAATATTACAAACTTACAAGAAACCTTAAACAGGAAAAGTGACGTTGGACATACACATACCATTGCAAATATTACAAACTTACAAGAAACCTTAAACAGGAAAAGTGACGTTGGACATACACATACCATTGCAAATATTACAAACTTACAAGAAACCTTAAACAGGAAAAGTGACGTTGGACATACACATACATCTTCTGAAATAACAGACTTAAACGTTAGCCTTGAAAAGAAGGCAGATAAGAACCATACACACGATTTCTTCGCAACTGTTGGTATAGAAAATATTGAAGGAACGGTTGAAGGAGCTGGTGGGGATGTATTAGATTGGAAACCTCCTAACTTTCCACAAGGTTTAACATCGGAAGAAGACATAACAACGATGAGATACATTAGATGTAGAAATGTCTATGTCATGGAGGATGAAAAAAAAGTTAAATTCACTGCTCAAGATTTATATGATAAGAAAGCTGACAAAACAGAGCTTCAAACGTTAAAGACAGAAATACTTCAAACACTATATCCTATAGGTTCTATTTACACGTCAATGAACTCTACCAGACCAGAAGTAGTACTTGGTTTTGGAACTTGGACTCAAATAGTCGACAGGTTTTTGTATTGTGCAAACTCTTCAAAGGAAACAGGTGGGAGTAAAACGATTTCAGGTGCAAATTTACCTGCGCACAGTCACTACATAAATTTAAGTACATCTGAAGCAGGTTTGCATAGTCATAGATTTTGGGATTGGTCAGGAATGACAAAAGGTAAAGGATATGATGTTAAAGAGGACGTTAAGTTTGCTATAAATTGTTACTGGAGTAACACTGAGGTAGGAGGAAGCCATACACATCGCGTTTCAGGGTATACGCAAACAACGGGACAAAGTAAAGACTACATGCCACCTTACATGACAGTTTACGCATGGTATAGAAATGCTTAGTCGTCATTTTCAACTTCTTTAGCATATTCGTCAGGAGTTGTCTTATATTTGTTAGGAACTGTCTTTGAAAGTATACCACCTTGAACTTTGACAAGTTTGAAACGAGGTCTGACAATAGTAGTTTTATCTTCTGCTTGCAGTCTGTACATTTTGCCATGTTTGCCTAAAACTTCATAATATTCTCTTGTATACTTTCTTCTATTTTTACGAACACGAATGTGAGTACCTGTCGGGTTCCCATTGTTGTCATAGTCAATAGTATTTTCATATGGGTCGCGTTTAGGTATTTCTATTTTTACTTTGTCACCTTTCTGAAGTTTGAAGCCTGGCATTCTTTCTTGTTTGTCTCTTTTGACTAAATTGTTAAATATATAGTCTTTCTCTAAGTCAGGGTTGTTTTTCATTTCTTCGGGGAGTGGTTTCCCAAACCTTTTTGTTTACGGCTATTGTAAATATTTAAAACTTGTCTCATCTTTGCCATGGAGAAGTGTCTATACTTGTCGTCATATGACATTTCATTTGCTTCACCACCTTGTGGTTGGTTTAAGTCTCTTAAGATTTTTATACAACTGTCAATGACACCAAGAGCAGAATGGTTTTGGTCGACAATGAAATATTGGTTTACATTTTTTGAACGCAGATAGTTTTTTACATCATCTGATTTGAAAGAACTTTCACAGTCAGATGTCAGTTTTGTTGGATGGTATTTGTCAACGAATATTGTCAAAGCAGTTTTCACATCTAAAATATTTTTGGACCATAATGGTATGGCTTCACAGTATCTTGTGTTTTGACCGACAAATATTAGCCAGTATGGTGGTCCATCTTCTCTATACCTCGGAATGTTTTCCAAGATATCCATAAACCAAGCATTTGGTGTTGAACTAAAGATTTTTATCATGAGTGCTTTCTTTGTCGCTTTAGAAACATAGGGGTCCTTGTTTGGATTCGTCATTTTTTAACCCATAAGAAATGGGTTTATTTGGCGCATTAGCAGGAGTTGCATCCAGATTTTTGCCCGCAGTGGGAACAATAGCCAGAGGTGTATTTGGAGTTGGAAGGAAGATTTTGAGTACATTAGGTATACTTAAAGAGAAAGCACAACCTATTATACAAACTGTACAGAAAGGTTGGGATGTAGCACGAGATGCAACAAATCTTATTCCAAATCCTGAAACAAGAGGAAAAGTTCAAGGATGGATGGACAATGTAGGAAGACAAGCAGGAAACTACTATAACAAAGCAAATGACTACTATAACCAAGCAGGACACTACATGGACCAAGGTGAAAGATTCTTTAACAGAGGATATAACCATGCACAACAGTGGGTAAACAACAACCAACCGCAACCGCCTCAAACTTGGGGAATGTAAAGTTTTTTACTGAGATGAAATGAACAATACAGCATTGAGACAAATGGGTTCAAGATGGATTTGTCGACTTCCAGCAGTTACACAACCACGTGTTTGTCAAGTTCTTCCTATACCTCAGGAAGTTTTAGACCGACTTAAAAAACCTAAACAACCAGTTGAAAACAAACCAAACTAAAATTTTTTACTGAGATGAAATGACCGAAGAAGTTGAAACGGTAGATTTGACACCACAAACAAAAAGTTCAGAACCATTGTCAAAACCTGTCAAAGAACTTACAGATGAAGAGAAAAATTCAATAATAGAAGGTGCCAGGTCTGGAAATACAAACCCTAACTACAAAGTCACTTTTCATAGAAATGGAACGGCTAGTATCTCAAAAAAGAAACAGACTCTCACAAATAAAATATTGAAGTCTGAAGGAGCTTTCGAGACAACAGATGGAAAAGTTTACTTCACTGACCAACAGTTCATTATAGAACATCTCATTGACTTAGAGTCGAAATATTCTAAACTTTACAACAAACACAAAAAGTTGAAAGGAAAACAAAAACAAATGGCATATGATATTTATGAAGATGTTGACGACACAACTGTTCCTGCAAGTGAGGTAAAGTCAGAGGAACCGAAAAGTGACGAAAAACCGATAGAAGAAGAAAAACCAAAAACTGAAGATAAACCAAAACCAAAGTTTAGTTTCCAAACTAAACCAAGTCAACCTTCATTAGCTGGTATGGGTTGGCGTCAAAGACTTATGGTAGCAGGAGGTTATGTAAAGTAAAGAAAAAAAAACATTTTTTTATTTTTATAAAAATGCCCCCGTATAGAATGGATAGAAGGTCTGCTAAAATAAAAGCAGAGTTAGAAAGATATGGTTGGAGAGTTTCGAAGAAGTTTAAATATAGGAAGGGAAGACCCATAAAAGTCTATGACAAACTGGCTGGTCTGACCTACGAAATGGATTTGGAAACAGCACGTGCCAATTATCCAAACAGACTAGAGAGGTTAGAAGAAGAACGTCTTATGGACATGCCTTTCGATGTTAGTGAACCTCAAGTTGAAGGACACGACGGCTTTGCCAGATTCTACTGGAAACATGACGAACAATTGCATCCTTTGAGAAGGAAAAAAGGTAGTGCAGAGGATGGTCATGCCCATGGAAAGAACAAGATATGCATATGAGAAGTATCGTGAAGTTAGAAGTCAAATTACATCTGGTCGAACCTTTACAGTAAACTTTGACGAAGGAAAGAACAAAGAAGGCTTCATGGGTGTACTTGCTGCAATTCAAGACGGAAATAAGAAAGGATACAATCTCAGACTAACCGTAACAGATTTGGACGGTCACATTTCTATGCACATGGCAATGTCACAACAGCCGCACAACTTCTTGACGCTTTCAAGACTACAAAGAGAGAACAAATGGTTGACTCCGACTCAGACATTTTGAATGCAATTGAAGGAATTGCAAGTGTCAAGTTCGAATGGTACCAACCTAACCCTCAAGCAGTCAGACAACATGCTGGATACTTCCCCTTCAGAAATAAGTCTGACATTGACTTGACAAGGTATGGAATTTACAATTCAATCGAAACAATTGTCAATGAACCTTGTATTCTTACATGTCTCAGGAACTCTGGTCTTGTTACAGATGAGAAGATGAAGTATCTTGAGTCATGTGTGAAAACAAGGTACATGCTCAGAGGTCAATTGTCAAAAAATTGCACCGTTGGCAAATGTGAATATCCGAGTCAACATTCCGACTGAGAAAAGGTTCTTCACATGACGACTATGTTGTTGACAAAGACTTACCATGGTTGAAGATTGTAATGTCCACAACCACTTCATGTTGAACGAAAGTCTTACAAACCCATTGTTCGGAAAAGGCAAGTGCAACATTGTCAGAGCTGTAAACATTCTTTTCGAGAAAGGTTTGTTGGAACCAATTCCAGATGACAAGCTGACAGAAACTTTGTACCAAAAGACGAAACAAACTTTTCACTGTTAGCAAGACCAAAAGTTGTTCCAGACAAAAGTTCTAGTACAAAAGAAGTACAATTCCACAAGGAGTTGGATTGTTCGGATACCAACCTGAACCAGAAGAACTTCCAATGAGGTTGCAAGAACTTCAAGATGCTATAAACAAACTTCCATTGAGACATCCAATTGACGTCAAATTGTATTGGAGAGCATCTGAGTTAGGTCAGAAGGTTTTATATGAAACAGGTTGCTTCGACGATGTTTATGAGATACAGGCGAGGTTTCTCAGAAGATAAGAGACTCACTTGAATTTCCACAAACTGGACCAATTGGTTGCGACAAGTTCGACTCAGATGAAAAAGAATACTATGTCGACCTTAACGCTGCGTACATGAGGTTCGTCCAATATATCCCGACTGGAATTCCAAACGAAGATGGAGAGTTCCCAGGAAGGAACTATACAGTTGGAAAAGTCATACAACAACTCTATGATATTAGGAAAGCTTCAAACCCCAAACTTGCAATGACACTGAAATTGCTTATGAATTCGACATGGGGATATTCCATTAAAAAACCTCAAAAGATGAAGAGTAAACACTATGAGAAGGTCGACAACTTTGTTGAAAGGTTTTTCTCCTTTTGTTTTGAAGTACGAGTTCACCGAAGGTCAAAGTGGCTTAGTAACCACATTAAAACCTATTGTCGAACATTGGTCCTATCCTCAGTTCGCAAAAGCAGTCCTTGACAACTACAACAAATTCTTCTCAGAGGTTAAATCCAAAGTGAAGGTTTTACTACGAGAACATCGATGCACTCATGACGAACGAAGAAGGGTATAACAAACTCATTGAAATGGGTTTAGTCGGTGAGAAGATGGGCTGTTTTAAGCTAGATAAGGTATTTTCCGAAGTTCATGTCCTCTCCAAGCGTAAGTACTGGGGTGTTAAAGAAGATGGTGAAATAGTTAAACATTGCATGAAGTAAAAAATTTTTATTCGAATTTGAATCGGACAGGTCGAGTTACACCATTCTTGGTCTCAAACTCATATATAACCTGTTTGTCTGTATTTTCGTCGACTATGGCACGAGACACAAACATTGACCAAACGGACAAAAAGTGTCATTTCGGATGGTCACGCAGCCAATCGCATTCGAGCACTTCGAAGAAGCCTTACGTTCCAAGGAAGAGGGTGTCTGGTGCAAGGGAGAGGTCATGAGACTCTACGAGCAGTACATCCTCAATGCCTGGGAGGACAAATCGTCCTTGGATTGGCAAATCTACCAACTCCTCTGGGACGACCTCCTACGCAACTGGGATGACGAAAGAGTCCAATTCAAAGGTCGGGAACTAATTTTGCAAATTGACCTTAATTTCACATACTTATCCAAATAAACACCTAAATTTACTTGGGGTTTCCCCCTAAAATAAAATTTTTTTACTCTTAGAACCACTCGAGGTTCTCCTTACGATTGTTGAGCTTGTCACCGTCAATGTGTCTGACCTTCGTCTTCTTGTTTGGATTTGGAACCCATTGAATTGCGACAAGCTTGCCCATGGAGATTGAACCGCGATTCCGAAGGGTAAGGTTCAAGTGTCCCAAGTTGTTGAGGACTGGGGTAAGAACCTTGCCGGTCTCCTTGTTGCGGATTTTGTATGGGTAGGGTTGGGAAATTTCATAACTGTCATCGGCAACAAGGGTTGCCCAAACTTCCTTTTCTTCGTGTTTCTCTTCTTCCTCTTCTTCCTCTTCTTCCTCTTCTTTGATAATACCTTCGGCAATTCTGTGTTCACGAATTACGGTGTTGCATGTTCTGTCCTTTCCGAGTACCTTCCAGATGGCGTCTATCTCTTCGAAGAAACGGTAGATGAGTCTGGCAAGGTCTCGGTTCTCTCTCGCGTAAATGCGCAAGGTTTCCGTCAAATCATTCAGGACTTTCTCATTGGAAGCTTGGTTCATGAGGAACTCACCTTTAAGTCCCTTCATCTCTTCCATAAGACTACTTTGGAGAGTCTTAACGGTGTTTGTCAGATGAGCTTTCAAATTCAAAATTTGAATTTGAACTGGGCGCTTGTCTGGCAACATTGAAAGGACATCTGCCATTGTGTTCGGCTTCGGTGCTTGTTCGGACATCGAAAAAATGAAGTGGTTTGAGAATGGCGGTTTTACTTCAAAAAGCTTGTTATGACGGTTAAGTCATACAACAAGTTTAAAATAATATCTTGTTCTTCTTCTGAACGTTTGTTGTCTCTTCCGATAAAAGTTTCGAACATGAGAACCAAAAAACGTTTTTTGAGATTGCGGAAGAGTTCAGGCAAACGTTCATATTCCGGATATGTTGGGAGCAGTTCGAAACATCTGAGCTGACTTTCGGACAAAATTGGGACAATGTCAGAAAATTCATCTTTGGTCGGACTGCTTGAAGGTAAGTCTCTTACATGTAAGTAGCTCTGGTAAAGTCTTCTCATTTCTGCTAACTTTTGGAGTATAGCTTCGTAGTTTAGAAGTTTTAATTTTAATTGTCTTATTCCACTCTTGACATCTAAACGGTAACTATCCATGAGGTCAAGAGTAGCTTTGGTAGCTTTAAGTGGAGCTATCTGTTCCTTGACTTGTGCAATTTTGGTTGCAATTGTGGTTTGAGCTCCTTCAAGTTCGCCGTCTATGTCGTTCTCAACGCCTTCAACCATAGCTTGAAACTCTTCATTCCATTGAGATTGGTGTGGGACGAATTTAACTTGCTTCATTCAAAAATGAAAAAAAATGTTTTTACTCAAAGCGTGCCATGTATATGGCTATAAGAAACTTACCAGAAGGCTTCTTCTTCACATGAGTCTTTGGCAACTTGAGTGTTGGTGTTGGAGTTGGGTCTGGAATTTCAATTCTCTCTCGAGCGCAACAACAGATGTCAGAATAACATTCCCCACTGTCTTTCTTGCCACCATAAATTGTGTATTGACCGAACTTGCATTTGCAGGAAGACCGGTCAATACAAGGTTCACAGTTGACATATGTGTACACATACCTGTTGAGTACGAGTGTGAGTAAAAACATAAAAAAGTGAAGTTAAAATGAGATGTTTACTGTAAAGGTACGATGTCGCCTTCTGTGTTTATGAAGAACGCCCGACCCGAGAAGTGTAAGAGTCCTCTGAGAATTTGGGCAATTCGTACAGTTGGGTTCTCTCTGTTTGGAAGTAGTATCCAAGGACGCTTGGCAAAGAACTTCAAGAGGACTTCTTTCTTCATCTCTTTTATGTCGTCGAAAGGAGTGTTTTCTGGTATTTGCAGGACAATTCCAGTGTCAATTTCAATTTTAAGCGCACTTCTTCCAGACACCCAGCCTGCAATGGTCTTGTTTGACTTCAGATGGCTCAGGTAGTTCCTAACTAGCTCATTTATCTCTATAAGGTAGATTGCCTCATCTGCTGGGTCTATGTCGGTCATTGTTTCAAGACGAGTCTTTTACTTTTTCAAGACGAGTCTTTTACTTTTTCAAGACGAGTCTTTTACTTTTTCAAGACAAGTCTTTTACTTTTTCAAGACAAGTCTTTTACTTTTTCAAGACAAGTCTTTTACTTTTTCAAGACAAGACCCGTTATTTTTCAAGAAATTTTTTGGTGTAAAGTTCTCAAATTTGAGAACAGTGGTCTTGATTTCAGACGATACCCGTACTTTTTCAAGACAAGTCTTTTACTTTTTCAAGACAAGTCTTTTACTTTTTCAAGACAAGTCTTTTACTTTTTCAAGACAAGTCTTTTACTTTTTCAAGACAAGTCTTTTACTTTTTCAAGACAAGTCTTTTATTGTTTCAAGACAAGTCTTTTATTGTTTCAAGACAAGTCTTTTATTGTTTCAAGACAAGTCTTTTATTGTTTCAAGACAATGTCCGACGTACCACCAACCGAGCCCATATCCCAACCAGAGGAACCTAAAGCACCAGCCCCTGCACCTCAGCAACCTCAGTTCCAACAAGTACCTCAGTTCCAGCAAGTCCCTCCACCAAATTACTACCAATTTCCAAATTACTACCAAATACCTCCTCAAGGCTTCCCGAACTACCCTCCTCAGCCTATGCCTTACTGCCCTAACCCTTGGATGTTCATGTCAAACCCTCCACCCCAATTCCAATCTCAATCCCAATGGAAGAGAGACCAAGAGTTCGAAGAAGGTCTGAACCGTTTACGCAAAGAGTATGCCACAGCCCCTATGGAAGATGACAGGCTTTCAGTCTCTTCCCTAAGGTCGACCAATTCGACTCGTACCACAGATTCGGTTCGTGACCGTGAAGACTACCTCAAGCAGTCTGAGAGACTCTTCATCCTACAACCATTTACAGTTGGAGCTCTCAAGAACATGCGCAATTACGAAGGTCAGACACCAGCTGGAGACCGCAAAACAGACGTACTCGCAAGAGCCGTCCAGCTCGTCAAAACAAAGACGGAGATAGTCGACTTCATACTTGCAGCTTGCCCTTACAAGTAAAAAAATAAACAATTACGAGTTAAACTTTTTATTCTTTCTTTTCTGAGTTGTTTAGAGCTGGTTTCTCTTGTAGGAACCTTTCGTACTCTTCCATGGTCATGTAATTGCGAATTTGGTACGCAATTCCAGGTTCGTTGTTTTTGAACCTTACGTATGTAACGCTTCCATCCTCCTCAGGGAAGTAAGCTGCTAACATCTGACCAAGTTTTCTCGGTGACTCGGAGCTCATAAAAATGTCACTTTTTAAACGTTAAGTTTTTAGTCTTATTTTACCCTTTGTTTACCCTTTGTTTACCCTTTGTTTGTCAATGTAGTATTGGAGTGCAATTTCTCCAAATTCTCTGTGTCGGAGTTCTTCAGCATTTTCCAAGGTGTTCCTGGAGAACTCAAAGAAGTTGTCAAGAACATACTGCCATGCTGCTCTTCTGAGTTCGTCGGTATTTTGGAAGTGTTGCACCTTCGAGTCTTCGGACATGAAAAAATGACACTTTTTCTATTAAACCGTTTTGGCATTTCTCATGAGTGAGTATAGTTCTGCCGAACCATTGGAAGAGAAGAAGTACCCTTGCTGGCAAAAGACAAAAATAGTTGCCTTAGTTGTCATTGCAATTGTACTCGTAATTGAATTCATTGTACTTCTCTTCACGTACATAAAACTCAAGGACGGCATATGCTTTAAGAAGCTACCATCTTACTAAGACTAAACACTTAGATTTTTCAAGCTTGACTTTTTACAATTTGAACTTTGTTGCTGAATTCAGCAAAAATATATTTTAGGGTAGAAGGTATATCTAACCTCTTTTCTAACCTCTTTTCTACCCTCTTGAATTTTCATGAAATTTACACCAAAAATATATTTTAGGGTAGAAGGGTATATCTAACCTCTTTTCTAACCTCTTTTCTACCCTCATGAATTTGTCATGAGTTTTCCCGAAATAAAAAATAAAGTTGGTTTTTTTAAAAAAATATTTTTTTATTTTTATTGTAAGAACATGTTAGCAACAACAGCACCAAACTCTTTAGTCATGAATCCTACGTCAATGTTAGTAGAGATGAAAAGCTTCATTCCTTCTTCATATACTTTCGAAACAGAAATCCAGAAGATAAAGCAGGAACTTTTAACAAGTAATTTAGACTGTAGTGCGAAAGATGAAACAAATGAACAGTATCTTTATGAAATGCAGGATATTATTGACCATTTACCCAAATTGCCTGAAATCCAACAACAAAAGCTTACTATTCCAGAATTCGATGAAATAGAAGTCAAAGCAACTGACTCAGTAGAAATAAAGAAGTTCATACGAAAGGTTAACTATGAGTTTCTTGGATTTCATTGCAACCACAAAGTCATGGACAAAGATTGCGATATGGTATATAAGAACATCTCTGACATATACAAATCTGGGGAGTTTAAGACCTACGACAACTTTGTTTCGTTAGTTGCAAAATGTGTATGGCAGATAAGAGATAAAGATAGAAGAGGTAAGATATGGAATGAACAGATAAAACCCGCAACTTTTGAGTTAAAGAGAGCAATTGACGCCTTGGTTGTTTTAGCAGGTAAGGTTTCAGAATATAACGCAAAAATGAACCCACAATGTTCTAAATGTAAAGCAGCAATGAGGAAATATAACTACTCCGTCAAAGAGATAGAACGTATGCGAAACGACTATGCTGACTTAAAGAGGGAGGCAGAGAAACCAGCAGAAGATAAAATGGACATGTTGACATTTCTAAACAAAAACTATCCAACAGCTGACGATTTCCTTCTTTCAGATGTCAAGAAGAAATATAAAGAAACTTTCGGCATTGTGAAAACATTCGATATCCTTCGTGAAGAAATAGAAGCTACGAAACTGTTTAGAATTTCACGAATTCACAATGTTTACCATGTAAAACGCTTATAAAATAACTGGGGTAGAAAAGAGGTTAGAAAAGAGGTTAGATATACCCATCTACCCTAAAATATATTTTTATTGAATTCAGCACAAAATTCTGAGTAAAATAATTTTTAGGGCATGTGTCAAACCGTTGAGTTTTCACAAAATTTTAAAAATAACGTTTACCATGTAAAACGTTTATAAAATAACTGGGGTAGAAAAGAGGGTAGATATCGGGTTAGATATACCCATCTACCCTAAACATTATTTTTATTGACTTTTTACAATTTGAACTTTGTTCGCGTAGATATGAATTCTGAAAGAAGTATGAGGGTCTTGTATGACTTTGTACTTCTCCCATAGTTCATGTCTGTCAAACTTACCTGCCATGGACTCTTTCATAAGTTCCATGAAATCGTCTTCGGACAATCCAGGGAAAAGTATGATATCAGTAAGTATTCTCTTTACATCCTTACTTAAACTCTTTGCTGTCTGTACACAAATGACAACTGAGATGTTAAAGTGTCTGAGCTTCTTGAGAATTCGACACATGTCTTGTTCTCTGTTCTTTAACAAAGGATGAGAGGCGAAATCATCTAAGATAAGAAGACACCTATGAGGGTACGTTTTCCAATCGTACGATTGCAATTTCTTCGAAATGTATTCTATCTCTTTCTGTTTGTTTCTGAAGTGTTTCTTCTCTAATATTCTCTGCATTTCCTCATTTGGGTCTTTAAACTTAGAATTTATATACTCATTTATAGCATTATACTTCAAAACTCTTCTTTGGTACTTCTTTATCCAATCTAACAACTCAGTCTTTTACATACTAACTTAGACTTCTTTATAATATCTTTGAACGAATTGACGGTTTGGTCAAATTGACCAGAAGTACTACAAATAACAACTAACTCATAGAATGGGTTCTTCTCATCTAGTTCTTGTTGTTGTGCAGCCATTTTAAGATAAGTGAAAGTCTTACCCGACCCAGGTGGTGCGATTAGACCTGTTATACCATTCTGAGCAAATAAGAACTTTCATGTATGGGTTTTATCTGAGCATTTTCTAACTTCCTCTTGTTCTTGTTTAAAACATTCTCAAATTTCTTGTCAATGTCAGCAAACTTTTTTTCTAACATATTTTTAGAAAAATTAAAATTTTTATCTTTTAAAAATGTCTAGCGATTTCGCTATCTATATTCGAGACAAAGCTTTTCGACAGCAAAACATCTGTCGACCATAAAATCTTACATAGTGTAAACAAGAAAGGTGAATTTGTTCTAAAGTTCTGTTTCTGGGAATATGACAAGAACCATAAAACATTACAAAGAGCAGTCTTAAAATTTGTCAATGACAGACTTGTTGACAGAGATGACGCCGATTGGAAAGATGAAGTCCAACAAAAGTTCTTAGAATGCAAAGAAGGCACATGCGCTGTTCTTGAAGATGAAATAGAAAACAGAATAGAAGAGCTATTAAAGGACAAAGAACTTTTACATAAATATGGTTCTGAGAAATTTGACATAACTCCACCAGAAAGAAGAAGAAGAGAGAGAAAAGAAAGAAAAGAAAGAAAAGAAAGAGAAGAGAAGAAAGAACCTGAACCAGTTCCAGAGAAAAAGAAATTTGACATGTAAAAATAAAATTTTATTTTTAGAACATTTCTGGGTCAATGTCAATGTTCTCTTCCTCTTTAGGAGCAAACACTGGCTTAGACTCTAAAATCTTTTTACCCAATTTACCTTGAACTTCAACTATCTTAGACTCATAATATTCATAGTCGTCTGCTTTCTTTGGTTCATAAGGTATAACAAGTTTGTATGCTTTGCCTTCTTTAAGTTTTGAGAACCTTCTGTCAAAATTTTCTTTGACTGCTAACAAACCTTCTATGTCTAAGTCTTCAAATTTCGCACCATTTTTTAACACAGCAAACTTAACTGGTTCGATGTTCCAAACTTTGTCAAATGTAGACTTTTCAAAATGGTAGAAGTAAACATTCAAATATGCGAATGGGCTCTTCTTTGACTTCTGTCATGTACTTATTTACTGAGAGATGAATTTCGTCATCTTTTCTATCGGATAAAAAAATATTTTTTTTAAAATTTACTCAGAAAAATTTTCTTTGTATATACGCCGTTCTGAACATCTAAAAGACTTTTGACATTTGCCAAGAATGTTCGTTTAGAAGCTGCCATATAACCATATTCTTGACAATATTGTTTATACGAATCGTACAATGACCTTTCATCTAAACACAAAGTCAGTTTCATCTATAAACAGTTCATATACACTCTTGTTTGCTTCTAACAATGTTTGTCTCTCTTCGGTATGTGGAATTTGTCTTGGATTGAACTTTGAAATATCTAATGTCATGAAATATGAGAACAAGTGGTTGTAAAAGTTCAGATGTCAAAGTTTCTGCTAAGTCGTCAAAATATTCTGTATCTTGCATATGAGAATCTGACGTTCTGACAACTACATATCTTCTGTCAGAACTTTCTAACTTCATCGGAACAGCATTGTTTGAAACCATAATGAAGTTTGCAACATTTTCACAAACTCTTTGGTCTTTATATTTTCTTTCAACAACTCCAACTTTGTCTGTTATAAGACTCTTCAAAGCATCTGAGTTCAAAACTTTTGTTGTATCTATACTTTGAAGTTCATTGCAAACTATAAGTTTCATATTCTCTATTGAGGAGTTAAATTTGCCACAGATGTTTTCTAAGTTTGTCATATTCGGATTCGAATAGCCCTCTAACAGTTTGCACAAAATATCTGTAAAGAAAGTGTTCTTACCAGTTCCTTGTTTTCCAATTATAATGAGAGCAGTTTCATTTTTAGCACTTGGATGTTGTAAGATGTTTTGCAAACCAACATAAGATATACTCATAGACTCTTTCGTTTCCATTGCATATAATTTCTTTGACATGGTCTAACCAAGCTTCTATAATATTTTCTTTCCATTCTACTTGTTCGTATTTATATCCAGTGAAGATAGAATAGAAGTTTGGAGAAGGTGTATAGAACTTTATACCTCGAACTGAAAAATCTTCTAACTTTGACAATAAGATATCCCAAGCATCTAACATCTTCATGCCAACTTGTACGACTTTTATTTTCTTAAGTTTCTGTCTACATTCTTGTTCTGAAACTATTGTTGCTCTTGGTTTGTTAAAGACAACATCCCATTCTTTCATGACATAACATTCTGGGGCAGAGTCAACATAAATGACTAAACGTTTCAAATTCTCGACTGCTTTGTTATAGTCTCGAAATGGACACATATTTCTGAATGCTTGGAAGTCATAAAAATCTGAAACATCTATTCTGTACATTTTTATAAAAATAAAAAAAAATATTTTTTTATTCTTGACTTTGTTGTTGCATTTGTTGCATTTGTTGTTCTTGAGCTATTTGTTGTTGAAGTTGTTCTTGTAATACAATACTTTCACCAGTTGCATCTTCCAATTCGAAACTTTCTGCCGTCATTGACAAATACATAGGACATAAAAGTTTTACAGGAACAAAGTTTGCGTCAACTAAGGTTAAGTTTATGTTTGCTAAAGTGTTTGAGTTTACTAAAGCTGAAAACTCTGCATTCGAATGAACAATAGGCAAACCAGCAGAGAAAGTGTTGTTTATACGCATAAGTATCTTTTGGTCATAATAGTTTCTGTCGACATTCGAATAGCACTTTGAACCTAAGTTTGAAACAATATATAAAATAGGTGTACTTAAAGTCAATGGAATAGACAAACCTTGTATGACACCTTTTCCTGTTATAGGAAACTGTTGGTAGTAAAAACCAGAAATAAGTTTTGTATTATAGCTCATATCGTTTATAGTAAACTCAGTCGGACATCCAAACATAATGAAACCTGCTCTAGTTGCAGCACATGTTACATCGTCCTTAAAGTATTAAATAAGTCAACAAAACCTGTTGGTGGTATATCTGAGTAAGTATCTTCAAAGGAGTATTTTTTACCATTCACAACAATAAAGTCTTCTGGTGTCAAAAGAGCAAAACAGGCTTTAGTCGTCATTGTGTTTAAGGTTAGTTTACAATATCGTCCTTGAGGACTTTGTAAGTTTGTTGTTATAGAATTATATGACTCAGGGTTTTTAGTCGTAATAGTATAAACCATTGTGTCTTCTGCCATTTTACTTAGCAAATAAATTTTAATGAAATGTTGTGGTCGTCAAATATTTTTATAACGTCTGGGAAACTATATTTTAAGTTCAACGTTTCACCTCCTTTCATAACGTATATCTTGTCAATGACATTATATGAAACACCACAGCAAGCAATGTCGGGTTCTATTTCTTTGATGTTTATATCGTCTGCCTCTGTCAAAAGTTTCAATAGTTCTTTCAAAACTTCATGAGGTGCAATGACATATGAGTTCACTTTTACAGGGTTGTGTTCGACCAAGTTTAACATTATACCCAAAGCTTGACAAATCTTCTCCTGAGTTTTAAGTTTGTCTTTAAGTTGTTGGTAGTCGTTTCGAATATCTGCAACAGAACTTAAGTCTCTGCTAACTTCAGGATATGTTGGTTGTTCTTTTACAGGAACTATTGCTATACCATCTTCGTCTTCGTATGGTTTCTCCACTTCAACATCTCTTTCTTTGACATTGACAACAACACTTTGACTGTTTGTTTGAGTTGGTGAATTTAACTTCACATCTGCCACCGCCATTAAACCTTTTGAAACACTTACGCTTCTATTTTTCGGAAATGACATTTTACTTAGAATAAAAAGATGGACGTATTTGAGTATCTCTTCGAATTGAAGCAAACAAAGTTTACACACACAAACAATACAAATACATTGACAGAATAGTTCTTTATACAAACAATGGAAAATGTTATAGAATAGCAGTCTTTGCTGAACCAAAATATTTTCATAAAGCAAAGAAAGTTGGTATAACCGAGATGGTGAAAGTTCTTGAAGCAGACAAAAATATAACAACAAAACTGACCGATATTTCTAAAGGTAAGTTTATAATACAATTTATGTCAAAACTGGCGTACTGTCAATATTTGACGGAGAGAAGTCAGTTCAAGAACAACTTACTGACCTGCTGCCAAAATCTGCTCGATGGAAGCTGTCGTTATGCCAATCTGAGGAGCCCAGCAGGTTTCATCGAACGAATCTTCAAAAGAGCATCTTCCGTGAAAAGTGCTATTGGTTTTGTAAACTTCTTTGCTTTCAATTCATCTGGACCGTCTCTGTCACCAGTATATTGTATTTGAACTGTACCAACAGTTGAAATACCACCCATAAAGTCTTCTGAGTCAGCAAATGGAATGCCAAGCCAAAAGTTTGAACGGTCTCCATTTGTATATTGAGTTTTTTGACCTCCTGTATGAGTCCATACTTTCACATATGGCATAATAGAACTTTGCATTTCAGGGTTAATGGTTGTTGTGAAGTTGTTGTTAAAGTTCATAGCATCTAATGTCAAGTTGTATGACCTCATATCCTCAACTGTAGAATATTCTTCTCTTGGATAATATTTGCCATCTATGTTTATATGATATTTAATACCAGGGTTGTAGAACAAGAATAGTCATTTATAGTTCGTCTGAACAGTACAAACATAGTATCTGCATGTTTCATTGCAGTTGTTAAAGCAATATCTGTTCTTGCACCTGGGTCAGCACTTTGGTTTCCAACTTCACCTGCAAAGTCTTTGACAGATATTTGGTGTATAGGGAACATAAGTGGAACTGCAATATATTTGGCAGCTAAAGCATTTGAAATATCTGGGTCCAACATATAGACTGCAAGTCTGCTTTCTATTCTCTTGCATTCAAATTTTTCGCATGTGAACTTAACTGGGTCCCAAGCATCTCCAGCAGCATTGAAATAATAGTTTACTTCAGTGTTGAGGTTTGAGAAACCAAAGTCTAAGTCAATTTTTTGCAAAAGTCGGCGAATGACATTTTATTTGTTCCCACTACTTCTGTAAGAGTGAATGGGTCTTGTGTTGGTGCAATGACTAAGTTATTTTTGCTTGGAGTAAGTTCGATAGAAATTTTTCCTGCCCAGTTTGGCAAGTATCTTAAAAACCTGAAGATGAGGAAAGATGACAAAGGAACTCTAAGTTTCATTTTACTTTGGTTACTGCTGCTGCAGTTTGTCCAGAAAGGTTAACATAAACTCCTGGAACGTTAGGGTCAAGTCTTCTTATTTTCTCAATAGTTGCATACTGGTCTGTTTGTTCTCTAGCTTGTGGTTGTACTGAGTTTCTCAAAGCGAACCATTCATAGTTTGCCCATGTTACTGTTTGAACTAAGTCAGAGTTAGAATATATCTTATATCCCATGAAAACTTCTGGAGCATATTGGTATCCGACATAGAAAATTCCATTGCAACCTTTCTTGTCAGACAACTTGGCAGAAGGTTTTATTTCAATGTCTTGTTCCACGTATAAGAAAGAGTTGTCAATAGAAATTATATGAAACCTGTCGCAAGCAATATCTACTGTTGTTGAAGAACCTTCTCCAAACTCACCTACGTTTCCATAAGAAACAGCAGTTGTATATTCGTAAGTTCCAGGAACTATTTCTGACCTTCTAATGGCATTGTCGCATTCGTTATACCATTCGGAAACATTTCCATTCATAGCATCCAAAACTGTTGGCGTTATATTCTGAGCGGCGTACATTTCATATGAGTAAAAATATAGAATAGTTGGATTTATATGTCATAATAGAACCCACGTGACCAAGCTTTACTTTCTTCCTGACTGAGTTTTTAACTCTTCTTTTTCCTTCATTGCCCTCTGCTTGAAGTTGTTGCATCTTTGCATTATGTTCATCTAGTATGTTGCAAATTTCCCATGTCCTTTTTGCCTTTTGGCTCTGGTCGCCCATCTCAGGTAACCTATATCCTAGAAAGAGTTTGTCATAGTCTGTATTTGAGTCTTCGCGTATTGTTTGCATGACTCTTTCCTGAGTTTCGGTTCAAGCTCTTCAAACAGTGCCTGTCCATATGGAATATGCTCGTTTCCAAATATATGTTTTTGTAGCCATTCTGGTTTTCTTTCCATGTTACCAACTATATCTTTTGTGAATGGGAAAGCTTTTACCCAATCTTTCAGTCTTGCGTCGTTTATTTCTGTAGTTGGTTTTATTTTGTCAAGGAACATGTTTTTCAATACTAACATTTCATTTGGTACTGTCCATTTGAGTTTTCTTAAATATTCATCCCTTCTCGGTTCATTGTCTGCAAAGTAAGTTTTTATGACATTTTGTAAACTTTCGTTTGCAAGGTCATGTACAATAGGTTCTCTTCCTTCTCCTCCCTAACTTTCTTTCTAAACTCTTCACCAAATATACCATCTCTATGGTTCTGTGTAGTTCTTTGAGATAAATGTTCTAGAACGTCAGGTGTTATATTTCCATCAGCCATGTTCATTTCATACTGGTCCAAAATATCTGCATGTTTCATATCTTTCAATGGCATTAAAGCCGCGCTAAAATACCAGCTATATCTGGTTCACCATTGACTTCCATTGCGTCTACAACTTCTTGGAATTGTGGTTGTAAGTTTATGAACCACCTATCCGGATTAGCTTTATGACCCCATCTCATTGTAGTTCCATCGTCTGCAGAAACAAAAGTAGGTTTGTTTCCATCTTGGTTAGGTTCTGAATGAACTTTAAACAATGTTTCATTTCTATATGTTTTCTTGAAATTTAACCTTTTATTTTCACCGAGTTCATCCGAAGATTGAACGTTAAATGCTCGTAAGTAAAAAGGGTTGTTGTATTTGTGTACATTTTTTTCAGTTCTTCCATTCTATGCTGAATATTTTCATCTGGTGCTGGAGTCTTTTGTATGTCGGCAAACATTTTTCGATATTCTTCTACTATGCCAGCCGAATTTTTTTTAGACTCTTGGAAATATTCCATATTCTCCGCATACTCTTGTTGAGGGTCAAGATTTTTCGGCTGTTCCAAATCTTCATCTAGTTCTGTGAAGTTAGTTTCCAAAGGAAGGACTTGTTCGTTTCCTTCAGGCTCTTCTAGCTGTTGTTGCTGAACTATTTCTTCCATGTCTGGTTGTATCTGAACTTCTTCCTGTGGAGTTTCTTGTACCTCATCTGCTGGCATTTCATATATTCCGAGACCGTTTTCAACAATTTCCCTATCTACGTCATCCGCATTCATAAGCTTTTGTTCTTTCGTTCCGTCTCTATTTTTTACGCGTTTCATGACGAAAGTTGAATTGTCATTTAGCTCTGACATCAAATATCTCGGAGTAAATTCATCCATGTCATTTGGATGATATGCTATTAAATCATATCCCTTAGCGAGCTTGTATTTTCCAGGTTTGAGATTATATCCGTTTTGGTGCTGAGCCATAAAGCTAAATAGGTTCGGGTCAGTATTTCCATCCTTGAACTTTCCAATAGCTTCTTTATATCTGTCACTAAAGTCAACAGTATCTGGGAAACCACACTCTTCTTTAAGCATTTTTAAGAATTCTTGGTTTCCTTGTTCTCTACTTCTTTTATGTCCTTGCTCTGTTTGTGGTTGTTGTTGTGCAGGGTTTTGAACTGTTGGTTGCTGTGCTGGTTGTTGTGCAGGGTTTTGAACTGTTGGTTGTGGTGCTGGTTTTGGTGCATGCCTGTGTCTGTGTCCATGTGACGATGTAAATGTTTTAGGTAGTCCTGGTGCAGGTGCTTCTCTTGGAGGGTTTGGTGGTATATAAGTTCCACCAGCTGGCACATATGTTCCATCTGCAGCGTAATGTCCTACCTGACTTTTCGTTTTTAAGAAAGCATTTACTAGGTCTGTTTTGGTCTGTTGTAACTCTTTTTCTTGACTTTTCACAACAGTTGCTCTAACGGCGTCATAGGCACTTTGAACTGCCTGTCTCGTTGCTGCATCTGTTATTTTCGTCATATTTTGTGCTACTTCTTTTAACTCTTTGTCGAAACCTTCAGACTTCAGTTTCTTTCCAGATGAGAAGTCGTTCACTTGTTTCACCTTACTATGAAGAGCTTCGAAAGCGTTCTTAAAGTCAGCATTTGTTAAAGCTTCATTTGAACTATCTTCATCCGCTTGTATTTTTGTCCTTATTGACCCTATAAGTTGGGCTGCTTTAGCGTTGGCTTGGGCATCTAACCAGTCATTATTAGCTTTTATATATTCTGCGCTTTTCATTGCCTTTTGCATGGCTGCGTCGTTATTTTTACTTTCTTGTGCTAAGTTTTCATACTGTACGGTTTGGTTTTGCAACTGTAAAAGTTTTTCTGCCTTTACATTTGCTTCAACTCTTTTTTTATACTCATCGCTATCCATATATGTCTTCAAGGCTTTTTGTTTTATTTCTTCATCTTTCAGTACTTTATATTGAGTAGTATGGTTTTTCAAATTTATAACATCTTGTTCCATTTTTGCTACTTCTGCTGCTTTTTCTGACACTTTTTTCGCATATTCCTCTGTACTTAGTTCTTTCAAGTTGTTCTTCTTCTTCTTTTTCTCTACGTTTAACTCATTGAGTTTCTTTGTGTGTCTGTCATATTCTAGTTTCTTTTCGTTTTCACTTATTTGCTTCTGTATGTCTATGTTTGACTTTTTGACATCTGTTATTTGATTTTTGAGTGAACTCAAATTCATTTGACTTTGAGGTTATAGGCTGTTCCGTCTGCAGCTCCACCATAGCCTGCCATTTTCGCTAAAAGTGCCGCTCTTAAACCTCCACTCTGTGCACCAACAACTCGGTTTAAAAGCATAGGATTGCTTGACATTTGTTGCAACCATAGTGGGTCATTCATATTTGTTGTTGCAACTGTTGTTGTGGTGTCAGTTTTACTATTGGATGTTTCAATGCTCTCTTCCTCTTACGTATATTCTTACGTAGCTTACGTGGCATTTTAAGTGAAGTTAAAAAGCGGTTTTTGACAGATGTTTATATGACACTTTTTGTTCAGCACAAAAAACTACTCGGTCAAAGTGTTGTCAGTTTTGTAAAATAACCGTCCTATCTCATTCTATAAGGGGAAAAGGCTTCTCAAAGTATACTTCCTTGGAACGCCCGTAACTTTTCCTGTAGCGACGATAGACCCTTACTTGTCCGGACAAAGTTATACTATTTTGAGTGCTCTACAAAAAAGTCAACAGCGACGACTCTCAAAAACCGTTGTGTAAAAAGTTTTACCGTTGGACAAAAAAGTATATATAGAAAACAAAAAACGTTTATAGTTCATTCAATATTTGAGATGGAACGGTTTTCCAACGGTAACTATTAAATAAAATAAAAAAATAGAGGGGGTTACCGTTGACGAAAACGGTTTATTTTAAACTCTTATTTGAAAAAAACAGTTTATTTTTGTCTAATGGCATTCGCTAGCGTGTTCGCTCCAAATTCACCTGAAGAAATTGCTTGCAGACTTTCAGCACCCACAGGTTTAGAGCCTCAATATCAAACTGCAGCATCTACACATTCTCCAAGCAGAACAGACAATTCAAATTCAAATTTGTCCTGCAATTCACTCAATCCAAAGCCACTTTCACTACCAAAAACAATACCAAACGAGCTCCGTATTACAAAGAACCACAGCAACGCTGAACTACGCAAAATACTACTCAGATTGTCTGAAGAATACTTCAATTCAAAGCCAGAAGAAAGAGTTCCTGCAACTTTTAACAAAGAATATTGTGAACAACTCAACAAAGTTCTTGCAGACTTTACCAAACTACAAAAAGAAACACCTGACCCATTCGAATTAGGTGACACAATTGTCAACTATTTTCCAACAATAACAAAGATAATGGTTGACAGAACTATATGTCAGCTTATTGAAAGTCTTCCACCCAAAGCTGCAAAAAAAGTCGAACAGCTTTGGGTCGAATTCAAATCAAAGAGTTACGGATATCAGGATGACGAAGAAGAACGTGAGTACGGACAAGAAACAGCAAAATGGCAATGTCTTAGCTCACTCAACCCCAAGTTCAAACCATTATTTTACTCAGACAACAACACAATTCAAGTACGCAAAATTGCTATTCATTTCGTTAACCAAGCAGAAGACATTGAAGAAGGAGACTCTATCTCAGTTTATGTTTGCTACTGCAAGTTTTTCAAGGACGAATTTGGAGGACCAATTCTCATGCATGTCTTCAAGCCACATCAGCAACTCTACGTTGAAACTGAAATAACACTCATGCATGGAATGTATCTCAAGTTTGAAAGCCAATTGGAAAACACATACAACATTTGGCTTTCATACATTCAATTCGATACACCAGATGACTTTGATGTTGAAGAAGAAGACTCTACTCAAGAAGATGAACCACAAGACTAACAATTTTCCGAATAAAAACTTCATTTATACTAAACATCTTCAGGGCTAGAAGGGGCGCAGCCCCTGGAAGCCCCATTACCTTTTTTTTTTTTTTTTTTTTTTTTTTGAGTTTCATCCTTAAATGAACCGTGAATTTTAAAAATCACGATATCGAAACAAGTTATTATATGAATTCCACTCCTTCGATAATGCAAATGAAGATTTTAGACTAATTAAATAGTAAGTGTTAATGCTATTCTTGGTAAAACTCCTCTTTATTTTTTACCGAAACATATTATCGCGAATAACAGCCACAAAACTTTTAGAAAATTGTTGATATCATGATGTATGATTACCAGCTGCATCGTTGCTTTAGATCGCAATTTTTTAAACTAAAAAAAGTGCCAGGAAATGTCGACGCGTCGCGACAGGATCCTCTTTACTCCAAATGATAAAATTTCACATTATACTATAATTAAATTACTAGGACAAGGCGGATACGGCGACATTTATGCCGTTTCCGATGATACAAACGGCCAAATTTATGCAATGAAAGTCGAACCGAACAATGCAGAGCGTCAAGGACTAAATTTCGAAACAAATTTAATGCGTAGACTTCAAGATTCTAATTTATTCCCACATTTTCAAGAATTCGGAGAAACAAATACACATAACTTTCTTGTAATGGGATTATACGGTCCATCAATTTCAAACACAAGACGACAACTTCAACAGCACCACTATACTCTTTCATCTGCCTTGAGAATTGGCTTATACATGGTAAGGTGTATTAAAGACTTCCACGTCCACGGATTTATCCACAGAGACATCAAACCCGGAAACTTTTTATTAAATCCGGGCTCAAATAATCCATTAGTATTAATTGATTACGGTTTATCACGAGAATTTATAGATCCTTCAACAGGAATGCCATATCCCGAAAGAGCACACTGTGGCTTTCGTGGAACATCAAAGTACGCTTCAATATCAGCTCACGAGAACAAAGATCTTTCTTGGAAAGATGATTTGATTTCCTGGATGTATTCAATGATTGAATTGATTGATGGACGTCTCCCATGGCTTAGCGGAAGAGATTTCGAACGAACTCATCGTATGAAACTTACAATTCCTGCAAGAACTCTTTTCTCGTCATTACCAGGAGAATTCATTGATATTTGGAGACATCTGAATTATTTGAGATTCAATGAGCGCCCTAACTACGAACAAATTGAAGATTTGATCATTAAATCAATGGCAAAAAATAATATTTCGCCAAGTATGCCATTTGACTGGGAATATTTAAAGCCAACTGTTATACGTGAATTTTCTCCACTCGCTGTTCTTCCAAAAGCTTCAGAATGCGGAATGAGTATTCATGTTCCGTTTTCTCTTCACGCTGCATCTGATTCCCCTGGTACATCACAATGTGGACCATGTTCTATTGCATAATATGTTTATAATGACACTTTTCTTAACAAAAATTATATTTTTTCCAAAATATCAACAAAAAATATTGATATTTCAAAGAAAATATTAATATTGGGAAAGTGTTATATTTATATGCATACAGATTATTATTTGTTTTTTTTAAAAACTTTAGATTAATACAATATACAAACATGTTTTATAATACATTATAGGATCTGAGATCAACAAGCTTCTTAAATTCATTCTGAGCTTCTTCAAAAGTGTATCTTCCTTCGAAATCGGAAATACAAAAGGTAATGAATTCTTTTTCCTCGTCACTAATATCATTGAACTCAATTGCATATGGGTTCTTCTTGAAATGCTCAATTGTTTCTGTTAACATTTCATCATAAGCTGTTTCTTCATTATTATTATTAGATTGCGACTGTGATTTATCATTGGATTCATGGCTGGCCGGCTTTTCTTCTTCTCCTTTTTGTAACTGTTTTATATATTCTAGTGACTTTTCTTTAATTTTACCATGGTGTAGCATTTCAAGGAAAATGACACCCAATGAATAAACGTAATTCATCACATCAAACCAACCCTTGCTCAATTCTGGATCTGTGTAAATTTTGTTCGTCATAAATGTAAATTGCCTTTTGCCATCTATTTCAGTTAAGAAAACGCCAGAACCAAAGTCTGTTAAGAAGATTGAACCGTGTATATTGCATAAAATATTTCCAGGCTTCAAATCTTGAAACACGTATTCCAGATCAATAAGCATAGATATGCCACTAAAGATTTGGTCCATGAATTTGTAGGCATCATCTCTTGTAATTGTTTTCATCCTTGCACTTAGATCTTTATAGTATTTTTCCATTTTAAGTTTAATTTTACCATTAGATGTGGATAACTCAAATATGTGAGCAAATGGAGGATTTGTGTAGCATTTCTCAAAGAAATCTGTTAGTAAGAATTGTCTGTATGCAGACTTAAAGTTTTCTGGAACATCAGCCATAATCTTTACTACTTTACCGGACTTTGTTAGGTAAACTTTCCCTTCGAAGCCGCCGCCAATGGGTGGCTCTAAAATCTCTTCCTCTTCAGCCATCATTATTAAAACATGGCAGATTTTTTAGATTCAAAACATTTGACATTTTCAAAAGTCGTTTTCAATATGCTATTGTTAAAAATTTATTAAAATATTAATGGATGTATGATAATCTACGACTCATTCATTTCACTTAACATCATTCCAAAACGAACTCCATTCAATTTATCAATCAAAATATAAACTTGATCCCTTTCATATTTAAAATCCGATACTCAATAATAATTTCATGAAAAAAAGGAGCGAAAATGGGGATATAATTGGTCGGCCATCACTTTTGTAAGCAAAGGTATCGCGGATAAAAAAGCAATGATACTAGAGCCCCGGTATTCAAATTATCTATCAAAATAAATGTTCTACCAGAGCCTCGGCATACAATATTTTGTAAAGCTATCAAGATCTATCGAAGAAAAAGCAAAAATAATTCTGGTGTGCATGCCATGTTTGATAGCATCATATTTTCTTTTTAGTAGACAATTTGCTTTCCATCTATATTAAATTTTGGATTTGACTATATTGAATTATTGAATTCGTTGAAACATCTGATAAATTTAATATAAGTTTGGATTTATTCAATATATATAATTATAAACTAGGGCTGTACAAGATTTAAAAAAACATTGCCGGGTTACCGTAGAGGCCTAAAAAAATCGCGCCTCGGCGGCAAGCCGCCTCGGCATTAAGAATGCGCATCTAAATTTTTATATGTCCTTCTTTCTTTTATGTTTCCCTTCCCTTCCTTTTCTTTTTCTTTTTTTCCCTCCTCTTGCTCTCATTTACCTTTTTTTTCCTTTTCTCATCATTTTTCAAAATTTAAAATTTTTATCAAAAATCTTGCCTATAAAAGCAGATTATGGAACCTTTTAATGCCTCTTAATCAATATTATACAGCATAAAGCATATTAAATGAAAGTAATTACGTATAAATTTATTTTATTATCTTATTTATTAATTCTTTAGCATGTATTGTTTAATATTAACTTTTCTGTACATTAAATATGATATCTCCAAAGTATGAATGCCTTGTAACGAAACGAAAACTTAATTTTATGTTGAATATTTGTCACAAACATTAGATTATTAAAATATATGTTGGATATCCCTTAGTATGAGACTTCATGACTCTTGTTGTCTAACGTGAGCTTTGGATTGCAAGCTTGCTACAGCACATAAGTATTCTGTGGTTAAAAAAACCACATGAGCTTTAAAAACTATAAAACCAAAAATAATTGTTATAATTTAAATGAAGAAGTAATTTAAAACGATTTTATTTATGATCAAATTTTATATATTTTTTTGGATCAAATCCATTTTAATAGAATTTATATACTATTCATCTATTAGTAAACACTACCGTATATTATTTTTTAAGCTATCTTATTTTTTGAACTTTTATTCAAATCTTTGGTCGCAAGAAGAATTGCATGATAAATAAAAACATTTAATCAAAGTCAATTTTATTTTTCATATTCAAATGGACTGAGTGTTAACATTTAACATTTTTTGCTAATTGTCGTCAAAAATTAGGCGTAAAGCAAAAATTGATATTTCATATGGTTTTATGATAGATAAGCATTATATTCCCACTCATTATATTTGTAAATTTTGAGGTTTATCCTTCGCTTTTAAGATCATTGAATTTGATTTTTATATAAAATAGTTATATATTAGAAAATAATATGAGTTTATGTGATATTATTTTTCAGAAGATTTCATTCTATATGCCTATGAAAAGTACTCTCAAAACTAACTTTTTCCTAATTATAATTAAATCTAGAATATTGTATTATGCTTAGTATTATTTCATTTTTCTCATTCAATTTAGAATTTACAAATGTCAAAAAATTGAGAGCTGTCACTTTTGATGAATTTCTGTTTATTACAGCATTGTTATTAATAATGAAAAATAAAGCTTATTTCAATGAAAATTGTTCTGCAAATTTATTTCACTTTTGACCTCACTTTTTCCGTAATTCAATTTTTTACTTTTAATATTTTAGATCTACATAATATCATTTGAAAAATTAACCATATAAAAAAATCAAGTTATCAATTCACTTTTTCCGTAATTCAAAAATCAAAAATATAAATAATATATCTTTTTATCAAATATTATTATTATATTCTATGAAAAATGAGGTCCGGAAATTTTGCGGATTCCCGTAACTCAATTTTACGGAAAAAGTGCAGTAAACTATTCAAAATACGGAAAAATTGGTGTAAACTAATGATTTTACGGTAAAATCACGGAAAGTCCCGGAAGAATATATGTGCCTATATGAAATTATACAAAAATGAATCAAACGCATTTTAAAAGATTGTTCTTGTATTATAAATGCTATTCGCAGATTTATTAGTTGAAGAAAATTACCAAATTTTTGCCGATTTACAAAAAATGATTTACAAAGCATATTTTTATAAGGCTTTAAAAATCTTTAAAATGTGACCGGTGACGGAAATCCATGGTAACCAACCGCGGTTCCCGTTTGGAATGCCATATTATAAACAAATATAAAATGCATCTAAATTTCACATTTAGTTGCATTTTGTTGATTAATAATTAATTTTTGAATTTCATAAGAATTTGCATAAGCAAAAGGATGATTATGTTCAGCGTCTTCTGGATTAAGTTCGGAACCAGCCATAATTAGTGCAACGCACATATTATATTTGTCACGTTCACAAGCAATGTGTAATGGATATTTTCCTGATGAAGAAGAAACATTCGGATTTAAACCTTTCTCCAAAAGAAACTGAACAAGTTCATCATTATCAGACATGCATGCAAAGTGTAAACAAGTATTTCCGCCTTGTCCTTTAGCCAAAGCATCTACACCTAAAGAGAAAAGATACTTAACAATATCTAAAGCACCTTTTAAGCATGCATAATGAATTGGTCTCATACATGTTTCATCACTAACATTTAAATTACATTTATAGCTAACTAATAACTTAATTAACTCAATATTATTAGATTTGCATGCAATATGTATTGCTCTCATTCTATTTTCAGCTTTTGCTTCTAAATTTGCTCCTTTTTTAATCAATTCTTCAGCCAATCTCGTATATTTATGGAGACAACAAACATGAAGAGGTGTAACACCACTAATATACTCTGTTCTGCCAACATATTCGCATCTTTCATCTATCTTTGCCCCGCATTGTATCAAGTACAAAGCAATATCAATACTACCAACAGAGCATGCACAATGAAGTGGAGTATCTCCTAAATGTTCAGTCGCTGAATCGATTTTCGCTCCTGCATTAATCAATAAATCAGCAATCTTGAAACAGTTGGAAAGAGCAGCATAATGCAATGGCGTTTTCCACATTTCATCACTGATATTTACATCAGCACCTTTTTCAATTAAAAAAGTGACACATTCAACAGAACCAGCTGCGCAAGCGTAAATAAGAGGTGTTTTCTTCATCGAATCCTGCATATTAACTAACGAGCCATGCTCCAATAGAATACGTGCAATAGGAAGCGATGAATGCTTACATGCATAGTGTAAAGGTGACATCAATCTATTGTCTTTTTCATTTACATCTCCACCATGGTTTACTAAGTAAAAAACAACGGCAATATTCATAGATCGAGCGCTATTGCATACGGAAGACTTCTGGTCACCGAATTTACCAGACATAAAGAGATCAAAAGCTTCGTAATGATGACATAAAGATGAGAATTCTGCACCTTTCTCGAAAGTGCCTCCTTCTTTGGCACATTGATTAATGATGTTAATGTTACCACCTCGTGCGGCCATTTCGCATGTTTCCATCGTAACTTGTGGTTTATATTTTAATAATAAATTAAAACAGTTTTCTGCACCGTATAAAGCAGCAAATGCTAATGTAGGCATCTCTTGACGACTTAAGAAAAAGTCTGAGTTGTTTGTAGTGACGTATCCTTTTAATGACATTTGACTTTGAGTTGCAAGCTTTGAAAGTATATTGACAAGATCGTATTTAAGTATGTATTCTAAACTGTTACTTGCATAGTCTTCTGGTATATTCATTTTTGAAAAATGTTCGAAATCAGGGTCTTCAAAGTAACCTCCTGCGTTTAATATGTGTCGCAATAATGTAGGATTCTCATGATATATGTTGTCAGCTGAAAATGTGCATTGTCGCTTTTTACTGAGTTCAACCCAAAGATTTGCATATTGAGCAATGAAATGAGGTCTTATTTCTGAAAATATGATAATCATTGCAAATAAGTATCGCGATTCTTGGTGATCAAACTTTGTTAATACAAAGTTCATTATCTGTTGAATTGGAATCGCGTTTATTTCGCATAATAATTCATCGTACTGTTCACATTTTGATATTTCTGGTGACATGATCAATCTTTGTTTGAAGATTGAGTCATTCTTTTCAATTTCATCCATATCAAATGAATTGAACAGATGCGAAATGATTGGCCATAATGAAAAACATGATCCCTTAAACAAATAAAATCTAAAGATATGCATCAATTGTTACTATACAAGATTTCATATAAAACAATTTTATATCTAAGATTAGACAATATTATTTCATCATCTCAATTTTTCATGAGACAAAATTATCGATTGACTCAATAGTTACTCCATGAAGAAAGATATATAGAGAACAATATAATTTTTTGTATAATGATCGTATTTCTGTAGAATAAACTTCGACATAGTGTGTGCTCATACTATTTTCATCAGGAAATTGGAACGATTTAAAAAATAAGTAAAAAATTAATTCGCGAAACTGGCATATTTCGATTTTTTTGAGGAAATATTGATGCATATGTATTATTAACAATATTATCTAAATGAAATACTCTCACAATTTAACGTTATTTTTTCAATGCTTTACAATATTTGACCGGAAGCGTGTACCGTATTAAAACCACATGTAATATTGAGATAATGACATTCGCACTTTTTTGTAAATTGAAATTGAGTGCACAAATTACTTTGAAAGTAATAATCTCTATCAAATTGATATTTCTCCGAAATATATTGAGCAACTATCTATGAATATTATATTAATTCAATGATCCAAAATTTTTTGATTTGTAATGTTCACAAAATCGCCGATCTATTTTCATAATTTGAAGACAGCGTGAAGACCAAATGCCTCCACAGTTTAAAGTTTTCAAAACACAAGGTTCACAAGATGATAAAGATGTAAAGACCACAGGTTTTGAAATGTGTGTCATGCTAAAGTTCTTTGAAAACAAATGCATGTTTGCAATCACCGTTATCTTAATGGCTTGTGCAGGTATGGTACCTCTGATGATGTACTTCTTCATGGGTGATATAACTTCAGAGATGTCTAACGGTAATACTGAAATTGTCAAAGCTATTTTGCCAACAATTTACAGAATGGCATATATCAACGTTGCCATGCTTTTCTTCATGTTAGTCTCTCAATCATTAAAGTCATATTGCGTGCCAAAATTCGCCACAGATGTTAGAGTTAAAATTTACTCTTCATTAGTTAATCAGAGTATCGATTACTTTGACCAGCAGTCTACAGGTGTTCTTGTTTCAAGACTTTCAGAAGATGTAACTTTAATCAGAGAAACATATATCGACAAATTCCTCCAAGTTATACAAAGTTCTGTTCAAGCGATAGGTGGTATCGTTCTCTCTTTCATTTCCAGCTGGAGAGTTTCCTTAATTTGCTTAGTAGCCATTCCTATTGTACTTGTCACCTTTTGGTTGGGCGAATTCTACGTTGGCAAGCTCTGGTACAAATACAACGAACGTTCCACGACAGCCGCATCGAAAGCCGAAGAAGTTATTACTCAATTTAGAACTGTTAAAGCTTTTGATGGCGAAATGAAGGAATACGATGCATACACATCCTCTCTTGATGGCGTTGATGATGTCTACACTACAACTTCTATAGTACACGGCGTCAAAGATGGCGTAATTTCGTTTTTCGCAAATGCGATGATCGCGGCCGTTCTTTATTTCACATCCTACTTCATCATTAAGAAACCCAGTTACGGTATTAGGGCCGGCGATGCCTTAGTTCTTATGATGTCCCTCATGTTTGCTACAATGGGCTTCACACAGGTCTTTTCATCCATCGACGACTTCAGAAAGGCCAACATTTCGTCCAGAAAGGTACTCGAGATCATAGAGAAGGTCCCTGATATCGATAGAAAGCAAGGCGAAACATTATCTGATGTAAAAGGTGCCATTGAGTTCAAAAATGTTGGCTTCCACTATTCTACAAGACAAGAATATGCAGTTCGCAACCTTTCCTTCTCTATACAACCAGGCGAAACCGTTGCATTAGTTGGTGAATCCGGATGTGGCAAGACAACAACATTACAGCTCTTACAGAGATTCTACGAAGTCACAGAAGGTGAAATCCTTCTTGACGGCAAGAATATCAAAGATCTAAGCCAAGTTTTCTTAAGATCACAAATTGTGACTGTTCCACAGATCCCTGTTTTGTTCTCTATGTCCATTGCAGACAACATCAGATACTCCAAACCCGATGCTTCCGATGACGACGTCGCTCAGGCAGCTGATGTTGGAAACGCTCATAATTTCATTATGACAATGGAAAAGAACTACAAGACAGAAGTCCAACAGACATCTCTTTCCGGTGGCCAGAAGCAAAGAATCTGTATTTCAAGAGCTATCCTTGCAAACGCACCAATTTTGTTGTTGGATGAAGCAACAGCTGCTTTGGATACAGAGTCAGAACAGTTGGTCCAGAAATCTCTCGAAAAAGTGAGAAAAGGAAAGACTGCAATTGTTGTTGCACACAGATTGGCAACTGTTAAGAATGCAGACAGAATTCTCGTGTTCCAGAACGGAAAGATCGTCGAAAGCGGAAAACACGAAGAACTACTTAAAGCAAACGGAATTTATTCTGATCTTGTTAAGTTCCAGCTTCAATAAGTCGTTTTTTTGATATATAAAATCAAAATAAAAATATATTTTCTTTTATTTAAGGGTGCACTTACCATTTTCTGACATTCTCTCAATTTTTTTGACACACAAGCTTTCTAACCCAATATTCTAAGTTCAAAAGTTAATTTTTTTGACACACAAGCTTTCTAACCCAATATTCTAAGTTCAAAAGTTAATTTTTTTGACACACAAGCTTTCTAACCCAATATTCTAAGTTCAAAAGTTAATTTTTTTGACACACAAGCTTTCTAACCCAATATTCTAAGTTCAAAAGTTAATTTTTTTGACACACAAGCTTTCTAACCCAATATTCTAAGTTCAAAAGTTAAGGGTCCACTGTAAAAATTGAAAGTCTCTCAAAATTGAGAGGCAATTTGCAAATAATCGTTATCGTCTTTTTTCGAAAATCCACTTTTCCTAGTGTTCTGATTAATATTTTGTGAATGGAATAATGAAGTATATGTTTTTGTAAGATGGTAATATATTCTATCACTTCAAATCGGATAAAAATTGCAAAATCGGCGAGTTTTATAAGAACATGATTTTTTCGAATTTTTTCGCTTTTGGATGCGTGTTTTGAAAAATAGATATTTTCGAATTTTGATTTTATCTTAAGTATAAGTTTTATATTAGGAATTTTTTTGACCTATTTCCAATCATTAATTCCGATGTTTTTTTAGGAATTTATTTGAGAAGAAATTAGGAATTTCGCTTTTCTGCTATTACAAACTAATATTATGATGCATGTAGTTTATATTCATTGAGGCCAATGCCGGGATATCTTGCATTAAAAAAAAATTCAAAGAATTGACAATTAGATAGCACAAATTTAATTCTCTAGACAAAGTATTATTGCTTATATATTCAAAACATTATCCTTAATTTTGATATGTTGGCCAAAAATTTTCGTGTTATTTTTTGTGTTTAAGCATAAATTATGTATTTACTTATGAAGGATAAGCATTTTATTCATTGTCATAAATATGCACCATAACAAATTGATAAAATTTTAAAAAATTGTGTATTTTAGCGGGTATTATTTTGGCCAATGCCCGTTGTTACAAGATTTAATATTAACCATATCAATTGCAGACTCAATGTAAAAATTTAGATATATTTTTTTTTTCATTATTCAAACTTTGATAAAGTTTAGTATAATGAATGATTTTGTTTCGTGTATGATACAGAAATGAAAAGCTTAATTAATATTATTTTGCATTTCGGACTTAATGATTGGAAATAGGTCAAAAAAATTATCGTCTTTTTATCATACCATAGTTTTTATCAATCTTGTTCTACTAAAAAACCTTTATATTGGTGATTTCTTTGTTAAACCCGTATTTTTTCATGTGAATCTTATTGTATAAACTCTAAAAGTTCAATTTCCGGTCGAAAAAAACTTGAAAACAATTTGTATTCGACGAGTTAAAGAGCTCTATTTATTCTAAATTTTCCAAAAAAAATAGATTTCGTTTTTTCGCTTCAAAAAATGTTGTTTTAAGTTTTAAAATTTGTAATTCAAAATTTTTTTGGAAAGATTTACGATTTTTTAATACTGCGAATGAGTTTTATTTTACATACTCTATTGATAAATCATATTTTTATCGAAATATAACTTTTTTTTAAAAAAATTATATGCAAAGAGTGTTATAGAATTCTAGAAGGTATAGTGCATAATTTGAAGTATACTATCAAATAAAGAAATTTTACAGTTTTTTTAGTTTTATTTAGATGTACGTTATTTTAGATGGCTTCGTCGAAAACAAAGCATGTCTGTTAAGTTTATTCTTAACATGGTAAATAAAATGGCAACGAAGCCCAGTGTACTGCGTCTTATGCCGTAGTTTTAGATAGATTACCTATCAAGTGTACGGAGGCACTGCGCGCCTCCTTACCCATTATATGTGAATTTGACACTTCACAAAACCGTTAACGTATATTTTACAAATCAAACGCAAAAACTAACTTAACCTTAAATATTTACAAACCCACCAACCACTTCACCTCACTAACGAACTCACTAATGAAAAAATAAACGTTCTCATAAATTTTCTTCTATATCTTCATCGTCAATGTTAACTCTATTGTAGTCATACTTGAAGTCATAAAGTTTCTCAAGTTTTGAAATGCATAGTCTTGTTAACTTACCTTCATCATCATAAGTTTTTATAAAACTACCATGACAATCTTTATAAACAGTCAGTGTATAGTCAACTGGTCTAGGATGAAGTGTAAAGAACATGTTATACTCAGGAAGGAAGAATAAATGTTTAAACGTATGTTTGTTATATTTTTCGATTTGTATGAGTTGCTTTTGTTCTGTCATTTATATAAAAATAAAATAAAAAATAATTTTAAAAAATAAACTTAAAAATAAATGATATCACCACCCTCACACGTATGAAAACATAGCACAAAAATAAATTTAGGGTAGAAGGTTAGATCTAACCCGATTTCTAACCTCATTTCTATCCTGTTGAATTCATTGCTTTATAACTCTCTTCCTTTCTCCAACTCTTCTAGCTTCTTCTTAAGTTCAGCAATGTTGTCCTCATGAAGTTTAATCTTTCTCAAAATTCCTTCTTTATCTAATGGTTGCTTTATCTTTCTAAACTGAACTCTACCATCCTTCATAGTATGAACGTAAAAACCTTCTGGAACCGCTCCTGATTTAATGTATTCTACCAAGAACTTTTGTTTCATTGCTTCAGTGACTTTATTTGTCATTTCAATCAAATAAAAATTTTAATATTAAATAAAAATAACGTTATTTTTTCAGTAAGGAAACGCAGGAGTTTTACGATTTATTTGAGGAGTAGGTTCTGGTTTAAATGTTGGAGTCGGTTTTGGAGTTGACTTTTGAACAGGAGTTTGTACTTTCATAGGTTCAGGAGTCATTGAAGGTGTTGTTTGTGAAGGCGTTGGTTTTGACGAAGGTGTTGGAGTTTGTTTAACTTCAACTACTTCAGTATTATTTACAACATTTGCTTTATTTCTTTTCAACATCATAACTGCTCCTGCTGTAGCTAGCAAACCTAGTGGGAGACCATATTTTATATAAGGACTTGACCAAATGCTATTTTTGACAGGAGCTGGTGGAACACCTAACCTTGGTGAGACTGCTCTTTGCCATTGTGCAGCTCGTAAGAAATATTCAATAGGTGCTCCATAATCGTTTGGTAAAGTTTGTTTCACAGATGGTGAAGGTTCACGAGAGCTTGATGAAGAACTCATTTATAAGCTTTAAAAATAAACGTTCATCCTTTATTCCTCACTGTCGTCCGCAGCTAAGTTATAGTCATCTAATCTTATTATTGGATTCCATTAGCACGCACCTGAATGGCAAAGCAACAATCCCTCATAAATCCAATAAGTGGCTTTGGTACATTTTCAGTTGCTAGTTCAATAGGTCCTTTAACAGACAATTTGTATGTTATTGGAGCAGTAGATGTTTGACCTTGCTGGAAGCAAAAGTCCACTTCTGTTGGAAAACCACATAAGAAATGTGTGTTGTCATAGCTATCCCATTTATGTTCCACACTACCATCATCCACCAATGACCTCATAACATCTTCATTAAATCCTATCATATCATTGTTTGTATTGCAAGCGTTCGCAACCATTTCATAAAATACAGGTCCATATGATTTTTCAGGTTCTGCAGGCATATTTCCATAAGCTCCCATGGAAAGCTGAAGATATTTAAACTTAGGGTTCTCAAAATTAACATAATAGTTGTCTTTCTTTCTAAATAGTGCCCAAATACTTTTAACATTAATAGGCGTATAAGCTGCTGTAAATGTTGCACTTGAACTATCTGTATTCTTTGAGAATGAACCGTCCATAGGAATCCAATCCATAACTTTAACAGGAAAACATAAAGCCTCGTTTGTATAATGTTCTACAAGTTCTGTATAAATGTTAGGGTCTAAAGAGAATGACTTTGGATGAATGAAACATTCATTAAAATCCATCTTTGTTCGAAATAGTTGCTGGGTTACAGTTGTAATAGTAACTGTTCCACTAGCTTCTACTGCCTTCGTTATCATAGTGAATGGTTCATTCCATGGAACAAATTTATTTGTCGGTGGATTTGAATCTGAAGCAAATGCAACTTTAAGAGTTGGATTGAAAGCAATGATATCATTTACAGATATAGATGTGCATTGTAAGGCGTCGCTACTGAACTTTACTTTAAGCTGAATGTTACCTGCAAATGCTGGAATAAATCGAATAGCTTCTAATGGAAGGAATCTTCTAACAGGAATTCTTAAACGAAGCTTAAAATCAAATGATTTTCCTGCTGTAATTGGACCACTAACAATTTGTCCTGTTCTGCATGTTCCCGAATGACTCCATACATCTTCATGTCGAGTCTTTGAGAAAACATCTACTTTCTTTATTTGTTCGGTAGTTTGTGAGTTTGAAGTTATATATGCTTCTTCTCTTGCGTTGTCTTGAGAATATACGATACGACCATTTGCAAGGATTTGATATCCAGCAACTGCATAGAAAGCGTCATCGAAACCAATCCAAAATCCTGGTGGGTTTGTTTTATTGGAACCTGAACCAATTTCTTTATCTACAATAAATTGACCTTCCATTTTATACGTAATGAATGTATTGTAAAGGTCCAACATATTTTCACCAGGAGGTGAGAGATTGAATGTTACCCATGTGTTATCTTTAGCAGTTCCAGGTTGTGATGGAATCTTTGCGTCAGAATATTTTCTATTAGTGTCACCAATTTGAACTGCATTGTCTATGATATCGAAATATGAGCGAATCTGATGAATATGCTCTGCTGGAGTAAATTCGTTTAACTGTTCGTTCTGCATGTATTTACTTCAGATAAAAATATCTATTTACTTCATTATTCTCACTCTTCTTCTTGGCATTCGTGGTGGAAGTTGTTTCTTGACATTTTCAATGAACTGTACATTCTCTTTTGTCTCAACTTCTTTCACTGGCGGGTCAGGGTTCTTTGACTCGGTTTGTTTTTCAATGAAATTCACGAACTTTGCAATAAGCTCTTGGTTCGTTATTGAAAGTACATCTGGCTTCTTTTCTTCTGGTTCTATTGGTGGCTCAGTTTGAACAGAAGGTTTTATATGGGCTTCGCCCTCGGTGCCATGCACCTTAATGTTGTCGCTCTCTGTATTCGCTAATGGAACCTTTCTTTTTCTTACGTATATTTTACCATCTTTACTCTGACTTACGTAATAGAAAGGATGTTGTATTCCTCTTGCGTCATTTAATATAATAGACTCTCGCTCTGATTTTGACAAGCTCATTTTACATCGGTTAAAGTTTTAATTTTATTTTTATCTGCAGTCAAATGACTCAGACAAGCCCTACGGACAAGACCCAAGGGGTCATAGATGTTGAAGCATTGAAGAAAGAAATTCGTGAGCAAATTTTATCCGAACTGAAGGAACAAAAACAAGAACAAAAGCCAGAGAGACCAAAGAGAAAACTTAGTGAAAAACAACTTGCTGCATTAGCTGCTGGAAGACAAAAGAACCCACGTTTGCTGGCGAAGAAAGCTAGAGAAGAAGCTGAAGCAAAAGCTAAAGAAGCTGAAGCAAAGCTAAGAAGCTGAAGCAAAGAAAGAGTAAATGGTTTATTTTTATCCGAATTAAATGTATAGACAAATACCTTTATCTGTTGCGTTCAGTAGTGAAAACCCTGACGTCAAAATAAAGGGGAACAGAGTAACGTTTAAGTTTCCAACAGACTGGATTGTGAACATAAATGAAGAGAAGTACATTGGCATAACATCTATGTATATAACACGTGCTTTCAGAAAGGTTGACTTTATACTTCAAGTCGAGATAGAAAATGACGAACAGTCTTTAAGCGCCCAAAACATTCACATATACAAATACTTTAAAGACGATACAACATTGCAACAATGTATGATTTCATTTAATGAAATGTTCGAGAAAAAGTTCAACATTGAAGTACAAACTTTACAGCCTTTACGTGAGTTTCTTGCACAACTGAAAGAAGAAGGTAGTCAGCCACAACTTATAGACTTTCATTATGAATTTAATGAAAATGAAGATGGAACACATGACTGTCAGTTTGTTGTATTCTCACCATTCAATGAAGTCGCTAAAGAGAAAGAAAATCCATTACGTATAAGATTTCAAATCTCTGAACCAAGTGATGATTTCATGAATGTTTTCAATTATGATGCAATGCTTCTGAGGAAAAATGAATTTTCAAAGATTGTAACACCTGGCATTTGGGATAGAAAGCAAGCTATATTATATTCAAACTTAAGTAAGGGAGTTGAAAATGAGTTCATTGGTTATACAAGAACTTCACCACTTCCTAACCCTAAATACTATAAATTAACTGGCTTCAATCGTGAGTTTTGGATAGACATGTTCTCCACTCATGACCATAACTGCCCAGTGTTCTTACCTCCAGACCATAAGGACTGTCTCTATATTGAAGCACAACTCTTAAACTCTACCATCGCAGTATTGTAAATGACCACATGGGCTTCGCCCTTGCCGCTAGCGGCTTATTTTTATCATGAATGGTCTCACTGCTGACAAAAATAAATGACCTCATTATTTTTCTCATTCATGACCTCAGAACTTAAGCTTTCTTATGAATGAAGTCTTAGTCTGAATAGAAAAGTTAAACTTCTCTTCAAATGCAGGTGTAGCAGACTTACATAAGTCGAATGCAATCTCTTGACCGTCATAAAGTGCTTTATATAACTTCATAACACTGAACTCAGAGTCTTTGTCATATGTTCCAACAGGTATGTGAATGTTCTTATCTTCATTGTAATAGCATTGTATAGCTTCAGGAAACATTTCATTTGCTGTTAAAGCAAGGACGTCTTGTTTGACACCTTTGCAACGTGCATGGAATGCAACTTCATTTAAATCGTTAGTGAGTAAGTCTATGTAGGTCTTCTTTCCACAAAATATTGACTTGTATGCTAAACTTTGTTTTCCAGGTGTTATTTCTGCGAGGTCAGAATGAAATTGACCAAGGTTCTTTCCTATAAGTTCTCTACCGTATCTCTTCTGAAATTCCTGAGCTAACAGTGGGATGTCTTCATTGATAATATGCATGCTATCACAGTCCTGGTAGAAGATTTGAAGTCCCATATCTTCTGCAGTACAGAATACTTCATTCATAATACGTTTTGACATAGATAGAATATTAACACCAAGTGGACAGAAGTTAAAGTGTCTGCAAATGCTTTTCGTTAGCTTGAAAATAGTTTTATCTGAACCATCCAAACCTTCGAACTTCACTATATGGTTGTAGTTTCTGATGGCATATCTTATAGCATCTTTGTCATTTACTATGGTTATTTTTGACTCAATAGGAGATAGAATAGTTTTGCCATAAATACTGTTCAGAATGAGCTTTATATTTTCTTGCAAAGGATTTCCTTCTTTCTTATACTTTAACCTTAACTCAAACAACTTCTTTACTTCATCTCTTATTCTAATATCTCTGTTTCCATCGTAATAGTATCCTTGCAACACTTCACATTTGACACCTTGATATTTTATGAGGTCTTGTAATGTTATATGGTCAACATACATTAAACAGCAAGTGTTTGAACTTCTGGGAACGTTAAGTTCTGGATTTAGTTCAGGGTCACAAACTATTAAAGGAAAGTGTCTATGTATTCCAATCTCTGTTATCTTAATGAGAACAAAGAAGCCAGACATAAACTTTTCACCAATGGGTTCCTTTTGGTCGTCATCGAATAAATGTCTCATGAGATACTCTGTGCTTAACATTTCTTTCTTCATAACCTTTGGAATACCTTCTAAAGTATAAAGTCTTGCTATAGCTGATGGATATAATGAAACAGCGTCGAAATCAGCAATGAGTTTCTTTTCGCTCTTTTGTTTAATGTTATCTGACAGCATACATCTTCCACCTTGAATACAGCGTGAAATAAATTCTCTTGGTTTATTTGAGAGGTCATATAAGTTTCCATTCGGGAAGTATACTCTGTTCTCAAACAATTTGTTAGCAATAGAACAAATACTAACGTAGTCATAAACGTTTAAATCAAATTCTTTCAATATGTCATTGCGGAACTTAACAAAACCTTCTCTTAAAATTCTTACATCTTGTTTGCAGTAAAACGTGCTATACTTTTCTAAGTCAAAATGGTTCTCATCTATTCTGCAACCTTTGATGGAATCTATGTTTTTCATGAATGTATCCGCATCCCGGATAAACTTACATGCTTTAGAAATGACACCAGTTCTGTTGTCATTTGCTAACAAAACACTGCTGTAGTAGTTATATGGAAATACTTCTTTCGGTCCTGTTTGTAAGTTAAACATAGCAGGAAATAGTTTAAGCTTCTTATTTATAACACTGTAAGAGTCTTTTATAATAATTGCCCTTCCTTTATATAAGCCAGTTATTTGCATTGTTCGTGAACCTTTAATGATGGGAGTTCCTTTCACTTCTGTCATGTGTCTTAAGATGAAGTTTATATCATAACTGAGGTTATGGAAATATATTAAACTCTTGTCAGGAAGTCGTTCCAAAAATTCTGTTGCACAGTTCTGACCCCAAATGCTTTCACTCACTGAACCATCTTCACTGTCATAACATATGTTAAAAGCTTTATGAAAGCCGTCTGTGCTACACTCAAAGTCAGCAAAGAAAACGTGCTCAGGAATGAACTTGCACTTATTTTTATTTACTTCTTTTGACTCGGCTTTCTTCTTCAGTTGTACACAATACTTTGGAGCATATGTCAAATCTTTAAATGGTGCAAGGTTCTGTTTATATAAGTCAGTCGTATATGTGAAAAGTTCTCCATAAGAAATAGGTTCGAAATATTTGCACTCCCACAATGTTTTCATAACATCCCATAACGGTGTTGTTCTATCATAACGAACTACATATTTGTTCTCTCTCTTTGTATAAATCTTCATCTGTTTCTCAATGTTCATTCCACCACACTCCTTCAAGATTTCTATAGTTGCGAATGAAATATGTTGTCATTGGTAATCTTTCGTTTAGCATGTAGTGGTCTTCAACAAGAAGTAAGTCAATAGTTCTAACAGTTTCACATTCTTTTGGTATGTATCTCTTTATTTCATTATGTCTTGAGTCATTGAAATAACCAATGGTAACATTAAATGCTATACCTGTTGCGTCAGAAATTTCTTGTACTTTACTTTGAGGAAAATCTCTAACTCTAATAACTTCACGCCTGTGGTCAATAGTCTCTCCATCTACTCCAGCCTGAATGCAAGCATAAACGAAACAATTGTCTTCTGTCATAAGTGTTGCAGTTCTTTTGTTCAGTTCATTGAAGATTTGGTAGCGTTCAAGATTTATAGGTAATGTGCAAAGATACTTCCAGAACTGACCGCTTCTCTTCTTATAAAACTTCTTTTCACCATTATCTTTCCAAAAGCTTTCTATAAGTGCTGGGTTTCCTGTTTGCTTAAGAGCTTCCAAAATGGCTTTCTGGTCATTTGTCAGTGTGCTTTCATCTCTATATGGTCTCTTTTTTGGTTTGCCTTTCTTTACATCTGACATCGTTAAGCCTTCATATTCTGTTAAATCATACATCTTTATTTCAGTAAGATTCTTTATGTTTGTCAAGAAGAAGTCATAGTGCATTTCAACAATACCTGCAGCATTTGCTTCTATCTCTGATATAAAGTTCTCCTTCAAGAGCTGATGTAGTAATGTTCCAATATTATTGAGGTTTAACGTAGAACATTCATACTTTCCACCAAGTTTATAACATACCATCCATCTCTGTTGTGAGTTTATTTTAATTTTCTCTAAGAGTCTCATGAAAACCTTACCGAAATGTTTGTGTAAGTAGTCTCTGTTTGGTTCATCTAAAGCTTCGATGTTAAAGTCAATGAGTCTATTGCCTGACTTCACATTTCTCTTCCTATTCTCTTCATCTTTCTTTAACCATCTCTCACCTTCTTTTGGTTTGTCGTCAATGGAACGAATGACATCGTTAGCTTTGCGAACTTGTTCTATAGCACTTTTAAACATCTCTCTTCTCTGTTGTTTCAGTGTGTCGTCTCTCTTTCGTGTTTTACCAACGTTTGCATTTGTTATGTCATACATTTCTCTTCTTACTTCATGAGGTACAGCTCTTCTTGTTTCACCAACGTTTGAGTTCGTAAGTTCAAACATCTCTTGACGAACGTCATGAGAAAGAGCTTTACGAGTATGACCAACGTTCGCATTTGTTATGTCATACATTTCTCTTCTTACTTCATGAGGTACTGAACGTCTATGATATAAGTCAATAGCAACGTCATTTAAAGGAAATGCTCTTGCATGGACTTCGTCCTCGCCGCGTTGCGGCTTTATGAACTCATGAATTCTATCATAAGTTATTTCACCATTGTAGTCTTTAATGAAGTCAGCGAGTGCTTTTTTGTTTGTTGCATAATGCTTTGCAACATCTATATTAGCTTCTGTAAGAAGTTGTTTTATTTCCGAGTGTTCTAACTTAGACAACTTCCGATACATCTTTAGTAGGAAATAAAAAAAATATTTTTTGAAAAAATTAGATTAGATTTTTTTAAGTTATTTTTCAAAATAATTTAATATTTTTATTTTAATGAAACACATGCAAGATTGCAAGTTCTTTTCATACAATGCACTCGCTACTGCCATCAAGAATGAGTTCAATGGTGCTGCAAACGTTAATGTTATCTTTAACAAGAAGTTTGTGAAAGAATCTAAGTTTGGTCAGTATGTCAGACCATTAGCTATCGTCATTGACCGCAAACGTTATACTTCACAAGAGTTAGCAGTAGTTTTGAAACAAAAGAGTTTCTTCGTGAATGTCAAAGATACTCATTATACTGTCATAAAGAACTCTAACATTGACTTCTTCAGTATTGCTTTAAATCTTTCCGAACAGAAAGAATATAAGAAAGGTGAAACAAATGTGAAATATTATCCTTCATCTCTGAAGACAATAACGAACAAAGATGTTATACAAAAGTTCTTACCAAAGGTTGAAGAAGCTTCTATTGACATTGACGAAGGAAGTGAAATGGTTGAAGAAATAGACCCTGAAGCTATTTAAGCAAAAATATATTTTTGGTTAGTCTTCATATCGATATTTTACAACAATTCCCCAATGTATAAACTTTTCATACGCTTTTTCATACGCTTTATATACCTTCAGAAATTTTGCATAATCTTTAGAAGCATTTAGATATTGTTTAAATGCTTTGTATGTCTTCAGAAATTTTGCATAATCTTTTACATGTTGTTCGTTCTCTTCTTCTGTCATGAGTTCCGAATATTCTAAATTCATGTTCTTTCATATGAGATAAAATTTTATAAAAAAATAAAATTAGCTTAGATTTTTTTTATTCTTCCTCTTTGAAGTTATCGAAATATTCTGTTATTTTTTCCTTCAGTAATGTTAAGTCTTCTTTGAATGTAAGTATTGTGCAACCTTTGATGTCATAGTGTGTTTGAGGAAGAGTATTTTTGACAATTTCCTTTATTTGCTCATTCGGTGTCATTGAAATCGGTAAGTTTTCACGATAGAACCAGTTTCTGTCAGATTTATATATCTTAGCTAAGTCATAAAAACTCTTGTTGTTTCTTCTCACTAAATGCAACATAACCATATCTCTGTCTTCTTCTTTCTCCAACTCTTCAGTATATATCATATACTTATAACTCTTTTCCTTTCCTTTTGGTACTGAACGCGGTATTCTTTTCTGTATGCTTTTGTCTTTGGATTCAATGACTTCATCTTTTGCTTGAAGTTTCTTTTCCATCTCTCCACGTTCTGCTTTATATAGTTCATCTAACATCATGAAAATATAACAAGCATAACGAGGTGAAGCCCACATTGCTACAGCATTTACTAAAAGTCTATGAACATAATAACCTTTCAAACCAGGAGCCAAATTCTTGCGATTTTCGTACGGAATCTCTTCTCTCGGTTTTCCGAGGGAAGCAATCATATGAGGAAATTCTTCTAAAAGTTCTTTTGTCTGTTGGTTTTCAAACCAATGATATGCTTGCTTTGTAGAACGAAGAGCATTCATTATACTTTGCATTTGGTACATGTCATCTTTGACTGAACGAATGAGTCTCAATTGTTTGTTATACTGTATGTATTCGTATTCTTCATTTATGACTTCATGGACTATAACTGTTGTTGTGTTCTCTGATGTTGACATTACTGTCTTTACATACAAAATAAAAAATAAATAAAAATAAAACTAACTTTATTTTTTCTATCTTAAGGAAATTCATTATTTTTGTGCTGAATTCAATAAAAATATATTTTAGGGTAGAAGGTTAGATCTAACCCGATATCTACCCTCATTTCTACCCCAGTTATTTTATAAACGTTTTACATGGTAAACGTTATTTTTGGAATTTTGTGAAAACTCAACGGTTTGACACGTGCCCTAAAAATTATTTTACTCAGAATTTTGTTGCTGAATTCAATAAAAATATATTTTAGGGTAGAAGGTTAGATCTAACCCGATATCTACCCTCATTTCTACCCCAGTTATTTTATAAACGTTTCACATGATATACGTTATGAATTCGTGAAATTTTAAATATTTTTGTAGCTTCTATTTCTTCGCTGAGGATATCAAAAATTTTAACAAGGCCGAAAGTTTCTTTATACTTCTTCTTGACATCAGATAGAAGGAAATCGTCAGCAGTTGGATAGTTTTTGTTCAGAAATGCTAACATGTCCATTTTATCTTCTACCGGCTTCTCTGCCTCCCTCTTTAAATCTGCATAGTCGTTTCTCATTCTTTCTATCTCTTTTACTGAATAGTTATATTTCCTAATTGCTGCTTTACATTTCGAACACTGAGGATCCATTTTTTCGTTATATTCTGAAACCCTACCTGCTAAAACAACTAAGGCGTCAATGGTTTTCTTTAAATCTGAAGCAGTTGGTTTTATCTGTTCATGCCATACCTTACCTCTTCTATCTTTATCTCTTATCTGCCATACACATTTTGCAACTAATGAAACAAAGTTGTCGTATGTCTTAAACTCCCCGATTTATATATGTCAGAGATGTTCTTATATACCATGTCGCAATCTTTGTCCATAACTTTATGGTTGCAATGATATCCTAGAAACTCATAGTTTACTTTACGTATGAACTTCTTTATTTCTGCAGAATCACTAACTTTAACTTCAATTTCATCGAATTCAGGAATAGTGAGCTTTTGTTGTTGGATTTCAGGCAATTTGGGTAAATGGTCAATAATGTCCTGCATGTCATAAAGATATTCTTCATTTTCTTCATCCTGTGCGGTACAGTCTAAATTACTTGTTAAAAGTTCTTGCTTTATTCTTTGTATTTCTGTTACAAAACTATATGAAGAAGGAATGAAGTTTTTCATTTCTACTAACATTGACGTAGGATTCATGACGAACGAGTTTGGTGCTGTTGTTGTTTGAATTGTTGTTGTGCCAATTGTTGAAATCATATCTTTTATACAAAATAAAAAAAATAAATAAAAATAAAACTAACTTTATTTTTTCTGTCTTAAGGAAATTCATGAAAATTCAAGAGGGTAGAAATGAGGGTAGAAATGAGGTTAGATCTAACCATCTACCCTAAACATTATTTTTGGTGAATTCAATAAAAATAAATGGTTCATTTACTCACAATATTTTTGTACAAAACGACCCCAAACTTTTAACTTCTTTTCTGCAGCTTCTAATGCTATCTTAGCGAGTTCATATTCTCTAAATTCTCTCTTTAAATCTTCTTGTTTCCATTGGTCTAGTTCGTATGGAGAATCTCTATAACCATAACATATCTCACGTTCATGTTCTAATTGTTTTTCATGCATTTTTCTAACTTCTTCTTCAAACAAATGTTTTGCATTCTCTACTGTATCTTCGAGTTCTTCTTCATCTAATTTCTCATGAACTTTCTTGTCTATGGAGTCCATAATATCTTTGACATAAAATACATACTTTACAGAGCACCATTCAGCAACAAAATGAACGAGGTCAGGATGTATGTAAATACCTTTGAATTCATTTATAACACCCTTAGTAAGCTCATAAAATGCTTGTTTTGAGGTCGAGCCACTTTTGGCTCGACCGTATTCTTTCAACCAAAACTCAAGAATTTCCTGCATTTTAGCACTATTGAGAAATCTGTTTAAATGGTTTAACCTTCCCGCTTCTCTTGCCATCTTTGTTGCATTAATGTAACCATCCTTGTCTCTATGTAAGACTTCAATACCGTTATAAGTGCCTTTTGTGAATGTTTCGCCATTAGATTTGTTCGTGAATGTTTTTGCTTCGACTGACATTTCTGTTCTTACATACAAAATAAAAAAATAAATAAAAATAAAACTAACTTTATTTTTTCTATCTTAACGAAATTCATGAAAATTCAAGACCTTTGGGTCTCGCCGCTTAGCGGCAGAGGGTAGAAATGAGGGTAGAAATGAGGTTAGATATACCCATCTACCCTAAAAATTATTTTTGTTCATGGGCTATGCCCCGCCGCTTTGCGTCTTTATGTTAAAATAAATGGTACCATTAATGATATCATGACTGTTCTCGTTCATGTCTGATTTACATCTAATGAAAAAGTTTAGAAGAATTTTCTTATTCTTTCTGGCATGTTTTTATCTTTCCAGTACTCCCGCTCTAATGGTCCCAGATGAGTTGGTTTAGATTCTCTCAAGTTCTTAGATGGTATAACATCTTCAACGCCTTCCTCATATCTTACTTTATAAGTGTCATCGTTTATGATGTAGCCAAGTATTTCAATAACCACTCCTCGTTTTGCTTCGTCAATGGTTTCAGCAAGTTTGCCATTACTACTTTCGACTAATTTATGTCGAGGGTAAAATGCAATGGAGTCGTCAGCAGCTTTTATAAGATATCCATTACCTTGCGTAGAGTCTACGATATAATAATTTCGACTTAACCTTAAACGTTTCTTTGTCAACGGTTTGTCGTCAAGAACTACACGAACTTTTGTACCAGGAATGAGGGTAAATTGTGTTGAATTTCTGATATTTTGTGTTTGGCTTCGTTTCTTTTGTATATACTTTTCTTCTTGTTGTTGTGTCATTGAATTTGGTGTATGTCCTGTTGTAGAATGTGTTGAGGAATTATATATTTCGAGAAAATGTTTCATTGTTTCTTCGGTAAAGTCTCGCTCTTGATTTAAATCTCTGAGAGTCCTTATGAAGCGGTTTATGATGCCGAGTATGTTATGGTTATGGTCTTCGGTAGTGTAGTGAGTTATGTTATGCTTAATGAGAAATTCTGTGATTTCATTGCTGAGGTATGCACCGTCTTGGTCTGATGTTAAAGTACTTGGGTTATGTTCTGCTACAAACTTTTGTAAAACTCTTAACACTTCACGAGTTCCTTTATTTTTCATTGGATATGCATATGCTTTACGAGTGTTAACATTAATGAAGATGAGGAATGGTTTATGTCCTCCTTTTCTGCTTTGAATGAGAGTGTCAAATTGGTATGCGTCAGGAGTGTTGGAGTAAATTGGTAAAAAGTAGTCGTAAGGGTTTATTTTTGTTTGATGTACAACATTTTTGTCAAAGAACCTTTTCACTTCAGCTCTGTTAGTAAATCCCCAACTCTTTGCAGCTTCATTGAACTTCTTAAATGACCTCCATGGATGTTGTTCGAATACTTCTTTCAAGCTCATTTATGTAAAGTTAAAGATTTTATTCAAGACGGTAAGCCTTGACCCAAAGGGTCTAGGCTCAAGCGCGTTCATTGAACGCGGTACCATGCATAAACCGTCATAAATGGTGGCATATAATCTTCACCCGAGCCTGTTGGATTTGTTGTGAAAGTGTGTGAATGATTTCCTCCTGGTTCAGTTGGTCGAAAAGTCTTTTTTGCTGAATTGTTATAAGATGGAGATAAAACATCATTGCCAGCTTTATAGTCTGAGTTGTATAATGGGTGGTCTCTTAATGAGTGGCTATGGTCGCCAGAAAAGTTTGTAGTTCCTGTATGAGTGTGCGCAGGTAAGTTTGCTTCAGTAATTTTCTTCGAACCTCCTGTTTGCTTTGAAGAGTTAGCACAGTATAAGAATTTGTCTACAATCTGCTGCCATGTACCAAAACCTAAAACACTTGCTGGATTTGTTGAGTTCATTGACGTATAAATAGAGCCTATAGGATATAATGTTTGAAGTATTTCAGTCTTTAATGTTTGAAGCTCTGTTTTGTCTGCTTTCTTATCATATAAATCTTGAGCAGTGAATTTAACATTATTTTCATCATCCATGACATAAACATTTTTACAGCTAATTTCTTTCTTCGTTGTTATGTTTTCATTCGATGTTAAACCTTGTGGAAAGTTAGGAGGTTTATAATATAATGCATCCCCACCAGTTCCGCCAACCGTTCCTTCAATACTTTCTATAGCAACAGTTGAGAAGGAGTTATGTGTATGTTCTTTATCTGCTTTTTTATCTAACATTGCTGGTAGTTCATGTGTTTCAAAGTTTCTGACATGACCTTCAATGTTCATACATTTACTATTTAAGGAGTTTAGTGTATCTTTTACGCTTGTACTTGGATTCTCTAAAGGTGCACTTGAACCAAGGGTATAGTTCAATATTATGTCGTCTGCTCTAACAGTAGTGAAGGATTCATGTGTATGGTTCTTGTCAGCTTTACTATTTAATGTAGCTTGAAGTTCATTTATATCGGAGATATTGTGTTTATGAGATTTCAAAACTTTGTTCGTTGCGTCAAGTTCATCTTTGTCAGCTTTACTTTTAATAGCATCTTCAAAAGTTATTTTTGCCTTAACTCTCAATGTAAATCTTGGTTCAACTAATACACCGTTAACAAAGAAGTATGAAGCATAAATTTCATTGTTATAACCAAATGCTTCTGGTGCTTTACCTGTGTCATACTGTACAGTACAGTGTATGTCATAACCTTTAGCACGAATGAATTTATATCTTCTTTCATTAACATCTTCAGTGCTTATTTGTTCATCCTGTGTTAAATATCCATGGTAGTCCGTTATAATCTGTTCGTCTGAACTTATATAATGAACATGGTTTTTATCTGCTTTTTCGGCTAATTTCTCTTCTATCTCATTTATTTCAAGTTCATGCCTACCACCACCTCCCGAAGAAGTATTTTTCTTCAGCTCTTGAAGAACGTCCACTTCGCCATCTTTGGTGTCAATAATGAGACTTTGAGTTAAAACCTTTCCTGTCTTAATGGATGTTTGTAAAACTTCTTCTTCACCGTGTTCGGGGTCATGGTCGTCATCATATCTTGTGAAATCAGAGATGTTGTCATACATTAAGCATATCTGTCTCAAAAGTTCTGCTATTTGAAACTGGAACGAAAGATATACAGAACTTTCATCATCTCCTAAAGTCAAGTCTGCTTTCTTAAGTATTTCTTGAATGTATGCAATGAGAACAGAGTACCTTGGAAAATATTCGAACAATATTTCATTAGCTGTTGGTTTTGGTGGTTCTTCTGGAGTTTCTGTTGTTTCAGTTCCTTCTGTAGGTTCTGTTGGAGTTTCTGCATCTCTTGACTTCAATGCTCTTGCTCTCAAAGACCTAAATGTTAGAGCACCAGGTTTTACAAAGGACTTTATAAATGCTTTAATAGTTCCTGGTAAGTTATTGTTAGCATTAAGTAAGTTCCTTATGCTTCCATCATGTACGTCCATAGCACTATGTAAAAAATCTATACTTTTCTTGTAGTCAGCAATAGACTGACTGTGATTTTTTAAAGATTTGTCAATACCTTTAAGCCAATCTTCATGCATGTCTGATACTGAGCCAAGAATATCATTTGCTTCCTTTAGTGTATTTTGTGCTTCTCGTAAAGTATCCAATCCCGTACGTGCATTGTTTGCTATACGTCTTACAGTATCTATTTGACTCCTTGTTTCTTGCATCCAACCAGATAAAGTTTTAATAGTATCCGAACCATTTGAAATGAAGTTCAAAGCATTTTTAACGTCATCTAAAACTTCTTCACCAAGTACTGCCCATATCTTTCCGATTTGGTATTGAAGAACTCCATATGAAGCAGCTGTTAAACCAGTATTTATAAGGTTCCATATCCATGATTTAGCAGTTTTTCCATCCTTTCCATCTTCACCATCCAAACCGTTTTCGCCTTGAGGTCCTTGTATTCCTTGTGGTCCTTGAGGTCCGGTGTCACCCTTCTCTCCTTTCAGTTCATCTTTATGTTCGTTATAATATTCTAATGTCATAAGGTGTACATCATTACTGCTACCAGCAACGCCGAGAATTTGTTTCTCATTCATGACTAAATTCTTTAGGCATTTAATGTTGTCGTCAAATCGAAAGCTCTTTAACAATTCAATGAGAACATTTAATACTTTCACTAATGAGGCATCTACTGTAGAATTTATATATTGCACCGTTCCATCATTTATGATGGGAACCTTGCTTGTTGTAATGAATGGGTCATAAGTGTTAAAAGTATCGAAATCAATGACTTTTTTAGTTTTTCCATCGTCAATGACTAAATCATTGCCTTCAATGGTTAAAGTTGAGTTTTCGTTTACTAGTTCATGTGCTCTTCTTGCTTCATTTGTTTCATACGCATATGCAGCAATAGTCATATTTTAATGAGAATAAAATGTTGTTCTATTTGCAAAGTACAGACCCAAACGAATACGGGACAGTAAAGCTACAAACAAACTTAGGTCTTCAGAATGAAGCGCTTGCTTTCAGAGTTGTTGACTTCAATACTATCGCAACTTTTGTCATAACAGATGAAACAGATTTCATAGAGATTGAAATAGATGACAAAAGAAGTGTTATAACATTTCCTAACAGAGCTGGTATAGAATAGATAAAATTGCTGGAGTCATAGATACTCTCATAAATGAAGAAACTATTGACAACATAGATGTCGAACTCTCTTCTGAGGGAACATTGAAGTTCAGCAGCGAGAAAGAGTTTAAGATACCAAGAATGAGTCATAGAGTTCAATTGCTTCTGGGAGCATACCATATGACATTTCCTTTGAAAAGTGTTGACAAAACGATTGAGATGAAATCTGTTCCATACGTATGTTATGGTAATTGTTTATACATTGAGTCTAAAATAGCTAATGTCACAGGCATTTCAGGAGTTAATAGTAAAGGTTCAGTAGAATATAAATCCTTCTGTTATGCAGTCAATTCAATGTTCATTCCAAACGTTCCTGTCATAGCAACTCATTTAGGTAAATGGGTTCGCATTAGTCCTCATAATTTGAAAGACATGCAATTCAGACTTGTTGACTTTCAAGGAGAGCCTGTAGAACTGAAGGCACCAGTGCGAATGACTGTTGAAGTTGACTTTTTAGAAAATATTAAATGCAACAGCTTACAAGAGAACTCAGAGCTAAAAATATAAAGTATGAATGTTATGTATTAGGTCATGAACTTTGGTTGTTGCTGTTTGATGAAACAAATGAGTTAGTTATGTCAGTCAAGAGAACAGAAAAATATTGTGTTAGTGAAAACTGCACCAAGTCAATAAGATTAGGTTTGCATTATGAAGATGAGTTCGATACTGTTGAAGAAGTTTTGGATAGATATTACAAATTGCTAACTTGAAATTTTTTGACTGACGGCGCAAAGCGCCAAGACCGAAGGTCCTGACTGCTTTAATTTACTAAAACATATTTCAAACAAAGCTTATAGTCAGTAGATAGTTTTGTATACTCGTTCGAATATTTATACTTAAACTCAACTCCTGTAGTTCCTGGTGTTTCAATGATGCGGATGTTACCTATTTTCATGAATATTGGCGTTTGACCACAGCATTCGATTTCAGGGTCGAGATAGTCAATGACACATTGTTTCCCTGTTATTCGTATAACATTTTCAAGGTCCTCCTTTGTTAGAATTATTTGGTTCTTGCTTATAAGATTTGTCAAAAGCTTCTTATCGTCTTTGAGTAAATTGTTTGGTATAACTGAAGAAGGTAATGGTCTACGTTATCTGAAGGATTTGTTTGAACATTTGTGTAAGGGTTGTCGTTGGCTTCTCTTGAAAGAATTTGGTCCAGTGGTGGATACTCTAACTTAACATCTGATGTAGCGTTAGCGTTTGAAGCTGAGTTTAAATTCACCGACTTAAGTTCTGGTTCTTTTTCTTTCAAACACTCTGAACTATAGTTCTTTATGACAATATTGTTTGTCGTTCGTGAGTCAACATTTGATGTTGGTTCAATTGGAACATTAACGGCACCAGCTAAGATGGATTTGCTTCTCATTTCATATAGAATAAAAACCTTTTATATGTATGAAATGAACAATATACTCGACAAGGGTTTGAATGTAAAGCTAACGAATGAAAATATTGTTGAATTCACTGAGACAGGTGCTGTGTATAAAGATGTAGAACTACTGAACAAAAGAGCTAAGGGAAGAAGCAGGAACATGAACAAAGGGTGGAAGCCTATAAAAATTTATGTCAATGATGGCTCAGGAGGTTCAAACATAAAGTATGCAGAAAGTTATAGAGTTTATGCTCTCAAAGGTGAAAAGCCTTCATTTAAGAACAGCTATTCTAACGCATATCCTCAAAAGCTAACGGATGGGGAAGTGGATGATATGAATGACAGCAAAAATATTAACAGAAATGGCGACAGAGATGCATGGAATTTGTTTACCATCAGTCAATTGAAGGTTAAACTTTAAAACAATGTTGGTCGTTCCCATGGAATATTTTTGACTTTAATGGTATTAGTCATGATATGAATCTCAAGGTATGAACGAGGAGAGATGAGAGACTTATATGCTTCCCAAATTTCTTCAAAAGGTAATGTTATACCTGACTGTTTCCAAATGAGTTCAATATCATAACGTGAGAAACCTTGAAAGATAACGAAGTCAGTTATGAGACGTTTTATGTTTAAAGCTAAAAACCCCATGTTTGCATAAGTATTGCTACAGTTAAGTGGTAATGTCTGACTTTAGTAATGATGTTAGCTAATGGTGAGTCTGGTTTGACACTAAACCTTTTCCGGCGAAGTCGTCGCAAACGAGCAGAGTGTTTGAAGGATATTTTTTGAAGGGGTATTTTGAAAGTTTTGATAGAATGTAGTTTGTAAGTCGTTTCATATCGTAAACTCCTGAGTATGACGTAAGTGGTGTTTGTCAATAATTCTTTCCATCTCCTCAGAAGTCTTTTGCATTCCTGACTGTATAAATCAACGATGGCATAATATTTCCTCTTACGTCGAATGTAACGTTGAAGAAATTCAATGAGTTCACTGTCTGGAACTTTAACGACAGAGGCTTGAACTTTTGACATAAATGTTTTCGCTGTTGAGTCCATAGAGTCTGAAGTTGCTGATATAATGATTTGGTCATAGTAAGAGTCGTTTCCTAAACGCTCTGTTATGAGTATATGACGAATGAGGTTAAATGTCTTACCTGAACCCATCTTTCCACAATAGAAATACACACCATTTGAACAGAATCATAGTCTTACTGAAAGGAAGAATAAGAGAAGAGTTAAGTTTGTCTGTAGTTTCATTCATGTCTTCATCTACGTCATGTATTAAATGCTTCATTTTATCTCCATTAAAAATGCAAGTCAGAAATATTCAGAACATAGCACCGAGTCTAACTGACAAGAGTATAAAGATATACTATGAACACGTTATGATGAAACCAACCAAAATTCAAGAAAGTCAGTATACTTATGAATATCCAAGACACTGGGTAGAGTATGTAGGAGGTGAGAAAGCTATTGAAATCAGACAGGTTCGAAGTATTCCAGCAGGAAGAACAATATTATTGAAGAACTTTAATGTTTTGAGGTATAATGATGAAACAAAGAAGCAAGATAGTTTTCCTGTTGCTGTGTATGTGAACCTAGATACAGGAGATGACATGAAAGTTTTTACACAAAGCTTCAAACGGTAGTGAGAGAACAACTGACTGCGGAAGGACATCCATTACCTTCAGAAGTTACCATAGCATATAATTTTGAAACAAACTCAATAGATTTTAAAGTCGTCTCTGCAAAGAAGTCAGGTTTTACATTTAATGAAGCAGATGTATATTCGAATGAAAACTTCAAAGCTATTGCATGGTTAGATAATGACGATTGCTTTAAGAAAATATTTAAATTCAGTGACTCAAAGATGTCAATAGATGACCTTCGTGGAATGTTACCATCGACGTTTACAGTAGAAGGTTCAGCAGGATTGCTTACAAGATTGTCAATTGGTGGTATTTGGTCTCGTGAGAACATTGTTATAAAATCCAGTATAAGTGAATTTGCTGAAGAATCTATATTATGTCTTTCAAACTATATGTATTCGCCGCCGAAGCATTATAGTATAACAAACTTTGTCAGTAAGTTTAACATAAGACTTGTCGAACCTTCTTCAATGAAAGATGTTGTGCTACCTAAAGATGGAAAGGATGGACTCATTATTGAGATGATTTTAATAGCATATTAAATGAGCTTGTTCTTGAAGGTCATTCATGATGAAATAACTGTTGTAGAAGATGTTAGCAATTGTTCAGACATTTTGAAGCGTATAGATGATATAAGAAAGAAGTTAGATAGACCGCAAAGCGGTGAGGGCGAAGCCCGTGAGAACGCTTATGTTTCATTGACTTTCTCCAGTAACGAGAACTTTTATGAGATAATATTGAAGAGAGATGATTTTAATATGGTGTAAATGGTAGCTTGGGCAGCTTTAGGCGCAATGGGAACAAAAGCATTAGCATTTGGAGCAAAAGCACTTGGAGCTTATGACGCAGTAAATAAAATGAGTGGAGGAAGGGTTTCGAAAGACATTAGATGCAAATAAAGGAAGATTGGAGGCTGGGTTGCAAAGAAGTTAAGATTAAATAAAACAGGGCTCATAAATAAAGCATCCAATTTAGTTGCGACTGAGTCAGAAAATGCTTTAGGAAAGGACGATGAGTTTGCAAAACACGCAAAAGACTTTAATGACCAGATGAAAGGCGAAACAATGCATTTAAATAGAGTCGATGGAACTAAAGAAAATGTTTCTTCTCCACCAGTAGTTCTTCCGTATGGTCCCTATGGAATGTATGGAAACCCTTACGAAAGACCATTTGACCCATTGACTGGTGGAAGTAATTGGTATCATTACGGCCGAAGAAGAAAGACAGTCAAGTTGGAGACGGACGTAAAGAAAGCAACTAAAAAGAAACCAAGGAAGAGAGTTATAAAGCAATGAATTCAACAGGGTAGAAATGAGGTTAGAAATCGGGTTAGATCTAACCTTCTACCCTAAATTTATTTTTGTGCTATGTTTTCATACGTGTGAGGGTGGTGATATCATTTATTTTTAAGTTTATTTTTTAAAATTATTTTTTATTTTATTTTTATATAAATGACAGAACAAAAGCAACTCATACAAATCGAAAAATATAACAAACATACATTTAAACATTTATTCTTCCTTCCTGAGTATAACATGTTCTTTACACTTCATCCTAGACCAGTTGACTATACACTGACTGTTTATAAAGATTGTCATGGTAGTTTTATAAAAACTTATGATGATGAAGGTAAGTTAACAAGACTATGCATTTCAAAACTTGAGAAATTTTATGACTTCAAGTATGACTACAATAGAGTTAACATTGACGATGAAGATATAGAAGAAAATTTATGAGAACGTTTATTTTTTCATTAGTGAGTTCGTTAGTGAGGTGAAGTGGTTGGCGGCTTTGTAAATATTTAAGGTTAAGTTAGTTTTTGCGTTTGATTTGTAAAATATACGTTAACGGTTTTGTAAAGTGTCAAATTCACATATAATGGGTAAGGAGGCGCGCAGTGCCTCCGTACACTTGTTAGGTAATCTATCTATCTGTTTTTGTTATCTTCATACTCAAATACAACAAATACAAATAGATTTATTACGAAAAAACGTATAAAACAAATGATATATTTATTTCTAGACAAGTTGACGAACATGTAGCGCAACTGTATCGCTTTAGAGAACAGTTCTTCCAACACCTACTCATTCAGTGAAAGATTTAAGAAGAACTCTTACTCGACCTTAACTACCTACGCTTTGCTTGAACAATTCCCAACGAGGTTACTATAAGGTTGCAAGTCTTGTCAAAATGTAGTATGCAATACGTTGGGGAAAAATAAATATATACGAACAAACTACTACAGTCTAGCAACTAGTCTTTAAGTGTAATGTATTTTTGCTACAAAGAGCTCATAACGAAGTCAAATTTTGCAATTTGATGTCAAAACTAGCTAGTTGTTGAATCAAATAGCGTTGTGACTTTGTATACATCACGATCTTGTGGTATCAGAGCTGTACTGCTGCATACTAATTCAACTAAACATAAGCAAGATTGGGATTTCTATTCTCTGGGGTGCGAGGCTCGTCCAAAGTTCAAGCAGCTACAGTGTTTTGGATCACCTAAAGAACTTTGGGAATTCAGTTATTACGTAAATTTCTCAAGATGAACTTGAGAGCAGCGCAGTTATAACGAAAGTCGCTGATGAAAGGCAATGATTTCTTTCATGAATGATCTAACGTTAGCTTGAAATCAGGAAAAGAGACTATTGATGACTTACTTTCCATCGATGGTGCACAACAGCAGGGAGGGGATTGGTGGGTTTGGGGAATTTCGCTGAGGCACTAGTGTCCGGATTGTTCGTCAAATAGGTTTCCTTTCCTATAAAGAAATGACACTTTTTTGGCGGCTTATTGACTCAGAAAAATTTGAGAGTTAACGAATAATTTTGGCGCCAAAAATAATTTCTCTTAATTTATTAAATTTAATATACGCACATCCATAAGTTATGCTATTTTTTTCTATTTATTTTGTTCTAAAATTCTAAATATTTTTTTTTCATAACATAAAATATGATGTCTAGTCTTATTTACATAACAACATGCCTTAGAATAGTTTTTTTATTCTTTTTGTCACTTTAAATTAAGAATAAAAAGATAATTTAAATTGAATATTTGCGATTATTCTCACTAATGCTGCTTCCTCTTTTATTAGGTAGACAACAAAAAGTTAGCCTTGGACTCCCATATCAGATTTTTGATTGGTTGCGTATATAATGAGCTGGGATTGATAGACGAAAACCCAGTGAGAAAATTTTTGACGCCAATATAAACAATTGTTTAATTAGCAATAAAAATATCGTATTTTTGCATTTTATAAGTTGCTTAGCATTCATTATCTGTTATTTGAAAGTTTTTCCTGCCTGGACCCACAATTCACAGAGATTTAATGAGATTCGCGTCACTTTTTCCACCAAGGAGCATTCTGACAACTAACAAATTTTTTAGGTCACTGTACAAGCGAAATTGAGAATAACCAAGCTATATCTCCTTTGTATCTGCGTTAAAGCCTAGCGAAAAGTACATGTTTCAAATTCTGAATGATATGTGAATTCACATGACTATTGTGAATTCACATAGACAAGCTTGATTTGTTTAAATATTGGGTAAGAACAATTAGAGGAATAGGAGTAACTAGACGATAGCTGATTTGCAAATTCAATGTAAAACCATCATAATTGAATTAATTGTAATTTTTCTGACAGCAATACCTTTCAAAATTTTTTACATTTCAAACAAATCATTTTTCTTCTGGAATGTTGGACAAACTATTAACTCCTGTTAAGATAAACAAATGCATCGTACCAAATAGGTTCATGAAATCACCAACATACATGCATGACTGTGATGAAAATGGCTTTGCCATTCCAAAATACCAGAAATATTATAGAGATCTTGCAGATGGTAAGTTTGGACTCATTACTCTTGGATATTATGCAACACATAAGAAAACCAGAGCTCTTCCTGGTCAAGCCATCTTACACACTGACGCGCATGCAGAAGGTTGGCGTGAAACTATTGATTATATTCATTCAAAAGGTGCCAAAACAATCATGCAAATTGCAGATTGTCGTAACATCAAGACAAATGGCAAGTTTATGTCCCTTTCTGAAATTTCCGAGTCAATTGAACTTTTCGTGAATGCTGCTAAAAAAGCGCAAAATGTTGGAGCAGACGGAATTGAAATACACGCTGCACATGGATATTTACTCTCTTTATTCCTTTCTCCACTTACTAATACAAGAGAAGATTAATATGGCGGTAACAGAAAGAACAGATCTCGCATGCTCAAGGAATGTGTTGAAGCAATTCGCCGCGAGTGCGGCAAAGACTTCCTTATTGCAACAAAAATCAATTTTGATGATGGTTACAATGGAGGATTAGTTGCAGAAGAAGTTGCCAAAATATGTGGATCAACTAACGGAGTTGATCTATGGGAATATTCAAATACCCTGAAAGCTGTCAGGAACTCTTTGGATCCAAAAACTGCTCGTCCAGTTAAAGGTGGATGGCATATTAAAACACTTCCAATTCTAAGAAAAGGTACTGATGCAAAGATTGCAATTGTTGATAGCATTAGAAAAAAACACACATGATCAAAGGAATTGAACTTGGGGCTGACCTGATTTCTTTCGGACGCCCAACAATTGCAGATCCACATATGGTTCAACATCTCTTAGAAGGAAAACCAATCAAGTGCATTTCTTGCGATAAGTGTCGGCAACATCTTCTTGTTGAACCAGTTAAATGCTATGCATTTTGAGATGAAATAATAAAGAATTCATTTATTAAAATGGCTTCTTAGTACAATTTTATTCTTTCACTGCATCAGAATACTTTAATAAATACTAACAATGAAAATTATACACTCTTTTTGTCCAGATAATTTTCAGAACTTAGAAGATAGTCATAAGAAATAGTTGGCAATACGGATCACGATAGTTGAAATAAATTTGGATAAGATACATCCTATAAGAATGCATTCAATACCTTCTGAAACTCTCTTCATAAAAGCAATATATTATCATGAAAAGACACTGAAAAAGAAATCATAAATAGGGAAATTTGAGATTTTAGATTGTTTTTTGCAGATCCATTAGCAGGATCAATTGCCATTTTACCTTCATTATCCATTGCTTCTTTATTGGCACCAAAAGAAATAATATATTAACAGCTTCAAGTTGACCATTAATTGTAGCTTTCAAGAGTGGAGTATTTCCAAATTTATCATTTGCTTCTATATTGGCTCCAGTAGAGATAAGATATGTAACAACATCAAATCTGCCATAGTGTGATGCACTAATGAGTGGAGTATATTCATCATTTTTCTTTGCTTCTATGTTCGCTCCAACGGAAATCAGATATTTAACAATTTCTAGATGATTATTATTTGATGCTTTAAAGAGTGGAGTATTTCCAAGTTTATTCCCTGCTTCTTTATTAGCATCAACAGATATATGATATTTTACATCATCACGTTGACCATATCTTGATGCGCAAATGTGTGGTGTTTATCAGCACCAAAAGAGATAAGATATTTAACAACTTCAAGTTGACCAAAGTGTGATGCAATGATGAATGGATTACATTCTTCATTATTCTTTGTTTCTTTATCAGCTCCAATAGAAATAAGATATTTAACAACTTCAAGTTGAACTTTTTCTGAGGCTTTAATGAATATAGTAGATTTCCAATCATTCTTTGATTCTTTGTCACCGCCACATTCAATCAGATATTTAATAAGTTCTAGATTTCCGCATTGACTTGCAACATGAAGTACTTATATTTTGATCATTTTCGTACTAAATGATTTCTAAATAAATTGGCATTAGATACATCCTATAAGATTGCTCTCATTTTATGCAAATTATCCCGTTATGGATGCAATTTTTACCTTCTGAAACGATCTCAACAAAAGCAATATTTAATCATGAAAAAGCATGGAGAATGAAGTTGTTAATGCCTCATGTAACTCTCTATATATTAAAAAAAATGAATTGGAGGCAGAGTATCTAATCATATGTTTTTAATAATGATTGTAGACTTTAGTTTATGAAGATTTGGAAATGTTTACTAAAGTTTGCAAAAAAAGAGAAAGTTCATTAACTTCAGAAATACTTTTATTGATAATTGCAAATTCTGCTTGGCAATTACCAGTTGAAAAATGAATCAAATTGTTAGTAAATAGTTCTCTTGTATTAGTAGGTTCTACAGTATTTCTTTTAAATGTTGATGAAATCGAATTGTCAATGTAACAACTATCAACTGTTAATTGATCATTGTTAAGGATACCCTTACATTGCGTAGTTAGAAAGAGAATATGATATTGTCATGATTGCTAAAGTTTTAGGCTCCAGAAATGAATATACATCAAACTGAAACAATTGATAAATTGAATGAACTTTTGAGAGGTTCTCAAATAAAAAAAATTATCTAATTTTTTACAATATTACTATTATTTTATCCACATATGTATATATAGTAATTTGAGAAAACTTTTAGGAAAAAATAAGTTTAATAAAAATCTGAATTTTACTTGTTGTGGGATTGTTATTAATTGACACTCCAGACGTATTACTAATAGTTATGCGTATGCAATTAAAGTATTTCTGATGGACAAAATGTGAGATTTATATCAGATAATTCATTTCTACTATTAAGTTATTCATTTATGAGTTTGCACTTATTCGCACTAAATAAATAACTATTAAAAATTGTTTTAATTAATTGACACCATATAATAGAGTGAATTTTGTTTGATCAAACAACAATAGATGATAGATATAAAGCCAAGAAACTTGCTATTAATATGCTCTACTTGCTATTTCAATGTAAGTATGATATTTTCTAAATGTTTCGTTCAGATAACTTAGATATATTAGTCAAAATTTGAAATTTTAATAGCACATATATTAAAAATAATTATTATTCATAAAAGATTAATGAAATAGTAAAAAAAATCAATCAAATTATAAAAATACAACATTTAGAAGAATTCTTATTATCCTTCAAAAAGTCAGTATTTCTGCTGTAATTTTCTACAACATTGTAGTTATTGCACTTTGTCTATGGATTTGTATATATGTTATATATAAATTATATATCTAAACTGCCCATAAGTGCAATTTTTATATAAATTGTTTATTTCTTTAACAATTTCATATGAAATATGCTTTTTTAAGCGTATCAAAGCTGTGTTCTTAATGTGCATGGATATATCAAGAAAAATGTCGAAAAAAAAGTGAATTCACAAATTCACTGAATTTTCACCGTTTTTTGAATTTTGCTACAGCACTAATATTAAATAATACTAAAATCTTCTGTCTTTGTAAAAGAATAAATTCTGACAAAAAGTGCTCGTTTAAATTTAATGATCATCTGTATGACTAAGTGGTAAAAAGTGTTTATGACCAAAAAAGGGTTACATGCTTAGTCTATTTTTCTGACAGGATACTCTAGATTTACATGATCTCTATTTCATATCTCCGTTTTTAGATTCTTCGACAGATTTTATGATAGAAAACCAAGATTAACAAATTTCCGGCATGTTAATGAAGAAATCTGCAGCTACCCTCAATATTATTTCAATAATCAGTATCGTTTCTCTTACAATTTATTTTTTTCTCAATAATTTAACAAGAAATAACAATACACACTTGGTTTTACGTATAAAAGCTAAGTGTCGAACTTAATCAACTTTACTTACTTAGCAAATGAATATTTTTGTGGTTGCGAGTTCTGAATGCTGAAGTTTTAGATTTCTCTATAAATGATATCATTGCACTTACAATGTTGTTCCAGCCTATCGCATAAATCATAGAAAATCCAAAAAAAAAAATAATATAAAGAAAATTCATGTCATGAAGTTCAAAAAATACCGTGTAACATTAAAATTTGTTATGCATAATACATTTTAGCTATTATTGATTTTTTTTAATTTTCGAGAAATTGAATGGTGAGTCCGATAGAGAAATTTTTAAAAATCCTAGTGCCTCATAGAAGTAATTTCCCTCGTCTCCCATACTTCCAAATGTATGCATATGACATAAACTTTTATGCATTACACAAGTGGCCAATAATATCTATAGAGTAAAAAATTAGAAATTTAATTTTTTATATGATAGTTATATTTCAGATTTGCGAGCGTAACTTTTTTCTCCATGGCATACTTGTTTTAAGAGCAAATGATCAAAATCGTCCTTCAATTATTGAAGGAGCTGATATCTTTTGAAAATTGAATTGAAAGGGTATTCAATTTTCAAATTTCCTCTCAATTTTGGAAACATATCAACTCTATGAATTAACAATTATGTGCCTTCACAGTTTATCAGTCATATAAGGTGCTTATAAAGAAAAAAGTTACGCTCGCAAAATATGTTTTTATATAGATTTCACATAAAATAATTATGTAATTTCTAAAAAGAATATTTTTGTTCTTGAATATTAAAGTGTATTGTAGTTTAAAAAGTTTTAAATATGTTGCTAAAATTTCAGGTTTATAGCTCATGTCTAGCATGACTTCTTCGTATGCGCAAAAAATCTGACACGTAAGGGTATCCTTAAATATCAAATATGAACCTTCAGGACCAGTGTTGTTAATAAAAGAACAACTTTTTACAGTAAGAGAATTATATTGATGGTAAATAATTCCATATGTTGATTGTGTATTAGTATTATTTATAATATTACATGAATCAATCAAAGCGTAATAGTGAATATTTATCATTTGACCATAATTATTTGTTGCTAAATTATTAACAACAGTTGAATAATTAAATGTTGTTGTGTATTTACGTGAATCACATTTAAACCATCCAACAGAATATGAAGTAGCTTTACATGATGAGAAATTTGTTGATGAAACTACAATATTATCACTCATTGTATAAAATGTAAAACTACCAACACTTTCATTTCCTACATCGAAAAGGGAACTTTCAATAACAAAGTTTAAGTTATCTGTGCCAACTTCTGTATATGAAAATTGGCCACTTTTTGAGCTTTGGCATTTTGTACAACAGAATTTTCGTTGAACAATTGAACTATTGCTGCCAATAACGTAGTAAATACAAGTTCCATCTTCTTTTGATATGCAATTACTAAAAGAACACCGATTATGTAGGAATAGAGAGTTTTCAATTGGGTAAAAGTAGATAACTCGGTTATTATCATCAAAAAAAATGCACTCATCTAAGAAATACTGGTGATTGTTGGTCTCTAGATTACAGTTCTGACGATTTTTGATTGGATTACCTGTAAACTGAATTGGAAAATAACTATTCCAGGGATCGTCATCTTCTTCAGATGACTTTCCCCAAAAATTTTCCAATTGTCAAAAAAGACGATATGTAAAAAAGGGAAGTTTCACTTTTATTGCGTCTTTATACGGGCGTGAAGCATGTTAAAAATGCAATAAAAGTGTAATTATCATACTAATGATTATTTTTGATTATAATGCCGAAAGACATTTGATATGTAAAAAAGGGAAGTTTCACTTTTATCAAAACCACAAAGAATGAAAATATGTTTGAAGCATTGAAATATATATTTGTATTATGGAAGTAGTATGCTTTGAAGATTTTTTATCACACTGGTGAACTACAATAAATTTGCATTTGATATATCGTATAAGATTGCTCTCACTTTATGCGAATTATTCGGTTCTGGATATTCTTAATACCTTCCGAAATTCTCTGAAAATAAGTAATATTTCATGAAAAAACTCGGAAAATGAAATCATAAACAGTGAAATTTGAGAAGTTTATAGCATCTGTTACTCTTTCAATAAAACCAATATCTAGGCACGAAAAGACACTGAAAAAGAAATCATAAATAGGAAGATTTGAAATAAGATATTGTTTAGATTAGTTTAAATGTAACAAGATAAATATATATATAAAGTTAGTTTGGAAAGAAGAATCCCCAAATTTCGATTGCATCTGGCTTGAATTGGTGTTTTCCAGCCAAAAATTCCTTTGCTGCTTTGCTTCCGTACTTCAAACCAACTCCAAATGAGTTTTCTATAGCAGAAGAACACTCTTCAAGTGACTTTCCACTGATTTTGAGGTCTTCTCCACCAAATGAAATATAATTCTCGGTGGAAACAGTGTAAAACGTGTCTTCTTTCTGTCCTCCGTATGGAATATAGGCATCCTTTGTCAATTGGAACAGGAATGTCGATGATTTTTCGCGTTTTGGATTGCCATCTGGTGTCCATTTGGTTCCGGCGAATCCTCCGAAGATATTCTTGCCGAATTTGATAAGAACACATGTTATTCCAACGTTGTCGACATTTTCATGTAAAGATTTCATTGTCATTCCGTGGATAAATGAGGAGAATAAGATGTGAGGCTCTGGAACGGCTTTGAATGGTAAGCAAAGGTATAATCTGTTCCTTAATTCATCATTTGTTAAGATTTGAGAGTCCTGGAATGGAACAAAATCAAATTTTGTATTCATTTCCTGGAATTTCTTGAGTTTTCTCTCAGCAATCTTAGCAAGAGATGATATATGTGGTAAATCTTCGATTTCTTCTTCATCTTCTTCAGCATTTTGATCGGAATCAAATTCATTTATTTCTCTGTTTTGAACTAAAGAAGAATTGTTCAATTTCGCTGGAACTGCCTGTGGTTTCACTTGAATTTGTCCGAAAACATCGAGATTTGCGATTCCTTCAATCTTAAGTGGCAAATCTTTGTTTTCTTTTACGAAATTCGTGTATAACTCATCATCTTTAACAGTTTGCAATACATATAATGGTTCACCTTCATCAATAGCACCTTTAACAAGGTTCTTTTGCCTTTCTAATTCGTTTTTTTTACGAATTAATTCTAATTTTGCGGATTTAACGAGATTTGCTGATTGATTTGACTGGTTTCTTGCATCATGTATTGCCTTCATGGCCATTCTCATGATTTCGTCTTCTGTTTCTTTGAGATTCTTGGCAATTTGCTGTAATTCAGCATCTTTATTCTTAATTTCGTTATCGAGGATCTGGCGGCGCTTTGTTATAAAGTCTGATTCATCCTGATGCTCTTTTACACAGTTCTTGAAGGCTTCATCGATTGGAGTTAATTTATGCTTAAGAAACTCTCTGTTAGAGTGAGATCCTTTGACTTTGCAATCAACACAAACAGGAAGTTTGCATTTGTTGCAGTAATACTGTACAGGATGGTCTTGATGTTCTGGACATTTCTGATTTTGACTCAAAGAAGTTTCTAATGGTTCTCTCTTATGGTTCTTTGTTTCTTGAGACTTATGTTGTGATGCATCGCACTTTTGGCAAAGCTTTAAATGGTCATTTGTGCAATATAATTTTGCATCTGGTTTTCCGCAAATATCGCATACGTTTCTTGATGGATTTACCTTTTCAAACTTTGGATCCCATGTAAATTTAACTAAATGGAGGTTCTTAACCTGATTTTGGTGGAAAACAACGAATTTATTATTTCCAATACGAAGAGAGTCGTATCCAGATGGAAGATTTTCTGATGTTGGTGGTGTAGAGATGTATTGAATTGAATCAAGTGGTGCTTTCATATCTTGATAATTATAAACAGCTCCTAAAGCAATTTGAGCATGATATAATACGTTCTCCCCTGATTTATTAATTTTAATATCATTGAGAGTGAATGCAAAGCCATCCTTTGGTGAAACACGAATTCCATATCTACTAACATTAGATACGTCTTGTGAAATCTCGGAAACTGGTATAAATGCATCTACAACATTGACTGGATTGTGATTTTTAATGAAATTTTCGAATTGAGTGATAATTGGCTTTAATTTGAAGTCAGAAAGCTCAGAAATCTTCAGAGATGGTGCATTGAGCTGCATTCTTAAAAGATGTTCGGTATATCTGAACTCTTCTGAAAAGGATGGGATATTTGACATAAAAATAATTATCTGTTATCAAGACGTTAACTTTACAAAATTTTGTAAAGTTGTTACAATTATATTGGCGCTTCACGCCATTAATATCATTCATTATGGAATCATCCATCACAACTAAGAACTCATGTATATTTTGTCAGCGATTTGAGAAAGAAAACTCTTCGAAAACTTGTCACTATCGATAGATTATGTATTCATCATTAGTTTAGTTAATTATCAGGTTAAATGCGGGAAAATTTTAGCCTAACCAAGGATATAATTAGTATGTTTAAGTCATATGCCAATGTTTTGTAAATTAAGCAAAATTTGTACTTGTTCATCAACTTTCTTCACATAAAATAGAAAATCCTATTGTACACATTTTGAAAGTACATTTTGTACGATTTCGTTATATAAATACGTTTAGAATTTTCTTTTCAATTTCAATTTAATCATCATGTGTTCTCAGTATATAGAGAAATATGGTGATTTCATAGATGCTTACGATAAACTCTTTCACCTTAAAGCTGATGAAACTATTGAAGTTGTTTTCGATTTGATTACAGAAATTATAGTTTCAAAATACAAAACTGCATTTAAAGATCTTATATTGAGTATTCTCACTGCAATCCAGTATAATTATGGATCTGTTGCACTTTATATTAAAATACTTAATCAAATCTTAGCCAAGTATGCATTTTCATATAAAAATTTATTACAAGATAGATATATAAGCGGCATTTCACAAAGATTGCGTTTAAATATTTCCATAAATTCTGATATTTCCAGCCAAGTTGATTTTAATAGAGGATCATTTCCAAAAGAGAACGAAATTCAATACATTATCATGCATGACCAAATTGATAAATTTAGAGAATACATTTCTGAAAATTCATTGGAAGGTGTATCAATAAGTTTGCCTATATTTTTTAAATTTTTTAGTACAATTGATCCATTTTCACCTATTGAAGCTTGCTGCTACTTTTGATCAGTGAATATTTTTAATTTCATGACTTCGAATTTAAGGGTGCACACGAGAGGATCATGTAAACTTCAGAATTTAGAACCTTATTTTTAGGCATGATCTTGGCTACCTATTTAGGCTCGAAAAGCAAAAAATATCAAAAAATACAACTTGACTCCATTATGACCCTTTCATGGAGGTAGTTTTTATCCGCTAGTATTTTCCCTTTGAATCTCTTTACAATTCGAAATCAAATTCAAATCTCAGTAGAAGAAAGGAAGAATCGACTTACTACGGTTGTAATACGAATAAATACATATATTTAATTATTTTTATTTACATAATAATTGTTTGAAGCTCATATTCCATCAAATTTTTAAATAAAAACATTAAAATGTTGAAAATGTTCATATATTTTAATAGGGTTTCGGCACTTTATTGAGGAATTACTACATACATAGTCGAACTGAACTTGATATTTTGAAATTTAAATTATTTATCAAAATTAAAATTTAACTTGAAATTTATAATTATTTAGTCATATTTTGCATAATTCTAAGTAGATTTTGTAAAAAATCAAGAAAGAAAAATTTTAACGTGCTTTATTTTTTCTTTTTTATAATAATACATATTATTATATAATTAACATATTCATAATGTTTCACCCTTTCAAAAATATAATCCTCCTCCTCGCAAATAAACGTACATACGGGTGGCCTCTTTTTTCAAAAAATTAAAATTTGAAATTTTGGGCTCAAATATTAGAGATTTTTTCAACCTTCAACGATATATGTTGTCTATATCAGACCTCCTTTCTTTTTGATACTTAACATTGTTCCTAAATCTTAGCCGTTAAGGCTGTTCTGAAAATATTTTTTTTTTCGAAAAAATTCGAAAAAAATTCTTAAAATTCAAAAATCCCTTAATTCATGAGGATTTTGGGAAAAAGTTTTTACATGAACATGTGTATATTATATGAAGTATATTGATAAGGTAAAAATCAAATTTTATTGCATATTCATCGAGAAAATAAACTAACGAATCCCTCAAAATTGAGAGGGTAATCCTCCTCCTCTCAAATAAACGTACATACGGGTGCACCCTTAAACACAGAAATCACAGAGAAATGCCTTAAATATTCATTTATTGGTAATAACACAGACATCATCAATGAATGTATGAAAGATATTGAAGTTCATTATTCAGACTTGGAACCAATCATTTGTTCACATAACAATAATTTCCTTAAATATGTCATTGACAAAGGAATATTTAATCTTGGTAATTATAGTTACATTGAATTAGGAATACTCAAGTCGCAGAACTTGAAAGCTGCTCTTATGATGTTTGATGATGACACTGATTCAGTTATGCCATGGTGCGTTGCTTTTCCCCAGTTTAATGACATTATAAATAATGATAACTTTAATTTCTTCAAAAAGACCAAAGATAATAGAACTGTCCTTCATTTTGCAGCTTCATATAATAATATTAATATCTGCAATTATTTATCAACTTCAACAACAATAAACCAAATTGATGTTAATGCAACCGATACTGATTTTGAAAATACTGCACTTCATTATGCAGGAGAAAATAATTCAAAAGAAATTGCAGAGTTTCTTATTGCGCATGGAGCTAATCTCAACTTAAAAAATAATCAAGGAAAAACAGCTCTTCTTATTGCATTGGAAAGGAATAATAAAGAGACAGCAGTAGCTCTTATTCAGGGCGGCGCAAATGTCAAAAAGAAATGTAAAAATGGGACGTCTGCACTCCATTTCGCTGTAATAAACAATTGGAAAGATATAGCAGAACTTCTTATTTCGCATGGAGCTGATATCAATGCAATTGCTCGAAATATGGATTCAGTTCTTTGTACTGCTGCAAGATATAACAGGAGAGAAATAACTGAACTCCTTATTTCTCATGGTGTAAGTATTTTAAGTCCACTTAATCAAACGGTTCTCCATGTCGCAGCTCAATGCAATAGTAAAGATATCATAGAACTTCTTATTGCTAATGGTGTTAATATCAATACAAAAGACAAAAATGGAGAATCTGCCCTCCATTATGCAACCAAATATGGTAATAAGGATGCAACAGAACAACTTATGGTATTGTCCGCTGATATTAATGCGAAAAACAATCAAGGAAAAATTGCACTTCACTATGCAGTGGAGAACAATAATAAAGATATTGTAGAGTTTCTTGTGATGCATGACGCAGATGTCAATGCAAAAGCTAGAAATTTAGAGACAGCTCTTCATATGACAGCAAGATTTAATAATAAACAAATAGCTGAACTTCTTATTTCACACGGTGCTGATATCAATGCAAGAGCAAAAATGGAGAAACGGCTCTTCATATTGCCGCAAGATTAAACAGTAAAGAGACAGTAGAATTACTTATTTCACATGGTGCCGAAATTAATTCAAGGGATGTCGTTGGAAAAACTCCACTACATTATGCAATAGAATGTAATAAAGAAGGAACCAAAGAACTTCTTATTTCACTTGGTGCTGATACATCTGAAATAGACAAATATTGTAAGCCTAATGTTCAACCTTCACCTGAAAGTATAAAAGCAGCAAAAAAGAAAATACAAAAGCAAAAGCTTAACCAAAAGAGAAAACAAATCAGAAGGCAAATATCATTGGAGCCATATAAATATTATTAGACTAACTCAGATTATATACAGAATACATCATTTATTGTCATTGTCCAAAAGTAAACATGTTCCAATATTTAACCCCGAAGATTATGAATCAGGGAAAAAAGTTTAAAATAATATTAAAGTGTTTATTGAAGGTCTTAAACTTAATGAATTCTTCTTTTTAATAGATCAATGAGAGTAAACATTCAGTATTTCTACAGATATATGATCACACAAGGGAAGATGCTCTGATACCAAAAATATTCTTTCAAGGAGCTGAATCTTGAAGAGTTTCATGTTGTCAAACCTCAATAGTCTATCGATTCAAAATAATAATTCGATTTTGAAATTGATATAAGCTTTGAATACATGATAATCTTTTTGAGATGCAGGGTAATAATTTTCTATGCTGTCACACCTTCAACGCCGATTCGAATATTAAAATTATTGAAAGTTCTGAATTGAGTCGATGAACCACCTGATTTCTTTTATTCATCATATGCACTAATAATTCTAAAAAAAAAAAAAAAAAAAAAAAAAAAAAAAAAAAAAAAAAGGTAGTGGGGCTTCCAGGCACTTCGTGCCTTCTAGCCCCGAAGATGTTTAGTATAAATGAAGTCTTAGAGGACAAACATGACTATGAGTTTTGATATGACAAGATAGAATATGAGAGAGGTCCTATAAACCGGAGAAAGTGTTATATAAACATCTGTCATATTACTCAGAATATTATACAGAATTCAATAAAAATATATTTTAGGTGAAGAGGTGAGATTTCACCTGTTTTTTCACCTCATTTTTCACCTCTTGAATTTTCATGAATTTCATCGTAAAGACTTTGTCAAGATTTCATCGTAAAGACTTTGTCAAGATTTCATCGTAAAGACTTTGTCAAAACTTCATCGTAAAGACTTTGTCAAGATTTCATCGTAAAGACTTTGTCAAAACTTCATCGTAAAGACTTTGTCAAAACTTCATCGTAAAGACTTGTCAAGATTTCATCGTAAAGACTTTGTCAAAACTTCATCGTAAAGACTTTGTCAAAACTTCATCGTAATGAGCGTAAATCAGACAAAAATATATTTTAGGGTAGAAGGGTATATCTACCCCGTTTTCTACCCTCTTTTCTACCCCATATGTACTTACTGAAAAAGTATGTGTTCCATCTGTCATTTTACTCAGAATTTTACACCAAAAATATATTTTAGGTGAAGAGGTGAGATGTCACCCGTTTTCTCACCTGTTTTCTCACCTCTTGAATTTTCATGAAATTTACACCAAAAATATACTACTAGGGTCATTTACGAAGAAATCTCAACAAAGTCTTTACGAAGAAATCTCAACAAAGTCTTTACGATGAAATCTTGACAAAGTCTTTACGAAGAAATCTCAACAAAGTCTTTACGAAGAAATTCATGAAAATTCAAGAGGTGAGAAATGAGGTGAAAAAAGAGGTGAAATCTCACCTCTTCACCTAAAATATATTTTTGGGTCATTTACGAAGAAATCTCAACAAAGTCTTTACGAAGAAATCTCAACAAAGTCTTTACGAAGAAGTCTTAACAAAGTCTTTACGAAGAAGTCACAATAAAACATCTGTCGAAAACCGCTTTTTAACTTCACTTAAAATGCCACGTAAGCTACGTAAGAATATACGTAAGAGGAAGAGAGCATTGAAACATCCAATAGTAAAACTGACACCACAACAACAATTGCAACAACAAATGCTGAATGACCCCACTATGTTGCAACAAATGTCAAGCAATCCTATGCTTTTAAACCGAGTTGTTGGTGCACAGAGTGGAGGTTTAAGAGCGGCACTTTTAGCGAAAATGGCAGGCTATGGTGGAGCTGCAGACGGAACAGCCTATAACCCTCAAAGTCAAATGAATTTGAGTTCACTCAAAAATCAAATAACAGATGTCAAAAAGTCAAACATAGACATACAGAAGCAAATAGGTGAAAACGAAAAGAAACTAGAATATGACAGACACACAAAGAAACTCAATGAGTTAAACGTAGAGAAAAAGAAGAAAGAAGAACAACTGAAAGAACTAAGTACAGAGGAATATGCAAAAAAAGTGTCAGAAAAAGCAACAGAAGTAGCAAAAATGGAACAAGATGTCATAAATTTGAAAAACCATACTACTCAATATAAAATACTGAAAGATGAAGAGATAAAACAAAAAGCCCTGAAGACATATATGGATAGCGATGAGTATAAAAAAGAAGTTGAAGCAAATGTAAAGGCAGAAAAACTTTTACAGTTGCAAAACCAAACCGTACAGTATGAAAACTTAGCACAAGAAAGTAAAAATAACGACGCAGCCATGCAAAAGGCAATGAAAAGCGCAGAATATATAAAAGCTAACAATGACTGGTTAGATGCCCAAGCCAACGCTAAAGCAGCCCAGCTTATAGGGTCAATAAGGACAAAAATACAAGCGGATGAAGACAGTTCAAATGAAGCTTTAACAAATGCTGACTTTAAGAACGCCTTCGAAGCTCTTCATAGTAAGGTGAAACAAGTGAACGACTTCTCATCTGGAAAGAAACTGAAGTCTGAAGGTTTCGACAAAGAGTTAAAAGAAGTAGCACAAAATATGACGAAAATAACAGATGCAGCAACGAGACAGGCAGTTCAAAGTGCCTATGACGCCGTTAGAGCAACTGTTGTGAAAAGTCAAGAAAAAGAGTTACAACAGACCAAAACAGACCTAGTAAATGCTTTCTTAAGAACGAAAAGTCAGGTAGGACATTACGCTGCAGATGGAACATATGTGCCAGCTGGTGGAACTTATATACCACCAAACCCTCCAAGAGAAGCACCTGCACCAGGACTACCTAAAACATTTACATCGTCACATGGACACAGACACAGGCATGCACCAAAACCAACACAACAACAACAACAACCAACACAACAACCAACACAACAACCACCTCCACAACCAACAGTTCAAAACCCTGCACAACAACCACCTCCACAAACAGAGCAAGGACATAAAAGAAGTAGAGAACAAGGAAACCAAGAATTCTTAAAAATGCTTAAAGAAGAGTGTGGTTTCCCAGATACTGTTGACTTTAGTGACAGATATAAAGAAGCTATTGGAAAGTTCAAGGATGGAAATACTGACCCGAACCTATTTAGCTTTATGGCTCAGCACCAAAACGGATATAATCTCAAACCTGGAAAATACAAGCTCGCTAAGGGATATGATTTAATAGCATATCATCCAAATGACATGGATGAATTTACTCCGAGATATTTGATGTCAGAGCTAAATGACAATTCAACTTTCGTCATGAAACGCGTAAAAAATAGAGACGGAACGAAAGAACAAAAGCTTATGAATGCGGATGACGTAGATAGGGAAATTGTTGAAAACGGTCTCGGAATATATGAAATGCCAGCAGATGAGGTACAAGAAACTCCACAGGAAGAAGTTCAGATACAACCAGACATGGAAGAAATAGTTCAGCAACAACAGCTAGAAGAGCCTGAAGGAAACGAACAAGTCACTCCTTTGGAAACTAACTTCACAGAACTAGATGAAGATTTGGAACAGCCGAAAAATCTTGACCCTCAACAAGAGTATGCGGAGAATATGGAATATTTCCAAGAGTCTAAAAAAATTCGGCTGACATAGTAGAAGAATATCGAAAAATGTTTGCCGACATACAAAAGACTCCAACACCAGATGAAAATATTCAGCATAGAATGGAAGAACTGAAAAAAAATGTACACAAATACAACAACCCTTTTTACTTACGAGCATTTAACGTTCAATCTTCGGATGAACTCGGTGAAGATAAAAGGTTAAATTTCAAGAAAACATATAGAAATGAAACATTGTTTAAAGTTCATTCAGAACCTAACCAAGATGGAAACAAACCTACTTTTGTTTCTGCAGACGATGGAACTACAATGAGATGGGTCATAAAGCTAATCCAGATAGGTGGTTCATAAACTTACAACCACAATTCCAAGAAGTTGTAGACGCAATGGAAGTCAATGGTGAACAAGATATAGCTGGTATTTTAAGCGCGGCTTTAATGCCATTGAAAGATATGAAACATGCAGATATTTTGGACCAGTATGAAATGAACATGGCTGATGGAAATATAACACCTGACGTTCTAGAACATTTATCTCAAAGAACTACACAGAACCATAGAGATGGTATATTTGGTGAAGAGTTTAGAAAGAAAGTTAGGGAGGGAGAAGGAAGAGAACCTATTGTACATGACCTTGCAAACGAAAGTTTACAAAATGTCATAAAAACTTACTTTGCAGGCGATGAACCGAGAAGGGATGAATATTTAAGAAAACTCAAATGGACAGTACCAAATGAAATGTTAGTATTGAAAAACATGTTCCTTGACAAAATAAAACCAACTACAGAAATAAACGACGCAAGACTGAAAGATTGGGTAAAAGCTTTCCCATTCACAAAAGATATAGTTGGTAACATGGAAAGAAAACCAGAATGGCTACAAAAACATATATTTGGAAACGAGCTTATTCCATATGGACAGGCACTGTTTGAAGCGCTTGAACCGGAAACTCAGGAAAGAGTCATGCAAACAATACGCGAAGACTCAAATACAGACTATGACAAACTCTTTCTAGGATATAGGTTACCTGAGATGGGCGACCAGAGCCAAAAGGCAAAAAGGACATGGGAAATTTGCAACATACTAGATGAACATAATGCAAAGATGCAACAACTTCAAGCAGAGGGCAATGAAGGAAAAAGAAGAGTTAAAAACTCAGTCAGGAAGAAAGTAAAGCTTGGTCCACGTGGGTTCTATTATGACATATAAATCCAACTATTCTATATTTTTACTCATATGAAATGTACGCCGCTCAGAATATAACGCCAACAGTTTTGGATGCTATGAACGGAAATGTTTCCGAATGGTATAACGAATGCGACAATGCCATTAGAAGGTCAGAAATAGTTCCTGGAACTTACGAATATACAACTGCTGTTTCTTATGGAAACGTAGGTGAGTTTGGAGAAGGTTCTTCAACAACAGTAGATATTGCTTGCGACAGGTTTCATATAATTTCTATTGACAACTCTTTCTTATACGTGGAACAAGACATTGAAATAAAACCTTCTGCCAAGTTGTCTGACAAGAAAGGTTGCAATGGAATTTTCTATGTCGGATACCAATATGCTCCAGAAGTTTTCATGGGATATAAGATATATTCTAACTCTGACTTAGTTCAAACAGTAACATGGGCAAACTATGAATGGTTCGCTTTGAGAAACTCAGTACAACCACAAGCTAGAGAACAAACAGACCAGTATGCAACTATTGAGAAAATAAGAAGACTTGACCCTAACGTTCCAGGAGTTTATGTTGACCTTTCTGGACAAACTGCAGCAGCAGTAACCAAAGTAAAATTGAAACTTAGAGTTCCTTTGTCATCTTTCCTCATCTTCAGGTTTTTAAGATACTTGCCAAACTGGGCAGGAAAAATTTCTATTGAACTTACTCCAAGCAAAAATAACTTAGTCATTGCACCAACACAAGACCCATTCACTCTTACAGACGTAAAGGGAGCAAATCAAACGTCATTCGCCGAATTTTGCAAAGACAAAGTTGACTTAGACTTTGTTTCTCAAACCTCAACACTGAAGTAAACTATTATTTCAATGCTGCTGGAACTGCTTGGGACCCAGTTAAGTTCACATGCGAAAAATTTGAATGCAAGAGAATAGAAAGCAGACTTGCAGTCTATATGTTGGACCCAGATATTTCAAATGCTTTAGCTGCCAAATATATTGCAGTTCCACTTATGTTCCCTATACACCAAATATCTGTCAAAGACTTTGCAGGTGAAGTTGGAAACCAAAGTGCTGACCCAGGTGCAAGAACAGATATTGCTTTAACAACTGCAATGAAACATGCAGATACTATGTTTGTACTGTTCAGACGAACTATAAATGACTATTCTTGCTTCTACAACCCTGGTATTAAATATCATATAAACATAGATGGCAAATATTATCCAAGAGAAGAATATTCTACAGTTGAGGATATGAGGTCATACAACTTGACATTAGATGCTATGAACTTTAACAACAACTTCACAACAACCATTAACCCTGAAATGCAAAGTTCTATTATGCCATATGTGAAAGTATGGACTCATACAGGAGGTCAAAAAACTCAATAATACAAATGGAGACCGTTCAAACTTTTGGCTTGGCATTCCATTTGCTGACTCAGAAGACTTTATGGGTGGTATTTCAACTGTTGGTACAGTTCAAATACAATATACTGGTGACAGAGACGGTCCAGATGAATTGAAAGCAAAGAAGTTTACAAAACCAATAGCACTTTTCACGGAAGATGCTCTTTTGAAGATTCGTTCGATGAAACCTGCTGGGGCTCCTCAGATTGGCATAACGACAGCTTCCATCGAGCAGATTTGGCAGCAGGTCAGTAAGTTGTTCTTGAACTGACTTCTCTCCGTCAAATATTGACAGTACGCCAGTTTTGACATAATATTGTATTATAAACTTACCTTTAGAAATATCTGTAAGTTTTGTTGTTATATTTTTGTCTGCTTCAAGAACTTTCACCATTTCAGTTATACCAACTTTCTTTGCTTTATGAAAATATTTTGGTTCAGCAAAGACTGCTATTCTATAACATTTTCCATTGTTTGTGTAAAGAACTACTCTGTCAATGAACTTGTATTGTTTGTGTGTGTAAACTTTGTTTTGCTTCAATTCGAAGAGATACTCAAATACGTCCATCTTTTTATTCTAAGTAAAATGTCATTTCCTAAAAATAGAAGCGTGAGTGTTTCAAAAGGTTTAATGGCGGTGGCAGATGTGAAGTTAAATTCACCAACTCAAACAAACAGTCAAAGTGTTGTTGTCAATGTCAAAGACAGAGATGTTGAAGTGGGGAAACCATACGAAGACGAAGATGGTATAACAATAGTTCCTGTAAAAGAACAACCAACATATCCTGAAGTTAGCAGAGACTTAAGTTCTGTTGCAGATATTCGAAACGACTACCAACAACTTAAAGACAAACTTAAAACTCAGGAGAAGATTTGTCAAGCTTTGGGTATAATGTTAAACTTGGTCGAACACAACCCTGTAAAAGTGAACTCATATGTCATTGCACCTCATGAAGTTTTGAAAGAACTATTGAAACTTTTGACAGAGGCAGACGATATAAACATCAAAGAAATAGAACCCGACGTTAGTTGCTGTGGTGTTTCATATAATGTCATTGACAAGATATACGTTATGAAAGGAGGTGAAACGTTGAACTTAAATATAGTTTCCCAGACGTCATAAAAATATTTGACGACCACAACATTTCATTAAAATTTACTTGCTAAGTAAATGGCAGAAGACATAGTGGTTTATACTATTACGACTAAAAACCCTGAGTCATATAATTCTATAACAACAAACTTACAAAGTCCTCAAGGACGATATTGTAAACTGACCTTAAACACGATGACGACTAAAGCCTGTTTTGCTCTTTTGACACAGAAGACTTTGTTGTTGTGAATGGTAAAAAAATACTTCTTTGAAGATACTTACTCAGATATACCACCAACAGGTTTGTTGACTTATTTAATACTTTAAGGACGGATGTAACATGTGCTGCAACTAGAGCAGGTTTCATTATGTTTGGATGTCCGACTGAGTTTAGTATAAACGATATGAGCTATAATACAAAACTTATATCTGGTTTTTACTACCAACAGTTTCTATAACAGGAAAAGGTGTCATACAAGGTTTGTCTGTTCCATTGACTTTAAGTACACCTATTTATATATATTGTTTTCAAACTTAGGTTCAAAGTGCTATTCGAATTATCGACAGAAACTACTATGACCAAAAGATACTCATGCGTATAAACAACACTTTCTCTGCTGGTTTGCCTATTGTTCATGTCGAATGCAGAGTTTTCAGCTTTAGTAAAACTCAAACACTTTAGCAAACATAACGTTGACATTAGTCGACGCAAACTTTGTTCCTGTAAAACTTTTATGTCCTATGTATTTGTCAATGACGGCAGAAAGTTTCGAATTGGAAGATGCAACTTGGTGAAAGTATTGTACTACAAGAACAACTTCAACAACAAATGCAACAAATGGAACAAATTGCAACAACAAAGTCAAGATAAAAAATAGCTCAAGAATAAAAAATATATTTTTTTATTTTATTTTGAAATGTACGCTGAGTTTGTTGGAACAGACCGTTGGAAAACTTGTTTGTTAGATGAGAAATATGAAATTCACTGTTGTGAGTCATTTGAAGTCAGAAACAAAAAGACAAAAAAGAGTTTTAAGCGGATGGGGAGCGAAATGACGGATATGCTATGATGAGGATGGGGTGGAAAAAAACTATTTTAAACATATTGTCATTGCAAACTCATTTTATACCGAACCTAACAATCTACCTCTTGTAGACCATATAAACCATATAAGAAACGACAATAGACTTGAGAACTTGCGTTGGGTCACATGTTCTGAAAACAATAAGAACATAGGCAAATTTCGAGATATTGTATTCGAATTTGTCGACGAACTAGAAGATGAAGCAATTGAAATTACAGACTATGGCAAGCATGCGTTTGAGTTTTACTACTACAGCGAAGAACAAGACTCTTTCTACTTTTATACCGGCGTAAACTATAGGAAATTACAAGTATATTTTACTAAGACGGGCTATGCTCATGTAAACGCTAGAGATACAGATGGAAAATACGTTCGAATACTTCTTAACAAATTCAAGAAGCTATATGGCATACCATTTTAAAACGTTTTTTTTTAAAAAAATATTTTTTTATCCGATAGAAAAGATGGCAAAATTCATCTCAGTAAATAAGTACATGACAGAAGTCAAAGAAGAACTAGACCCATTCGCTTATTTGAATGTTTACTTCTACCATTTTGAAAAGTCTTCATTCAGCAAAGTTTGGAACATCGAACCAGTTAAGTTTGCTATTGTGACTAAAAATGGTGCGAAATTTGAAGACTTAGACATAGAAGGTTTGTTAGCAGTCAAAGAAAATTTTGACAGAAGGTTTTCAAACCTTAAGAAGGCAAAGCATACAAACTTGTTATACCTTATGAACCAAAGAAAGCAGACGACTATGAATATTATGAGTCTAAGATAGTTGAAGTTCAAGGTAAATTGGGTAAAAAGATTTTAGAGTCTAAACCAGTGTTTGCTCCTAAAGAGGAAGAGAACATTGACATTGACCCAGAAATGTTCTAAAAATAAAATATTTATTTTTACATGTCAAATTTCTTCTTCTCTGGCTCTGGTTCTTTCTTCTCTTTCTTCTACTTTCTTTTCTTTCTTCTCTCTCTTCTTCTTCTTTTCTGGTGGAGTTATGTCAAATTTCTCAGAACCATATTTATGTAAAAGTTCTTTGTCCTTTAATAGCTCTTCTATTCTGTTTTCTATTTCATCTTCAAGAACAGCGCATGTGCCTTCTTTGCATTCTAAGAACTTTGTTGGACTTCATCTTTCCAATCGGCGTCATCTCTGTCAACAAGTCTGTCATTGACAAATTTTAAGACTGCTCTTTGTAATTTTATGGTTCTTGTCATATTCCCAGAAACAGAACTTTAGAACAAATTCACCTTTCTTGTTTACACTATGTAAGATTTTATGGTCGACAGATGTTTTGCTGTCGAAAAGCTTGTCTCGAATATAGATAGCGAAATCGCTAGACATTTTCAAAAAGATAAAAATTTTAATTTTTCTAAAAATATGTTAGAAAAAAAGTTTGCTGACATTGACAAGAAATTTGAGAATGTTTTAAACAAGAACAAGAGGAAGTTAGAAAATGCTCAGATAAAACCCATACATGAAAGTTCTTATTTGCTCAGAATGGTATAACAGGTCTAATCGCACCACCTGGTCGGGTAAGACTTTCACTTATCTTAAAATGGCTGCAAACAACAAGAACTAGATGAGAAGAACCCATTCTATGAGTTAGTTGTTATTTGTAGTACTTCTGGTCAATTTGACCAAACCGTAAATTCGTTCAAAGATATTATAAAAAAGTCTAAGTTAGTATGTATAAAAGACTCTGAGTTGTTAGATTGGATAAAGAAGTACCAAAGAAGAGTTTTGAAGTACAATGCTATAAATGAGTATGTCAATTCAAAGTTTAAAGACCCAAATGAGGAAATGCAGAGAATATTAGAGAAGAAACACTTCAGAAACAAACAGAAAGAGATAGAATACATTTCGAAGAAATTGCAATCTTACGATTGGAAGACTTACCCTCACAGATGTCTTCTTATCTTAGATGACTTTGCTTCTCATCCTTTGTTAAAGAACAGAGAACAAGACATGTGTCGAATTCTCAAGAAGCTCAGACACTTTAACATCTCAGTTGTCATTTGTGTACAGACAGCAAAGAGTTTAAGTAAGGATGTTAAAAGAATACTTACTGATATCATACTTTTCCCTGGATTGTCCGAAGACGATTTCATGGAACTTATGAAAGAGTCCATGGCAGGTAAGTTTGACAGACATGAACTATGGGAGAAGTACAAAGTCATACAAGACCCTCATACTTCTTTCAGAATTCACATCTACGCAAACAAAGTTCAAATTGTAAAAAGTCAAGCTTGAAAATGTAAGTGTTTAGTCTTAGTCTGTTGTGGTGCTGGGGCTGTCGGTTCTTCTGGCTTTGGAAGGCATTCAGGAAGAGTTCTTCCTGTCTGATGGAAGAGTTCTTCCTGTCTGATGGAAGAGTTCTTCCTGTCTGATGGAAAAACTTTTTCTGAAGTTCGACCAAAAAGTTCTCAATTTTCGAAAATTTGAATGGTTTACGGACGAACAACAAGAAAAATTTTTCCTGTCGGATGGAAGAGTTCTTCCTGTTGTCGGGAAAAACTTTTTCTGTCGGATGCAAGAGTTCTTCCTGTTGGAAGGAAAAACTTTTTCTGTCGGATGCAAGAGTTCTTCCTGTCGGAAGGATTTGACGAGGCAATTTACCTAATTTGAGCTACCTGAGCCATCTGAAGTCAAGCTTGAAAAATAAATGGTTCATTTACTCTGCTTGTTTGAAGTTGTCAAAATACTCTGTTATTTTTTCCTTTAACAATGGCAAATCTTCTTTGAATGTAAGTATTGTACAACCTTTCATATCATAGTGTGTTTGAGGTAAAGTATCTTGAACTATCTGTTTAACATCTTCATTTGGTGTCATTGAAATCGGTAAGTTTTCGCGATAGAACCAATTTCTGTCAGATTTGTAAATCTTAGCTAAGTCGTAAAAGCTTTTGTTGTTTTTTCTGACTAAATGCAACATAACCATATCTCTGTCTTTTCATTTTCCATCTCTTCAAGTGTAAATCATATACTTATAGTTCTTTTCCTTTCCTTTTGGTACCGAACGTGGTATTCTTTTCTGTATGTTTTTGTCTTTGGATTCAATGACTTCATCTTTTGCTTGAAGTTTCTTTTTCCATCTCTTCACGTTCTTGTCTATGAAATTTCGTCAAGAAGTCTGTAAATATACCAAGCATAACGAGGCGAAGCCCACATTGCAACAGCATTTACAAGAAGTCTATGTACATACCAACCTCTTAAATTTATTGGCAAATTTTTACGATTTTCATGTGTTTTATGCAAGGCCGATAAAAGTCGGTCTAGAGAAATTTCACTGTTTTCATGAGTTTTAGGCGACCCCGAAGGAAGTCGGTCTCGCTGTGCTTCACTCAAAAGTTCTTGTGTGCTTTGGTTTTTGAACCAGTCGTCTGCGTGTTTAGTATCTGGAGCAAAACATGCTGTCAAAATACTTTGCATTTGGTACATATCGTCTTTGACCGAACGAATGAGACGGAGTTGTTTGTTAAACTGTATGTACTCGTATTCTTCATTTATAGCTTCATGGACTATAACTGTTGTTGTGTTCTCTGTTGTTGACATATCTGTCCTTACATACAAAATAAAAAAAAATAAATAAAAATAAAACTAACTTTATTTTTCTATCTTGTAATAAAAGACCAAAATAATACGCTTTACATGTATTTTTCAGCAACTTCGTCAAATAATTTTATAGCTTTACCTATCTCATCTACTTCAAACGTTTCTTTACCTTTCGTGGGAGCACCATACATTTTCTCAAACTTTTCGAGTAGTTCTGTTTCAGCAGCTCTCATATCGTTAACAAACACAACCTTAACTCTATTGACTGTACTGTCATATCTTTGAGTTATATTATATGTTCTTCCTATCTTATATCTCTTTGTATTGAAGTCCTTCGGTTTCTGAACGATGTAAAGTAAGCCTTCACTGCAACGTTCCGTATCGAATGAACCATATGTTATGAAGTTATATCCAACAACTGGGTCTAACCATAACAAAACTATTGGTATAAGACTTTTGTCTATAAGATATGCTGTAGTTCCATAGAATCTTACCGATATCATAAGCTCAGGATTTCTTGTCAAAATTTTCTGAGTAGAAGCAATTCTTAACCCAGTCGTGGGATGTTTTCTTTCCAGATGGAGATATAATGTCTGACAAAGAATATTTGTTGTATTCTTTGAGTATCTTACGTTTAAATCACCTATTCTAACCACTTTGGTCTCATTGTCTATCTTTTTAACTGTTTCAAAACTCAATGTTGTCATTTCCTGTTCTTACATACAAAATAAAAAAATATTTTATAAAAACTAACTTTATTTTTTCTGTCTTAAGGAAATTCATGAATTTCATACGGAATCCCTTCTCTCGGTTTCCGAGGGAAGCAAGCATATGCCATTTTACTCAGATTTTTGTTGCTGAATTCAATAAAAATATATTTTAGGTGAAGAGGTGAGATTTCACCTGTTTTTTCACCTAATTTTTCACCTCATGAATTTTCATGATTTCATCGTACATGTTTTGTCAAGACTTCTTCGTACATGAATTTTCATGATTTCATCGTAAATGTTTTGTCAAGACTTCTTCGTAATGAGCGTAAATGACCCAAAAATATATTTTAGGTGAAGAGGTGAGATTTCACCTCTTTTTTCACCTCTTTTTTTCACCTCAGTTATTTTATAAGCGTTTTACATGAATTGTACGATGTATATTTGAAATCCTAAACAATTTCGTAGCTTCTATTTCTTCTTTTAGTATGTCAAATGTTTTAACGATACCGAAAGTTTCTTTATACTTCTTCTTGACGTCAGATAGAAGGAAATCTTCTGCTGTTGGATAGTTTTTGTTCAGAAATGCTAACATGTCCATTTATCTTCTGCTGGTTTTTCTGCTTCTTTCTTTAAATCTGCATAGTCGTTTCGCATACGTTCTATCTCTTTGACAGAATAGTTATATTTCCTCATTGCTGCTTTACATTTAGAACATTGCGGGTTCATTTTTGCGTTATATTCTGAAACCTTACCTGCTAAAACAACTAAGGCGTCAATTGCTCTCTTCATCTCGAACATAGCGGGTTTTATTTGTTCGTTCCATACCTTACCCCTACTATCTTTATCTCTTATTTCCCAAACACATTTTGCAACTAACGAAACAAAGTTGTCGTAGGTCTTAAATTCTTCAGATTTGTATATGTCAGAGATGTTCTTATATACCATGTCGCAATCTTTGTCCATGACTTTGTGGTTGCAATGAAATCCTAGAAACTCATAGTTTACCTTTCGTATGAACTTCTTTATTTCTACTGAGTCAGTTGGTTTCACTTCTATTTCATCGAATTCAGGAATAGTGAGCTTTGCTGCTGAATTTCAGGAAGTTTAGGTAGATGGTCGATGAGGTCCTGCATTTCATAAAGATACTGTTCATTTGTTTCATCTTTTGCAGTGCAATCTAAATCTCCTTGGAGAAGTTCTTGCTTTATCTTTCTGGATTTCTGTTTCGAAAGTATATGAAGAAGGAATGAAGCTTTCATCTCTACTAACATAGATGTGGGTTCATGACTAAAGAGTTTGGTGCTGTTGTTGCTAACATGTTCTTACAATAAAAATAAAAAATATTTTTTTAAAAAAACCAACTTTATTTTTTATTTCGGGAAAATTCATGAAAATTCATGAGGTGAAAAAACAGGTGAAAAAAGAGGTGAAATCTCACCTCTTCACCTAAAATATATTTTTGCTGAAAAAAATGAGTTTTGGTTGAAAAAACAGGTGGAGCCAAAAGTGGCTCGACCTCAAAACAAGCATTTTGTGAAGAATATACCAACCGGCGGAAAACAGCGGGTTGCTTTTTATACAAAATTCAACAGGTGAAAAAACATGTACGTTCATGTTTGACAAAACATATACGAAGAAGTCTTGACAAAACATATACGAAGAAGTCTTGACAAAACATGTACGAAGAAGAAGTCATGACAAAACATTTACGAAGAAGTCATGACAAAACATTTACGATGAAATCATGACAAAACATATACGATGAAGAAGTTTCGACAAAACATTTACGATGAAATTCATGAAAATTCATGAGGTGAGAAAAGAGGTGAGAAAACGGGTGAGATGTCACCTCTTCACCTAAACATTATTTTTACTGAATTTAGCAACAAAATGAACGAGGTCAGGATGTATGTTGCTGAATTCATTCATAACACCCTTTGTAAGCTCATAAAATGTTTGTTTTGAGGTCGAGCCACTTTTGTTCTTTGTTTTTCAACCTGAAGCATTTAATATATGTAAAAATATATGGTTTTAAAATGGTATGCCATATAGCTTCTTGAATTTGTTAAGAAGTATTTGAACGTATTTTCCATCTGTATCTCTAGCGTTTACATGAGCATAGCCCGCCTTAGTAAAACATACTTGTAATTTCCTATAGTTTACGCCAGTATAAAAGTAGAAAGAGTCTTGTTCTTCGCTATAGTAGTAAAACTCAAACGTATGCTTGCCATAGTCTGTAATTTCAATTGCTTCATCTTCTAGTTCGTCGACAAATTCGAATACAATATCTCGAAATTTGCCTTTGTTCTTATTGTTTTCAGAACGAGTAACCCAACGTAAATTTTCAAGTCTATTGTCGTTTCTTATATGGTTTATGTGGTCTACAAAAGGTAGATTGTTAGGGTTCGGTATAAAATGAGTTGCAATGACAACATGTTTAAGATAGTGTTTTCCACCCATCTTCATATCAGCATATCCGTCATTTCGCTCACATTCGCTTAAAACTCTTTTTGTCTTTTTGTTTCTGACTTCAAATGACTCACAACAGTGAATTTCATATTTCTCATCTAACAAACAAGTTTTCCAACAGTCTTTTCCAACAAACTCAGCGTACATTTCAAATAAAATAAAAAAATATTTTTTTAAAAATATACTGTTTTAAAACGTTTTTACTTCATATTTCTCATCTAACAAACAAGTTGTCTGACTGCTTGAGAGTTAGGTTGGTACCATTCGAACTTGACACTTGTAATTCCTTCAATTGCGTTCAAAATGTCTGAGTCGGAGTCAAACATTTGTTCTCTCTTTGTAGTCTTGAAAGCGTCAAGAAGTTGTGCGGCTGTTGTGACATTGCCATGTGCATAGTAAATATGACCATCTAAATCTGTTACGGTTAGTCTGAGATTGTATCCTTTCTTATTTCCGTCTTGTATGGCAGCAAGTACTCCCATGAAGCCTTCTTTGTTCTTTCCTTCGTCAAAGTTTACTGTAAAGGTTCGACCAGATGTAATTTGACTTCTAACTTCACGATACTTTTCATATGCATATCTTGTTCTTTCCATGGGAGCATGACCATCCTCTGCACTACCTTTTTTCCTTCTCAAAGGATGCAACTGTTCGTTATGTTTCCAGTAGAACCTGGCAAAGCCGTCGTGTCCTTCAACCTGCGGCTCACTAACATTGAAAGGCAAGTTCATAAGACGTTCTTCTTCTAACCTCTCTAGTCTGTTTGGATAATTGGCACGTGCTGTTTCCAAATCCATTTCGTAGCGAAGACCAGACAGTTTGTCATAGACTTTTATGGGTCTTCCCTTCCTATATTTAAACTTCTTCGAAACTCTCCAACCATATCTTTGCAACTCTGCTTTTATTCTAGCAGACCTTCTATCCATTCTATATGGGGGCATTTCAAATAAAAATAAAAAAATGTTTTTCTCTTTACTTTACGTAACCACCTGCTACCATAAGCCTTTGACGCCAACCCATACCAGCTAATGAAGGTTGGCTTGGTTTAGTTTGAAAACTAACCTTTGGTTTTGGTTTATCTTCAGTTTTTGGCTCACCTTCTTCTATTGGTTTTTCGTCACTTTTCGGTTCATTTGACTTTACCTCACCTGCAGGAACAGTTGTGTCGTCAACATCTTCATAAATATCATATGCCATTTGTTTTTGTTTTCCTTTCAACTTTTTGTGTTTGTTGTAAAGTTTAGAATATTTCGACTCTAAGTCAATGAGATGTTCTATAATGAACTGTTGGTCCGTGAAGTAAACCTTCCCATCTGTTGTCTCGAAAATTCCTTCAGACTTCAATATTTTATTTGTGAGAGTCTGTTTCTTTTTTGAGATACTAGCCGTTCCATTTCTATGAAAAGTGACTTTATAGTTAGGGTTTGTATTTCCAGACCTGGCACTTTCTATTATTGAATTTTTCTCTTCATCTGTAAGTTCTTTGACAGGTTTTGACAATGGTTCTGAACTTTTTGTTTGTGGTGTCAAATCTACCGTTTCAACTTCTTCGGTCATTTCATCTCAGTAAAAAATTTTAGTTTGGTTTGTTTTCAACTGGTTGTTGTTGTTTTTTAAGTCGGTCTAAAACTTCCTGAGGTATAGGAAGAACTTGACAAACACGTTGTGTAACTGCTGGAAGCCGACAAATCCATCTTGAACCCATTTGTCTCAATGCTGTATTGTTCATTTCATCTCAGTAAAAAATTTTACATTCCCCAAGTTTGAGGTGGTTGCGGTTGGTTATTGTTTACCCACTGTTGTGCATGGTTATATCCTCTGTTAAAGAATCTTTCACCTTGGTCCATATAGTGTCCTGCTTGGTTATAGTAGTCATTTGCTTTGTTATAGTAGTTTCCTGCTTGTCTTCCTACATTGTCCATCCATCCTTGAACTTTTCCTCTTGTTTCAGGATTTGGAATAAGATTTGCTGCATCTCGTGCTACATCCCAACCTTTCTGTACAGTTTGTATAATAGGTTGTGCTTTCTCTTTAAGTATACCTAATGTACTCAAAATCTTCCTTCCAACTCCAAATACACCTCTGGCTATTGTTCCCACTGCGGGCAAAAATCTGGATGCAACTCCTGCTAATGCGCCAAATAAACCCATTTCTTATAGGGTAAAAAATGACGAATCCAAACAAGGACCCCTATGTTTCTAAAGCGACAAAGAAAGCACTCATGGTAAAAATCTTTAGTTCAACACCAAATGCTTGGTTTATGGATATCTTGGAAAACATTCCGAGGTATAGAGAAGATGGACCACCATACTGGCTAATATTTGTTGGTCAAAACACAAGATACTGTGAAGCCATACCATTATGGTCCAAAAATATTTTAGATGTGAAAACTGCTTTGACAATATTCGTTGACAAATACCATCCAACAAAACTGACATCTGACTGTGAAAGTTCTTTCAAATCAGACGATATTAAAAACTATCTGCGTTCAAAAAATGTAAACCAATATTTCATTGTCGACCAAAACCATTCTGCTCTTGGTGTCATTGACAGTTGTATAAAAATCTTAAGAGACTTAAACCAACCACAAGGTGGTGAGGTAGATGAAATGTCATATGACGACAAATATAGACACTTCTCCATGGCAAAGATGAGACAAGTTTTAAATATTTACAATAGCCGTAAACAAAAAGGTTTGGGAAACCACTCCCCCGAAGAAATGAAAAACAACCCTGACTTAGAGAAAGACTATATATTTAATAGTTTAGTCAAAAGAGACAAACAAGAAAGAATGCCAGGCTTCAAACTTAAGAAAGGTGACAAAGTAAAAATAGAAATACCTAAACGCGACCCATATGAAAATACTATTGACTATGACAACAATGGGAACTCGACAGGTACTCGCATTCGTGTTCGTAAAAATAGAAGAAAGTATACAAGAGAATATTATGAAGTTTTAGGCAAACATGGCAAAATGTACAGACTGCAAGCAGAAGATAAAACTACTATTGTCAGACCTCGTTTCAAACTTGTCAAAGTTCAAGGTGGTATACTTTCAAAGACAGTTCCTAACAAATATAAGACAACTCCTGACGAATATGCTAAAGAAGTGGAACATGACGACTAAGCAATTCTATACCATGCGTAAACTGTCATGTAAGGTGGCATGTAGTCTTTACTTTGTCCCGTTGTTTGCGTATATCCTGAAACGCGATGTGTATGGTCTCCTTCTCCCCAAGTGTCATCCCAGTAACAATTTATAGCAAACTTAACGTCGTCTTTAACATCATATCCTTTACCTTTTGTCATTCCTGTCCAATCCCAATATCTATGCTTATGCCAACCTTCTCGAGATGTAGTTAAACTTACGTAGTGACTATGCGCAGGTAGGTTTTCACCTGAAATCGTTTTACTTCCACCTGTTTCCTTTGAAGAGTTTGCACAATACAAAAACCTGTCGACTATTTGTTCCCATGCACCAACACCAAACATTGCTTGAGGACCTCTTGCTTCCATAGATGTATAAATAGAACCTACTGGGTTCATTAAATCAAACATATGAGATATTATAGGATTGTCTCTTTTGAACTTAAAATATAGTGCAACTATTTCAGGTTTCTTCTGGTTTGTGTCAGAATATTTTTTAAAATATAATCTTATGTTTTCAGGGTAGGTAAAGTCTTGACTATAATATTTATTTCTGTCATCTGTATAATAGTATACTATTCTCGTTTTTTCTATTGCATTATATCTTTTATATCTATAATAATCTAAATATAATGTTTGCTTTTTTGGGTCTACACGTGCGTCAACACCATAGTCATAATAATATGGTGCTGGAGCTACGTTAGACAATGTCATATCCGTCATTTCATAAACTCTTAAATATTTCTTTTGTTCGTCTCCATAGAAGTTTAAGTAGCAGTTGTTGTCTAATGGAACTTTAACTTGTGTACCATCGTTCTTTATATAGCTTACATACATTTCATTGTTATTTTTCGGAATGAGTTTACACCGTATACCATTTCTTAAGGACTGTACAAACTCCCATCTAAAATATTTGTTTTCTTCATAGATAGAAAAGTCACCAACAATAGTTTCAATATTTTTTGTTGTTCCAACTAAACTTTGGTATATTTCATTGACATATGTTTTATCTGCTTTTGTCTCTAATGTTTCTTGTAAGTTTGCAATATTTGCAATGGTATGTGTATGTCCAACGGCACTTTTCCTGTTTAAGGTTTCTTGTAAGTTTGTAATATTTGCAATGGTATGTGTATGTCCAACGTCACTTTTCCTGTTTAAGGTTTCTTGTAAGTTTGTAATATTTGCAATGGTATGTGTATGTCCAACGTCACTTTTCCTGTTTAAGGTTTCTTGTAAGTTTGTAATATTTGCAATGGTATGTGTATGAGTCTTTTTAGAATATTCTTTGTCAGCTCTTGTCACTTCACTTGACATTTTATTGTCAACATATGTTTTGTCCGCTAGTTCAGGATGAGTATGTTCTTTTGTTGCATATGTTGCATCTGCTCTGTCATGTTCTTCTTGAACTTTTTCAATGACATACTCTTTGTCAGCTTTGTTGTCAACATCTGCTTTCGTTGCATATGTTGCATCTGCTCTGTCATGTTCTTCTTGAACTTTTTCAATGACATACTCTTTGTCAGCTTTGTTGCCAACATCTGCTTTCAAAAGAAGTTCATCTATAGGTTTCTCGTTTAAAGTTCTTTTTGTTGGATTTATACAAACAGTATGGTTCTTACTGTCTTGAAACAGAAACTCATCTGTCATTGGGTTTATCGTCAGTTTTAAGTTTCCTTCTTTCAATGACTCAGATATCTTAGAATAGTTTGAAAAGTTTGTTGTGTTCTTATTTAGAGCTTGCAAAATGAGTTGTCGGTTGTGTTGTATTTCTCTCATAGACGCTGTTTCTTTCGACATTTTTATTCTAGATAAAATATGCTTTCAATAGAAAAAGAAAATTCAAGAGTTGCTACAACTAAACCATTAGATGAACTTTTTACGAATGTCGGTCAAAAGTTTGAGACAGAGACCGTAAAGCATGAAGGCTATCGTTTTGACTACCCACTAAGATGGTTAAGAGACCCATCTGTCACAAAAGCTATTGGCTTTCGTAGAATGAAGTTCATTTCAGAAGCCATACATGGTTTCCCATTTACGGTCGCTTTTGAAATTCGATACTATAACAAAGAAAAACATACGTATGAGAAATTTGAACAGGGAAAACTTTTACAAGTGAATTTGCTTGTAAACTTAGAAACAACTCTTCAAGCTTTTCAAGAAAAAATAAACGATATCTATCTCGAATATGCAAAACAGTACAACATTGACGAAGGAGAGTACCATCTCGATATTGTTTATGACAGGAAAAATGCAACTGTTAAAATCAATAGAATAGAAGACCTTGGAGAAGACGTTTATATTTCTACAAAATATAACAACTTGGCATGGTATAGATTTTTGAGGATGTTAAATCAGCCTGCAGAATATCCAGTACACCCGGACTTTTATGAAGTCGAAAACCCTAATGGAACATATGAAAATGTTTTCGACTCAGATGCTATTATAGTTCATGCTTCATTTTCTGGTGCACAAAACTCTTTTTTATGCTTGGCAAATGACTTTTACGAAAAACCTACAAAGCTATACGAACCACCAAGTGGAAGTATTTCAGACTTTCAAGTATGGTTTACTACAGATGGAAGAAAGAGAATAATTCCATTATACCACGCGTTTTACTTAGAACTTAGTTTCATATACAACTACTATCGAACGGTAAAAATATGATTTTTTAATACGGTTGAGGTGTTGGATTTGGTTGCCAACTAGACTGTGGTGCAGGTTCAGGCTGTTGTATAACAGGAGCTTGCTCTTCTGGTTCAGGGTCTTTAGGTATAATACCAACGAACTGACCTACTCTTTTACCAATATTTTTGACACCGTTCCAAATTCCTCTTCCGACAGATTTTATTCCATTCCATATACCTCTTCCAACATTTCGAAAGAAGTTTCCTATTCTTCCAAAGAAACCCATTTTACTATATGTAAAAATCTAATGTCCGCCTAGTCTTTTGCGTTTCCTGTTGAGTTCCATAGCATTCTTTAACTGGAGCTCATACATTCTGTTTCTCCTCTGGTAGAAAACATATTCTGGGTCAACTCCTGTGTTCGCGTCATCTGCATAAAGTTGTTTATATCCCACTTCAGGGTTTGTATAAAACTCTTTCCATCTCATATTTGCATACCATGGTGGCAAACCTAACGCAGCGTCATTTGACATGGCAGTTTGCATTTGTACATCTGTTGGCACTTGACCATAGTTTGCCATTGCAGTTTGTATTCTAACTTCATTTGGAATATTCTCTGGGTTTGGTTGTCCAGGTTGCTGTGCATTCGCTAAGTTCTGTGCGTCCATTTAATATTAGATAAAAATATCTCTTACGAGTACATATACTGGACATTTGCAGGCATTGGTTCATCTTCATATTCTCTATATCTTTCTGCCACGTCAAATAAGTAAATGACACAATGGAAAAAACCTAAAACAAGTAGTCCTATTTCAAACCACATTTACTTACCAATAAAATTTCTTTGTTATGACACTTTTTCCGGTTTATAGGACCTCTCTCATATTCTATCTTGTCGTATCTAAACTCATAGTCATGTATGTCCTCTAACCATCTCATGACACTTTCCAAACCACTTTTATCGGATGTAAAGTAAAAGCATGGATGGTTATGTAAAACGTCTAAAGTTTCTAAAGAGTCTCTCAAAGTCCAGTCTACTTGGTATTGAAAATCGTATGTGTTATAGAACGGCGGGTCCACTATAAAGAAAACATTTTCCTTGTTTTTATATTTTTCATACAACTCTGTCCAATGACATCTCACAAACTCTATACCCTCAGTATATTTTTCTATGTTCTCTTTGAAAACATTTGTATAGTTAAGATATAAAACGTTTGACATAAGTGTTTCAATGTCATGAACTCTTATAGAACCACTATACAATAGTCTAGAAGATATACTATCCCAGTCAATATACTCTGCTTTTTTCAAAACCTCTCTCACAATATTTTTCTTATCTAATGGTATACGTTCCATCTTACCTATAGGTATCTTTTCTTTTAACTCTTTCAATATTTTGTTTGTGTCTGGTATATGTTTGAGACGGTTCATATAGTTGTCGAAGTCATTGCATATAATCTTTGAGTCAGGAAATATTGTATGGCACAAATGAGATATATAGAAACTTCCACCGAACAAATCTACAAATGTTAGACCATTCGGTAGTTTCTTAAGTTCTCTCAATATAATATCTTTACATCTACTCTTATTTCCAAAGAACGGTAACGGTGGTTTTGTAAAATTCATTTTATATATATAATAAAAATGTTTTTTCCCTGAAAAGTGACAGAAAAGTGACAAAACATGAAAACATATATATTTTGTGAAAAGCTCCTGGAAGACCCGTATATAAGAACTTCAGATGGAACACATACTTTTTCAGTAAGGACATATGAGGTGAGATGTCACCTGTTTTCTCACCTCATTTCTCACCCGTTGAATTTTCATGAATTTCTTCGTAAAGACTTTGTTAAGACTTCTTCGTAAAGACTTTGTTGAGATTTCTTCGTAAAGACTTTGTTGAGATTTCTTCGTAAATGACCCAAAAATATATTTTAGGTGAAGAGGTGAGATTTCACCTCTTTTTTCACCTCATTTCTCACCTCTTGAATTTTCATGAATTTCTTCGTAAAGACTTTGTTAAGACTTCTTCATCTAATTTCTCATGAACTTTCTTGTCTATGTTTTGTCAAGATTTCATCGTAAAGACTTTGTTGAGATTTCTTCGTAAATGACCCTAGTAGTATATTTTTGGTGTAAATTTCATGAAAATTCAAGAGGTGAGAAAACAGGTGAGAAAACGGGTGACATCTCACCTCTTCACCTAAAATATATTTTTGGTGTAAAATTCTGAGTAAAATGACAGATGGAACACATACTTTTTCAGTAAGTACATATGGGGTAGAAAAGAGGGTAGAAAACGGGGTAGATATACCCTTCTACCCTAAAATATATTTTTGTCTGATTTACGCTCATTACGATGAAATCTTGACAAAGTCTTTACGATGAAATCTTGACAAAGTCTTTACGATGAAATCTTGACAAAGTCTTTACGATGAAATTCATGAAAATTCAAGAGGTGAAAAATGAGGTGAAAAAACAGGTGAAATCTCACCTCTTCACCTAAAATATATTTTTATTGAATTCTGTATAATATTCTGAGTAATATGACAGATGTTTATATAACACTTTCTCCGGTTTATAGGACCTCTCTCATATTCTATCTTGTCATATCAAAACTCATAGTCATGTTTGTCCTCTAAGACTTCATTTATACTAAACATCTTCGGGGCTAGAAGGCACGAAGTGCCTGGAAGCCCCACTACCTTTTTTTTTTTTTTTTTTTTTTTTTTTTTTTATTCTGATTTAAAGATCTAAAATATAAAAGGATCTTGGAAAATCCGTTATTTTTGCTGGAATGACATCGCTCTTTGATTACGCAGCAAAGGATGATGTTTTTAACCTCAAAAAGCTTATTAACTCAGGTGCTGACATCAACCGAACAAATGAAAACAACGAAACAGCGTTACATTTCGCAGTAGTCAAAGGAAATGTCAAAGCAACAAGACTGTTAATTTCATGCGGAGCAGATCTTAACATTCAGACAGCTGTATTCGGCGAAACCCCATTACATTTGGCTGTTCAACAGAATAATCGTGAATTAATCAATTTATTATTAGACGCTGGCGCTGATCCGAACGTTAAGAATTGCGATGACGAAGGACCAATCTTTACAGCTATTCGTTGGGGAAACCCAGATATAATATCACTTCTTGCAGATAGAGGTTGTATTCTTAACGACGTCAACAAGTTTGGACAGACACCATATGGTGTAGCAACTCATTTCCAAAGTCGCAAATCTACAAGCGCTCTTGTTAGCTGCGGTGTAACTCCACAGATTTCAGGAGTTCCAAGTATTCTTTCACTCGATAAGATGAACAAGCCACTTGTTGGTGGATCTGAAAAGAAGAAAGTTTTCGGATTCCGCCAATCACCGCCAGGAATTTCAGATCTCTTCGAAGTCGTTTCTACAAATCAAGTCCAAGTTTTACAAGATCAGCTTAAGAAAGGTATCAAAATCAACGAAGTTGCTAACTTCAACAAAGAAACTCTATTACATTCTGCTGTTTTATATGGTTCTACAGACTGTGTTGAAGTTTTGATTCAAAATGGCGCACTCGTTAACGAGAAAACAGAGTTTGGTTTGGAATCCCCACTACAAATTGCCATTCGCGAAGGCTTTTTCGATATATTCTTCCTCTTAATTCGTAATGGTGCAGATATCGAGTCAGAAAACTGCGATGGCGAAACTCCAATCTTCCAAGCAGTTAAAGCTAACAGAATAGAAATGTTTAGAGTCCTTGTTCGTCGTGGAGCAGACGTTAACCATCAAAATGTCAGTGGATTTACTCCAATTAACTTTGCCGTTCTTGCATCCAACAAGTTCATGGTCGAAGCATTATTATTCTACGGAGCCACATTCCCACAAGGCCAATTCAACCCTTACATGTTCGCATTTAAAGCTGGAGATGACGAAATCGCGAACATCATACAATGCGAGAGTCCAAACCTTGCAGAAGAGACACGTTTACCACCAAACTTGTTCCAGATCATCAAAGCAAACAACATGGATGAACTTCAAGCTCTAATTACAAAAGGTTTCCGTCTTGACCTTGTTGATAGCCTTGAAGGTTCTCCATTGCATTGCGCTTGCAGAGCAGATGCTATTGATTGCGTTAAATTGTTGATTGAAAGTGGAGCCGATGTAAATATCATTGATATTCAGAATCGCGAAACTCCATTTATGACAGCGATCAATTCTCAATCAGAACAAAGCATCAGAGAGCTTTTGCAGAATGCAGATGCCGATCTCGTCAATGTCAGGAACAAAGAAGGTGAAACATCATTGTTCTACGCGGTCAGAAAGAACAATTACAACCTTGTTATGGATTTAGTAACAAAAGGTGCCGAAATCAACACTTATAACAATAATGGTGTTACTCCTCTTTACGTTGCAACAGGCCTTAAATACACAGACATCGCGAGGTATCTTATGGACAATGGAGCAGACATTACATGCGAAATCCATCAGTCCATCAAACTCGCACAAGATATGAATGAAAGAGAACTTGTTGATGTTTTGTCATCTAAACCAGTTACTCGAGATAATTCTAGAACAGCTCGTTCTGATCTTCGAAAGTCAAGACTTGGCTCTAGATGCACAACAGCGTCAACACAAGGAAGACAGAGTTCTTTGACAATGAGATCAGGAAATACAACATTGAATAATAGTAGTACATTAGCTAATGCTCTTGCAAATACATATGGAACAATAACTCTTGGAAGAGATGAAGAAAAAACATTCCAACTTCCTGAGAATTTCCAGGAAGGTTTGTGCGTTGTTTGCCAGAGAAACAAAGCTACTCAGAAGCTTATTCCTTGCAACCATGTTTGTACTTGCCATGGATGCATCAAACAGTTCATCGAGATGCAGATTCCTTGTCCGTTCTGTGGCCTGAAATTCTATGCTACAAAGCCAGCGGGAGAGTAATAAAAATAAACATTTCTTTTTTTATCTTTTTCTATGCAAAACAGCTCCATCTTTTATATCATAACGCGACACATTAAACAATGTGATCATATAACATCTACACTCTTCAGATAAAGAGGACTTTATGCATCAGTAAAACCTGAAATTGATAACTATGGAAAAATTTGGAAGGAAGTCATCTGCTAAAGATGACGATCCATGGAAAAGTTACTTCAAAACTCAATTCACAAGTGCGAAAACCATGTTATGCCAAAGCTGTAATATATAATCAGCACAAAATCAATATTATTTAGAAGAATGGAATTTCATTGATTAATCCTATTTCCAATTCTTTATTCCTATACAATAGCTGTTCTTTCAGTAACTGCACTTCATCGGAAAGAGGAAGCTGCATTAACTTTACAAGAACAGATAGCTCTTCTTTCCACCGGTAATTGCCAAGCAGAATTTTTATTTATCGATAAAAATATTGACACGTTTAATAGACTTTGCTCTCTTTTAAATCTAGTAAACATTAATTACATAACTAGTTAAAACCAACATAATACCATCAATATTGCTACGGTTCTTATGAAAATATCTAACTCTTTTTAATTAAATGAAATGAATTTGTTTAAATTCATGAGAAATATCAATCAAATTTAATAATGCTCAGTAAATCTACTTAGAAGAACGATTTACATAATCTTTCATGGCCTGTGCCATAAGATCTTGTGCTTCTCCAGCAACAACAAAAGCAGTTCCCTTAGTATAGCTTAAAATTTCTGACATCTTTGAAACGTAAATCTGCTTAACATGTTCCATGAAGTTTGCTGCATTATCTTCAATCATTGTTCCGATATTTACGAGCATTTCAATGTTATCCTTTGCTGTCAGAGTTTTAATTTTACTATCTGCGCAGCCACCAGAAAGAACAACCGGCTTGGATTTTGGAACATCAACCTTGACTTCTAAGAGAATTGATGAAACCATCTCATAATCATACTGTCCCGAAGATTTTTCTGTAATTGTGAAAATATCTGAGCAGTTTATACTTCCCAAGAATCCTTCGGTCGAGTCTGTATCTTTGCGTACGAAAACACCTAAACCGAATGAGATGTCATCAAGATCCCAGCAATACACAGAAATTGTACCGTATCTGAAGAATAGGTTTAGATAGGATCCGAATGCCTTGTTTGCAAGCTCTTCAAGCTTACGGAGTTTCGGCGATATCTGCTGTCCATCTGGTAATGGCGGATAATACTTGTGAGTGAACGGCGATCTATATGAATCACCATCTCTATTGTAATCACATTTGATGAAACCTTGTTGCGTATCCTTATCAGTCTCGACTTTTAAGGGAATATCAACTGCCGAAATCATTTCTTCTGTTAAGTCAGGCTTAAGTTGAAACAAATCAAACATACGATCTTCGATATCCTTTGGAGGAACATGGCGAAGGAGATCAAGGCCTGCTGTGACTGGTGAATCGTATGCCATTGAATTCTTTTGAAAAAAATAATTAACATCACTTTTTGTGTATTTAAAATGTAACTGATTATTAACCGTGAGAAATTAGTTATATATCAATCAGATCCAATCAATATGATAAATGAAATAACCAAAATAACGAAAAATATATTTATGAAATGTGATTTGAGGAGGATAAGAAATGAATCGATGTATTGTCCACACCACTATTGTTTAGCTATCTTAATGCATGCTAATGATTGAGTAATTACATTCTAACTTCATCCCGAAAAATTTAATTCTTAATTTCAGAATTTTGGCATATTATTTGAATCATAAAAATGCTTGTTCAAGTAGTGAAGCTATATGCAATAGTTTAATTTACATATATCTTTTTCAATACGCATTTTGATTCATATTGCACTGAAATCTCAAAATTTAGAAATTATAATTAGAAAGTTCTAATATTTTAAGGAAATGTTATTATGTAATGGAAAATTGGTTATCTATGAACGATATCAAAGATATTCATATAAAAATTAGAAATTAAAACTATCTGAATGATATAAATCATTACAACTAATCACATGTAAATCATTCATATTAAATGTTTTGTTCAATACTATTGGTTTTGTAATTTTTGATGAATTTCAAAAATCAAATGATAAAATTAACAGTAAAAATGAATTTTTGTGTTGTATTTAAGGCATTAAATCTGATTATATGTGATTTTATCGTATACAAAAATTGCTAAATAAAATAATTGAGAAATTCAATTACCAGGCTTCCTTCTGAGGTGTCTTTCCGCCTGTATCATCGAGTCCTTCCATATCAAGATCACCTTCATCCAATCCTTCGGCTTCAAGGGCTGCTAATTCGTCTTCAAGTTCTCCTTCATCGATATCGTTGCCAATGCCCTGAGATAATATATCGGAAATTTCGTTGGACTCGGCCATCATATCTTCCATGTCCATAGCCATGTCATCAACATCTTCAACTGTAAATTGTTTCATTGTTTGCTTCATTGTTGCGTTAGTTTCCTTCATTGCATTAACAGTCTCGATGTTGACTTTCATTTGTTGCTGCTGGAAAGCCATGTTGTCAATATTAAATCTTTGTCCATCAATTTTGCCCTGGAAGCCTTCGAGCATTTTACGGCGCTTAAGCAATTCGGTGGCCTTCCTTCTGAGAGTTGGAACACGAGACTTATTGGACGGCATTTTCATTTGTTTAGTAAGTTCACTTAATTTTCTATTGATCTCAGCAATTTCCTTATCAATGCTTTCGCTCTTTCTTCCTAACTGGTCGGATGTGTCTTCGAGACTGACCTGTGGCTGCTGTGGAACGTCTTTCTTCTTTCCGAATAAGCGCTTCATAAAAAATGACAGAAAAAAAGTTCCGATGAAAAATCGTAATGGTTGCAATTGTTGTATTTGCTTTTGACTATGCATAAACAATATATTTTTCGTAAGAAAATGAAAAACATCGATGTTTTCACCGGAAAATTGCATGAAAATTTCAGGGGTCTGTATTCCTATAGCGAAGCTTTCTAAGCCTTTATATTTGATTCGAGTGATTAATTTTATATTTTCTTGAATATTTGAAAGACTTACATTTAAAACCAGCACATAAACTTGTGCCTTACCTTCAATAATTATCTTATGGTTATGTAACTCATTTGATAATGATATGTAATACCGAATAGCATATGATGAGATTGAATCGAAATTTCTAATACAGCCCAGCATAAATAGTAAAGAAAAGTGCTAACGTTGGAAGTATCAACCGTTTCGAATGATTTCAAACGAATTCTGATAAGTAGTCTCAATTTTAAATATCAAAATGAAATCTAATAATTCGGATTAATTTTTGAGAAATTTTGGAGTTGCATTCACTTCTCCAAAATCAACACTATACAGTTATCAATATGTGGCCACCCCCTCTTGTGATTAAGTTATCATATCCAAAGATATTTTTTTATATGGAATATTTATTTGATCTAAAGCTTAACGAAGTAAGTAGACAAATTGCATAATTTGTACAGCTCTCATGCATTTCTCATTTGTTGAATTTTGAAAATTAGGATAATTTTTTTTTTCGCAACTATAAAAAGATTAAAAACATTTATTTGTAAAACAATAAAAATCTTAATACTAGTTAAAACCGATATTCAGGAAATCCACATCATCAGGAATTGGCGAATTATTATCAATCTTTTCTTCTCCATTATAAACAATGATATTTGAAGGTACGTCAGAAAATCTTCCTTTGATAAAATCACGGATTTCCTTTGCTAGTGATCCTTTCGGACAATGAAATTGAAGAATACGACCCATATATTCAATATCGTAGAAACTGTACTCTTTATCGAGAGACACGAGTATTCTATCTGAATAAATTTCATATATCATTGTTTTATCCGTTGGATCATTTAATAATTTATGAGAAAGTTTGTTGTAAAAATAAAACTTGTTTCCTGTAATTCCATTCTTTTTAAGTTCATTAATTACGCTAGAAAACTTAGTTGTAGGCGTCAAAATTAGGAAAACTTCAATTGGCTTATCTGCTTGTAAAATAACAAAAGTAATTAAAATAGACTGAATAACATAATTTAAAATCAGCCTTTCACCGAGTTTAACGTCAACTGGCTGATTTAGATCAATAATATTTTTATCATCTTTAAAATATGTTTCAATGTAACCATCAGTGTAATAAGTATATGGTATTATGTCTTTGTATAATGGATTACCCTTGAATTTCAATGTAGTTGTTTCTTCAACGAGATTATTTAGCTTTCCTTTCGAAATTACAAATAATTTCTTCAGGACTTCAATTGTAGTTTTAGAATACTTGAATTTCACCTCAACAACGCTATTTATCTTATCTTTTATGACATCTTTTATCAATTGATGGTTTTCAATGGCGTAATTATTGTATCTGAATATTATATTGTCAATCCTTTTATCTTTTATCATCTGAAGATCGGTCATTTTAATGATATCACCGAATGTGCAGTTACAATCTATATATTCTATGTATTTTCTATCAATTTTGGTATCATGAAACTTAATTCTGTAGCATGAAATATCAGACTTGAAATACAACGTTGAAGTTTTTGTTGCTTCCCATGAAGGATCTAATTCTTTTGTTAATTCTTCATTTTCATAATAGAAGATTTCAGAATGTGCTAAAAATTTAATATTTTCCCTGATTAAGCTGCTTATTGCTGCGAGTTTAGATCTATAAATAACTGCAGCTGAGTATTTTAAAAATGAAATTGCGGGAACTCCTTCCCATTTTAAAGTAATATTTACCCAGTGCCCATGTTGTTTAGGGATAAAACTTGATTCCATACTATTAGGTTTTGCAATAGCCATTTATTTAAACTAAAAAATTAAATTAATTTATTTTGCCATCATTTTCGCCAAAAAATTGTGAGAAAATGTCAAAATTATACATTTTTTGACAACATAAACTTTCTTTTTTTGTAAACGTGTCAATGAATCTCAGCCAAGAATATAATATCGAATTCGGCGTTCCAAGTTGGGTGAGAATATCACCATGCCAAAAATATATTGCTTGTGGTACATCAACTGGATATCTATACATAATTTCAATAGAAGAAAAGAAAATTTTGAAATTTGCTTTAATTCACACAAAGGGAATAAATGACGGAGTTTGGTCATCTGACAGTAAATTCATAGTTACTGCGAGTGATGATAAGATGGCTTGCATTACAGAAACACAAGAACTAACCGTTATTAGAAAATTGATTGGACATAGATCAAAAATATTCTGTGTAGCTATATCTCCAGATAATTCTAGAATTGCTACTGGCAGCAAAGATACAGCATTTTGTATCTGGGATCCAAGAAATTCAAATTCTCTTTCAGAGATTGGCGGACATACTGAACCAATTTCATCCATATCATTCAATTACGATGGTACATTAATTTTAACATCGTCATTTGACGGAATTGTTCGTGTTTGGGACAGTATTTCATTAATATGTCTTAGAACATATATAATGGAAGGCCATCCTATAACTAGATCTCTTTTCGCTCCGAATAGCCAGTTCGTTACAGCATTCTCAACAGATAATTTAGGACAATTAATAGAGATAAAGACAGGAAAAGTTTTTAGGAATTTCAGAGGCCATGTTAATAGCAAGTATATGGTAGATGCAGGCTACATCCATAGAAATGACAATTCAGACGGAGAATTATGGGTTTCATCAGAAGACCAGAAAATTCATGCATGGAACGTTCAAAGCGGTGAAGAAATCTGGCAGTTAGATATCGGTTTTGACCTTGCGGTGGCCAATTCGACTCCAGATGGCTCATTATTCTGCGTTGGCGGAAATATTCCTGGAATTGTAAGATTATATACTCCAAAATGATTTTTATATAGTGTTGTGAATAAATATAAAGTTTACGAAAACATTATAAATAATTTTTTAATTTTGTCTAACAAATCCAATTCATGCTAGTACATCTTTTATTTTTACCACATATGATTAACTTGCAGTTGAAAAACTTCATAAAACTTCACAATAATGACTTATAAGGAAATATTATTTTTCTTCTAGCTATAAACTATAAGTTTCATCACAAATAAAGGTAAACTCATGAGGCATGATCTGTGTAGCAGCCAACATCCATCAAAAAGAAAGAAAAAATTAGAAAATAGAAAATTAAAGGCAAAAAAGTAAAATTTATATAAACATGTAACATAAAATAACATTTATAAGGATAATATAAGTGTTAGGCAAACAGGAATCGATAGCATTCGACTGATTTTTGTTTGAAAGATAGGAATTTGATTTTAAACAATATAAAGTATACGTATAATTTTCGAAGCAAGGTGAAGCTAAAACTTGAGAAAACAATTACTAAAAAAGAAAATTATTATAGTAGTATATGAGTGCGGGTTGTGTGACTTTTTTTGTTGCATCTATATATAGACGATGCATTAAAATATATTTATTTATAAATCATTAAAAAATTAACATTAATTTTAAAATAATTTATTTTTTATCTTTTATAAAAGAAACTATATATAGATGATGTCAGATATTCCGCGATTAATTAAACATTGTTTAAATCCTGAATGGGTTAAACTTCAATTTAAAAATGAAGATTGTGAATTATTAAATGAATATGAAAGCCAAAATAAGCTAATGAGGTATAAATATAATGATAAAGAATATTTAATTTCATGGAATCAATGGAGTCATAATCAAAGACCTCATAAACGAGAAGAAGAAATTGAAAATAATGAAATGGAAATCATTGATGACATTAAAGAGGATGGAATTCCTAAATTTTGTAGAAAAACCTTTAGAACTAAGTTAGGAGCATATAAACGTAGAGTATTAAATCCTGAATATCTTAAACATCAATTTAAAAACATAAGAGAAATAGGAGAGGATACGTATCAAGTGATGCTTAAAGATAGATTTTATAGATGTGATACATGTTTACAAGAGGCATTCTTCACTTTAGATAACGCAAAATACTGGTATTTGGTTTTCATTTATGATTTTATGTATAAATGCATGGATGTTAATCGTTTTCATTTCATTGAAGGTGATACTGATTCATCTTATTGGGCAATCGCTGGCGACCCAAATCTTCCTAACACTCAAGCATTTCAAGCAATTGTAACCGATAAAAAATTTTATGATAAAAACATTTACAAATTCGCACCTTTTGATTTCTTCTGTTTTAATGAGAAATTTAAACCTAAATTAAAGAATAAAGCTGAAGAAAAAGCACATGAGAAGAAGTTATTGGGTTTAGCAATTGAGAAACAAGGTGATAACATGGTTGCTTTATGTCCTAAGTGTTATACTTCATTCAACGGTTCAATTGATGGAAGTGATTTTAAAAAGATTGCACAAAAAATGAAAGGAGTTAGTTTACGACAAAATAAACAATTAACACCTAAAAATTATTTGGATATAATAAATGATAAAGTGATATTTGATGGTCAGAATATTAATTTACAACTTAAAAACGGGTCAATGACTCGCTTAACAATCGGTAAGACTGCATTAACAGGAGCACACACTAAGGCTGTATGTTGTGAAAATGGATGTTGTATGCCATTTATTTAATAAAATGCCACAGAAGAGACAAAAGGAACCGTAAATAATGGTTTTGATACTATGATTCAAAGAGGCGGGCACCCTTAAAACACTTATTTTATTTTTATATAAATGAATAGCGTAGATTTAAAAAATTTAATTGATGATTTAGTACTTAATCAAAATTTTCTTAATTATTATGAATTAAAATCATATCTCCAAAAACATGATAACAATATAACGGGTGATGATATGGATTATTATTATTCGTATTATAAAAATGAAGTTTTGAAATATCATGATAAAATAATTTCTAAAATTAAAGACAAAATTAAAAATAATGAATATTCAAAGGGAAAAAGTAAATCACAACTTAAACAATTGAAAGATTTCAAAAATAAAGTATTAACAGAAGAAGATATTGATGAATTATATAAATTATATAAATTATATAATCCTGAGCCGCAAAAACCAAAGGAACAAAAACAAAAGGTGCAAAACGCCCAGGTCCTTCAGACCATAAATGAAGCACAAGCTTTAATTTATGATTCATTAGTTAAACCATATTCAGCCCGACTTTTAAATGAAGATCAACTTTTGGAATTCATCCTTCAACATAAACTCGAAGCGGGAAAGTATATCAAACCTTTATATACAGCATATTTAAAACAAATGAATAGAATACATCCAGAATTAATGAAGGGGGGAATGAAATCCAAAATCAAAGCAGATAAAATTAAACCACCTGCAACACCAAACCCTCCAACGACAGTACCTCCTCCTCCTTCAGTTAATCCTTCATCATTCACTTTATTATATCCATTTCAAACATTAAAGAAGCAAAAAGATTTTAAAAAGGATTTCAAAATATTAAATAAACCAACTGACCCAAAAATTCAACCGTTAAAGGAAAAATTTAGTCGCCCTTCATTTGCACCATATCCATATTCATACGAAATCGATCATTTAGAATATTCAAGAGGAAACGTTACTTATTTATTTGCCATTAACATTAACACCAGATATTTATATTGCATTCCGGTGAAAGGGAAAACAGAACAGGAAACAAGAAGAGCTATTCAATACTTACTAGATCATGAAAGAGTAGATAATATAAGGGGTGATGGTGATAAAGGATTTCAGGCAGCTATGGCTCATTATTTCCCACAAATTAATTTTTACTTTTCATCCTCTCCATATACGTTTCATAATAAAATAGTTGATGCGGTAATGAGAACTCTTAGAGATGCGTTAGGGGTTAATGGTCAGATATACTGGGATGGAAATCATGACTCCATCATACAGCAGTTAGTATATTATTACAATAATACATGGCATAGAACAATAAACATGAAACCGGTGGAAATGAAAAATGATATTTCAAAAGAATGGGAATATATTAGAAAGCAAATGGAAAGGTTGAATGATGTTAAACGTGAACAAATTAATTCGGGCTCATGAATTTTAAACAAGGGGATAAAGTTTTATTCATCTCGATTATGGAAAAACTGATAAATCAATGACAAAAAGAAGACGAAGATTTGACACAATAGCTGAATTTGTTAGATATATTAACGGCAATGCATTAGTTGAAGTTGACAATAAATTAATAGAAATTCCGATTTATTTTATTACTCCATTATATTTAAATAATATTTAATTTTTTTATTTCGTAAGAAATGAGTAACAACGAAGCAGTCAAGAGTCCAGACGATGAATATAAAAAGAAACTAAACAGAATTAAATCAAAAATATGTTATTACAAAAAGAAGCCACAATGTGGTGGGGTTGAAAACGATAAAGAGAGGAAAGAAATAATCGAAAAATTAGAAACTTATCGTTCAATCCTTAAACTGAGTGAAGCAAAAATAAAAGAATTTAATAGAATAAATAAATTGATTGGAAGAGATGAATTTAATAAAGATGAATTTTTAAACTCTATCCAAATTTAATTTTTATTCCTCTTCGACAACATCTCTCTTTCCATCATTACCGCATAACCACATTTTCTCAATTTTAGTGGTTTGTTATTTTTAACATGTTCTTGCATCATTTTTATCATTTCCTCCCTTGTTATGATTCGTGGTAAATTTTGAGCTTGTGGGGTATTCATTTATGATAAAAATAAAAATTTGTTATCACTTATTTTATCGTTAATGTTTTTAGGTTATTCAATAATTAATTATTTTTGAATAACTGGGAAATAAATTTACGTCAAATATGCAATTTATAAAATCTTATGTCGACAGGCTACGTAGCACAGTGGTCTAAGGTGGTGTTATGGAGGGGTCAAGGTCTGTGGTTCGAACCGCGACAGCGCCGTATTTTCTTATTTTCTTTATTTGTCTTGTTTGTCGTGAATAAAAAGTATCATAAAAGTGCTCTATCTTCCACGGGAATAAATAAAAAATTTACTTTATTTCTTCTTTATTTCTTCTTTATTTCTTTGTTCCCGTGGAAGAAGGGTTTTGCTGTTTTTTCTCAGCCGAAATCAATGATTTTTTCATTTTTGGAATCCTTAGCGAATGAGGAATCTTTTCTCTCGTGGAAGCTTTGACCTAAAATATAATTTAGGTGAAGAGGTGAGATATCACCTGTTTTTTCACCTGTTTTTATGGTAGTAGTGAAATAAAATTTTGTTATCAGTTATTTTATCATCATTTTATTAAGTTCATCTTTAGTTAATAATTTGAATGGATTCGCTAATGTTCCACCTTGAGTCACAACACTTGCCCCGGCTAATTGTGAAGAACCTGGGATAAGTACTCCATGAAATGATTTCATTGGTATCATTAATTTAGAAATAGTTGGCTTAATTAATTTGGTCATTTATGATAAAAATAAAATTGCATAATTTAAATTTTTTTTCTTTCTCATTTTCTCATTTTCTCATTTTTCATTCTGTTTTGGTTTCAGCAACTTTTCAAGTTGTTGTCTTGTCAGTAACTTTAATTTTAACTTTGGATCAAATATTGGGTTTCCATCTTTATCTCTTCCAATAACACCATATGGTAGAATCTTCATTTATACTAAAATAAAAATTTAAATTATGTGTTTGCTCTTTTGGAGCTCCTAAAGTTTGTTTCACAAACATTGAGCGTTCATTGAACTCTATACCATGCGAATACAGTCATAAATGGTGGCATGTAATCTTTACTTTGTCCCGTTGTTTGTGTATATCCTGAAACGATGTGTATGGTTTCCTTCTCCCTGAGTGTCACTCCAGTAACAATTTATGGCAAATTTAACATCATCTTTAACATCATATCCTTTACCTTTTGTCATTCCTGACCAATCCCAATATCTATGCTTATGCCAACCCGCTTGAGATGTACTTAAATCTATGTAGTGACTGTGTGCAGGTAAATTTTCACCCGTAATTGTTTTACTTCCCCCTGTTTCCTTTGAAGAGTTTGCACAATACAAAAACCTGTCGACTATTTGTTCCCATGCACCAACACCAAACATTGCTTGAGGACCTCTCACATCCATAGATGTATAAATAGAACCTACTGGGTTCATTAAATCAAACATATGAGATATTATAGGATTGTCTCTTTTGAACTTAAAATATAGTGTAACTATTTCGGGTTTCTTCTGGTTTGTGTCAGAATATTTTTTATAATATAATCTTATGTTTTCAGGGTATGTAAAATCTTGACTATAATATTTATTTTTGTCATCTGTATAATAATATACTATTCTCGTTTTTTCTATTGCATTATATCTTTTATATCTATAATATTCTAAATATAATGTTTGCTTTTTTGGGTCTACATGTGCGTCAACACCATAGTCATAATAATACGGTGCTGGAGCTACGTTAGACAATGTCATATCTACCATTTCATAAACTCTTAAATATTTCTTTTGTTCGTCTCCATATAAGTTTAAGTAGCAGTTGTTGTCTAATGGAACTTTAACTTGTGTGCCATTATTCTTTATATAGCCTACATACATTTCATTGTTATTTTTCGGAATGAGTTTATACCGTATACCATTTCTTAAGGACTGTACAAACTCCCATCTAAAATATTTGTTTTCTTCATTGACAGAAAAGTCGCCAACAATAGTTTCAATATTTTTTGTTCCAACTAAACTTTGGTATATTTCGTTAACAAATGATATATCTGCTTTCTTTGCTAACTCATCGTTAACAAATGATATATCTGCTTTCTTTGCTAACTCATCGTTAACATAAGTTTTATCTGCTTTCTTTGCTAACTCATCGTTAACATATGTTTTATCCGCTTTCTTCCCTAACTCATTGTTAACATAAGTTTTATCTGCTTTAAGGTCTAAACATTCTGAAACCCATCCTGTATCAGCTTTAGTTTTCAGAATCTTCGATGTCCGTTCATGATACCATTCAACCCTTTCTATAATTTCATTATCTTTTTCATTAACATATTCCTTATCTGCCTTCTTCTTAATCACTAGCTACAATCCTTATCTGCCTTCTTTGCTAACTCATCGTTAACAAATGATATATCTGCTTTCTTTGCTAACTCATCGTTAACAAATGATATATCTGCTTTCTTTGCTAACTCATCGTTAACATATTCCTTATCTGCTTTCTTCATTATGTCATTTAGGAAACCTTTTATGAATTCCTCATTTAAATTAAATCTTCCAATCTTCAAAACTTTAGGAAATGCATTTAATGCGTAATATCTTTGTTCTTCTGGTGGAATTGATGTTATATCATCCGTTATTCCTTTAATTTTTGAATTCATAAATAAAATTTCTTTTATATTTGATATCACTGCACCACCTTTGCAAACGAATTCGAAATGGTCATTTTTCAATACTATCTCCAAATCTCCATATTTCAACATTTGCGTTTGTTCTGCCGTCTTTGAATTATATGCATATATGGCGTATGTAATGGTCTGTGGTTGCTGTTGTTTAATCATTTATTACGATTTAAAAATAAATATTTAATCTGTTATCTCATCAGCTATTTTTTCTATTTGAAATTGCCATAATATTTCATTCATAAATTCTAAATCACAATCAAATAGGTCAGTTATTCTAAATTTAATATTTGATAAATCTTTTGAATGAAGAATAAATGAATTCCCGGATAATTGAAACGGATATGATAAAGAAAATATGTTTAAGTTGATGGATAAAATGTTTTGTATTGATGGGTAAGAGTTAGGGTCTAATGTTTGATGTGAAAATCTCATTGGGGTATTAACTTTATCACATTTGATTAAAATGAAATTAGAACCAGTGTCAGAATACAAAACATCCCCAACATCTTTTTCAAAATTTAATATCCCCAACAATGAACGAAGACGAGGAGTACAAAATTTAATTTTCAGCGGAAATTTAATAAGGTTATTTATTTCATCAAGTTCAAAAAGTTTATCAGGTTTTGATTTAAAATTTTCTTCATACCATACGATAAATGATTCATTTAAATAACTTAAAATCATGTTAATATCCCATTTCGTTATCACATTATTTATATACATATCATACGTTTTTAGGTCTACGACCCCGCCGCTATGCGGCTCATGGTCATCTTTAATAAATGATATATAATCTGAAGGGTCTAAAAGAATGGGATTAAATTTACCACTCACAGAAACGAGAGTAACATTATAAATTCCGCTAACTGTTAAATTTAATTCACAGTTATTATTCGAAATAATATTGATAATTGACATTTTTTTATTACGATTAAAAATATGGTAAAGCGTTATTTTCCAGTGATAAATAAAACTAGAATAAGATTACCTCAAGAATTCATAAATTCAACGAATAAGAAATTCATTCATGTTATAAATTTTAGTGTTTTCAGAAAATATGAGTCGATGTCATATTCATCATCAGGTTATATTTCACTTCATTCAAATTTAGTTCAATCAAACCCATATAATGACCATTTCATAAGATTTTCAGATGGTATTAAAAATGTAATTGATAGATTAAAATATGAACAGATTGACAATATCGAATTTTTGGAATTTTGGTTTAAATATCCCGATGGAAAAAAGATTGAAGTTAAAGATAAAGCTGATACTATAACAAAAACAATTACAATGACCGATCCGGATAGTGGGGAACAAAAAGAAATAAAACAAACGATAGAAACTGGTGAAAGGTCAATTATTATCGATTATGATTCAAAGGATTATTATTCGATAATGTTAATGCTTGAATATTAAATAGCCTTAACAAAGAATTTTTCAAGTGATATTTTATATTCATCAACTATTTTATTATAAATATCATTATATGTTAAATGAAGTTCAGTTGTTGTTCCGTTCTTTGATATCTTAATTGTGCTAATATCCTTTATAGGATTTATTTTTGCAACTGTTCCGCAGCATGAAACCTCATCATCTATGAAAAATTGAATCTTCACGTCTGAATCTTGAACATCACAAAGAATGGCGATAATGTGAATTAATGATTCATAAGGTAAAATAATTAAACCGGATTGGTCAATTAAATTTATTATTGAATCATAATTATCAGTTATGATATCACGGTAAATTTTCATTAATTCAGAATTAATGTCTATTTTATATGGCGCATTGCGACTGTAATCGTAGATTCCTGGGTTCTCGATGTTTGATGAAAGAGGTGGGGGTATGTTGGATAAGTGGGAATTTCAACAGGTTCTTTACCAGGTTCAGATAAAATGATTGGGTCTCCATTCTCATGGTTTTCTTCATTCTCCTCATTCTTCGGTAAGTCACGAGTTAATAAATTTGGTTGAGTTGCTGACCTTGTTAATTCAGGACTAACATTAACTTTAACATTTTGAATAATTCGTGATTTATCATCATTTACGTTATAACCAACCGTAATCTCTGCTTTTGCGTTAGTGTTCTTTTGACTAGTGAAACGTCTTCTCATTTATATTCGAATAAAAAAATATATTTAAACTTTTATTTTGCTGGAACTTTTGAATCTATTATTTCCTGTATTTGTTCATGAAGTTGATTTTTAGCATTTTCATCGAAATTAATAGACCGAATATATTCATTAATTGCATTCTTATAATCATCTGATTTCTCAAATTTTCTTTTATCTGATTCCTTAACTAAATCATAAGTTAAACCTCGTTGCTGATATAATGGTTTCTTAATTAAATCTTTGAATGCTTGAGATAAAGCACCTGATGCAATTCTTGCTACTATAATTGGTTGGAATTGCTGTTTAAGTTCATCTTTAACATTTGCGAAAACTGGATCGAATAAAGCAACTTTAAAGAATTTCTTAGCTGGAATTTCAGGTCTTAAATTTGCATATTGACCATCAAACTGGTTAGAATATCGTGGTAATCCATCCGGTCCCTCTTCAATAGCATTTAATTCTTCATTGAAGTAAGAATATGGATTATGACGGTATGAATTAATTGGACCATTTTCACCTTCTCCAATGTATTGTTTAACAGCTTTTCCATTTTCATCAAATTGCATAGGATAATGTTCATTATATGCTTTACGTTTAGGATAATCCGTCATTGTTAATTTATACCCATTTATGACTTTAATATTTCCTTGACCATCAGTAACGAAAACTTCATTTATTCCATCAGGTTTTCCATTTGGACCCGTAATGTCTGCTTCGTGTGCTTCCCAATTTGGTCCGTGACGTTTGGCATATGCTTGAGCTTCTGGTAATGTTAAAACGTTTCTCATTTGTTTAACATCCTTTTGAAGACCGGCAACAATGTGGACTAATTCTTTCATTCCGTCTGGAACTTTCATAGTTCTATTATATGCACCCTTTTTGTTTGTTCCTTGTTTTAATGGAACCTGTAGAAGATTTGCAATTTCTGTCATGTTTAATTATAAATAAAAAATAAAAATTAATTATAAAAAGTTATTCGAATTTAATGGAACCTTTATTTAAATCAACTATTATTTTTCCATGTTCTCCTAATTGTTGATATTGTGTGTAAAGTTCATTAATGCTCATTGGTAAATTCACTTGATAAAGCATAACGTTCAACTGTTGACGACTAAAACCACTGAAAATGAAAAGGGTGGACAGGTTTGATTTAATGTTTGTGCTTAATGCTTTAAAGTATTGAACAGCCATGAAGAATGAACACTGAATGTGTCGACATTGAGTAATTGATTAAAATATGATTTCTCATTAGTTATTAGTTTTGATTTCACCATCATCTAGAAAAATGAGTGAATGCAAAAATTCTCTATCAAAATTTGAAATAGAAAGTGTTTCAAATAATTCATCCCGTTGTTTATCAATAATTTTATCCTCTAATCCTTGCTTCTTGATTGTATTATATAATTCTTTATACATTACAAAGTTTTTTAAATAATCTTCTGCTTCTTCTTGTGATAAATAAATAATTGGAATTTTGATTAAATGCTTTAAAGATTCAAATGTATCATCTGAAGGTGAACCTGAACGGTTGATATAAATTAACACATGTGAATAGGGTGAAGTGTTAGCAATAATGATAATTTGTTTTAATATCGTTAATGTTTTACCTTTATTTTGTTTACCAATTGCTGCAGTGATTGAATTTAAGTAACATTCAGAATATGGAATTTTCATTAATTTTTCCTTAGATAGAGCATTTCTATTATCACTCAATGCTTCATTAATCATATCATCTACGTATGTATTATATACTCCTGCTAATTCTTCATAAGGGGTGGATGAATTTAAATCCATTTAATCAAAAATAAATTTATAATTTTAAACATTTCTATTCATCAATATTTCATCATATGAACTTCTATACTGCGGTGGTGTACCTGTTGGATGATATTTCAAACCTTCATCCGGTGTCCATGTCCAATATGTAGTCCTAGTAAACCAAACCTGAGGAGGATTTGTCACTTTTGAACAGTAAGTGTCATTTTCACCCTGAATGATTGGATAAGCTTTCACTTGTACTGTAACTTGTGAGTTGAAAGTTTCTAATCCATCAAAGAATATACCCGCTCCATCACGTTGAACTGGAATAGTGCATAAGAATGAAGTTTGGTCTTTCCATGTTCTAGCTAATGGCGTGCCATCATCATCATTCAGTGGTCTAGTTAATGAGTCCTCGTATTCTTCTGTGCATTCATTCACTCCATCTAAATCAGAAGCTTGAAGCATACGTGTAAAGAATATGTCACCCACTGTGGTCATCGCTTGATCGGGGAAGTTTCTGGAATCTATAGTGACCTGAAGACCTCGAAGCATTGGATTTTCTAAAACCGTTCTTTGCATTGCATTCTTCGGAAATGTTAACACAACATCTGTAACATTATGAAGAGCGTATGAGAAATCTGAGCTAATACCTTCAGGAGTGATGCAACCTCCATTTAGTGAACGAACGTCAATATGTTGAGCTGGAATCATGAATGGATCTTCCTTACTAAATAAACGTGGTATTGCTTTAACTGATTCTTCAATTAAACCGTATCCTGGTGTAATGCATTTATCCTCTAAAACTTCCATCTTTGTGCATGAAATAATAACGTCTTCAACTGTTGCGTCAGCAGATGTAGCGGCTAAGCTTGTAATTAATTTGGCAGGAAGTCCGATTTGTTGGAATTTGCGATCATATTTATAAACATGATTCATAATCTTTTCATAATTTTCATCAGTTATCTTTTCATAAACGTAATTTTGTAAATCAGCAACTCTTAACGGGTCAACCTGACAAAATACTAAAGTATCCCTGAAAACATAATATTTAAGAATGATTTCACCAAATGATTTAGGATAATCATCGAACGCCTGAAATGCTAACAAATCATTTACCGGAATAATCATATCAAAAGTGACATCAACTTCTTCATTTGCTTTCTTGAAAACTTCTGAAGGGTCAATATATTTACCACATACTGAGTTATCATATTTTTGAACATTATTATATAACGAATGAACAAACTTTTTAACTTTCCTTTCTGATTTTGGTTTATATGTTGCAAATGCGAAAGATTCACGGGCGCAATCCATCTGAAGATAACCAGCATCACCTCTTTCGGTTTCTACTTCTAATTGTTTAAAGCTTTGATTTGATGATTTAAAACCAACGAATAAACGCATGCATTTAAAAGCGGCATCACATGTGAAAGCTTTATTTGAAACTAGAGTTGCTTTAACTTTGCGTTTAATATATGTGTCACCTAATTGGTTCACATCATGAGCCGGATTTGTAATTCTTAAATGAGTTTGTTTATCATCAAAATATGGAGCATCAGAGTCATAGCATGAACTTTCAAGTTCTCTATAATATCTTCTACCGTCATTCTTTGCGAATATTTCATTTATCTTTTCGAATGAATGAAACACATTTCCATTAATCGGTTTAGTGTTTGGCACTAAATAGTTAGTCGTCATTTATTATTAAATAAAAAATCAAAATTAAAAGATGAAAATGAATTTTTAATTTTAATGAAATAATCAACTATGGCTGCAGGATTCTTTAAGAAACTGTGGGATAAAGTAAAAAGAGGAGCGCATAAAGTTTGGGAAATTAAGAAAGGAGCAAATTGGATATTTAAGAATAAAGAAGCAATTAGTGACGTTGCTGAACAAATAGCACCTAATGTTCCGGTAAGGGAAGTATTAAATAAAGGAGATAAGGTTTATCGTCGACTACAACCGATACTAAGATAAAAATAATATTTATTTATTTTTCCACTATCTACCCCCTATTTTATTAAGTATTCCTTCAGCAATTCCACCAACTGCGTTACCTGCTTGTGCTCCCATCGCTGGATTACCTGCTTTAGCACCTAATACTCCTCCTATGATAGTTCCTGCCGTTTTCGCTACTGGTGCCAAAAAGTTTGCAACGGGTTTAATAATCTTTTGATGAACCCAACTTGCAGCTTTCTTAATTCCTTCCCATAATTTTTTAAAGAATCCTGCCGCCATCTCTGATTTAATATTAATTAAAAAATATATTTCATCACTTATATTCTAATTTTTATTTAATGATAAATGAAACCGATTTTAAAAATAAATGAAACAGAGGAGGAAGAAATAAATGAAAGTGAAAATGTTCAACAAAAAATAAACGTTGTTAAACCAATTACTGAAATAAAAATTTTTTCATCTGTTGATGAATTTAATGACTATTATGCTAATAATAAAAAATTATTTGAAGAATTGACAACATGTAAATTGAATAAAATGTTTAAAGTTGAGGACAGAGTCCAAGACCCAGAGGGTCATGGATTCAAAATTTCAAAAATAAAAGGAGTGGTTAGTTTGAAATCTATTCCTCAATCAAGAATCACCTCATTAATGAAAATTGATGATTTAACAAAAAGAATAGAAATTATTGAAGAGCGAATAAATCAAATATTGATTTCATAAATCATGACTCGTTGAGCCCGGGTCCTTAAAGCTCAAGGCACAAAGTGCCCAGGACTTAAAGTCCATCACTGAGTTCAAGGTTATATTCATCAAATATTTCATTATTAAATGCAACTTCTGCTAGTTTATTTATTTTTTCAATACGATCATTTGAAAGTCTATCGTTTAATTTTTTCTGAAGTTTTTCATTTTCTAGTTCTGAAACTTTATTTGGATGATATTTAAATTCATGAAATTCTTTTTCCTCAGTTTTAATCATTAATTTACAAAGAACTTTTGTGGTTGGAATTCGTTTAAACCATTTATCATTAATATTTGTTATAAATTCAATATCTGGAATTAATTCCCAAATTTTTGCATTTTCAATTAATTTATTATCAAATGCAAAAGCAATAGGTTTAATATTAAACTTACCTTTATAATATATACTTTCTACATAATCATCGAAATAAACATCTACTTGTTTAACATTTTCAAGAATTGGTGAAAGAACATCCATTAATTGATTGACGGTTACGAATCTTGATCCACTCATTTTCATACGAATTAAAAAAATAAATTATTCAAAAAATGTAAGACATGAATTTTTAAAGTTTATTTTTCATTCATGAATGATAATTATATCTGATTTCTTTTATTCTCTCGTACATACTAGATTTGAAGAATTCGGAACTTTTACCATAATCTCCTAAATGTTTTCTTATCCCTAACGTGTGCCAGTTATTATATGAAACTGTATAAACTTTATCTTTATCTTTACACTTTCATCACTTCCAATATATTTATATCTCAGTTTTGATTTAGCATTTTCATATTCATTAGCGTTTAATAATTCACAGTCTTCCTTTTTAAATTGATGTTTAAGATATTCAGGATTTAATACTCTACGTTTATATGCTCCTAACTTAGTTCTAAAGGTTTTTCTACAAAATTTAGGAATTCCATCCTCTTTAATGTCATCAATGATTTCCATTTCATTATTTTCAATTTCTTCTTCTCGTTTATGAGGTCTTTGATTATGACTCCATTGATTCCATGAAATTAAATATTCTTTATCATTATATTTATACCTCATTAGCTTATTTTGGCTTTCATATTCATTTAATAATTCACAATCTTCATTTTTAAATTGAAGTTTAACCCATTCAGGATTTAAACAATGTTTAATTAATCGCGGAATATCTGACATCATCTATATATAGTTTCTTTTATAAAAGATAAAAAATAAATTATTTTAAAATTAATGTTAATTTTTTAATGATTTATAAATAAATATATTTTAATGCATCGTCTATATATAGATGCAACAAAAAAAGTCACACAACCCGCACTCATATACTACTTATTATTCTTCTTTTTCTTTTTCATCTGGCTCAATAGAAACTATAAACTCTGGTCTGTTGACATGAATTCCACGAGTTTCAAGAGCAGCTTTGAGATCTGAAACTTGAATATCTAATTTCTTCTTTTTCTTGTCTTCTTTTGCTCTGAGTTTAGCACATTCGCAGCATTTCGTCATGACATCGCTCATAAATTTTTGACAAACAACGTTCATAATATGACTAACACGAATATCGTTTGTATGCATTCCGCATTCAGATAAAATTTGTTTGATAACACTATCTGGAATTGGTGGTGGGTAATCTTCTAACTTTTGAAGGAATTGTTCAATTTCTTTGGCAGCTTGTGGGGTTGGGAACTCCATTTTTACAAAACTTAGTTGTCACTTTTTATATCATTGGTTCATCATTCCATAAATTGGTCTACAACCATTGTTTTCAAGACAATAGAGAGAAAGTCTGAATTCAGCCAATTAAATTTAATTATCTCTATTATTCAAGAATATCAAGAAGATCTTTTGGGTAATCTTTAGTCCATTGACTTAGCAATCACACCATTTTTCTTTCAGCTTAGAATTTTTTCTATAACGAGAAGATATATGTTAAATGTAGTTGAATTTCAAAAAATTAATATGCTTTTGTTTGATCGTCCAAAAATTTTACTAGTTATTCTAAGTGTAATATGCGATTTCTTTGGTCATTTGAAAAAGAAATGAAAGTTATGAACAAAATATTTTAAAATAATAAAATATATCACAATTACTCATCAAGGTATTGTGCGAATACACTCAAGATGTTAACACGAATCTGGAATTCATCGATTTTATCTGGAGATAACTGGTTTGAGTCGAGAAGCTTATTAAGACGTTCGCGTTCCTCAGTAATGAAGGATTCACCTTTCTCGATGACCTCTTTCATGACTGTTACGTAGTACTTTGTGCCTTCAACTTGTTCCATATCTGAGATATACTGTGGTCTGCGGCCTTTTGTAATGAAATCTTCGACGATTTGGGAAACTTCATCGATAACGCCAGCTTCAGCGTGGAGACGGCCATTCAAACCTCTCATTGTACCACAATAATCGTTAATGAAGTCGATTAAATCATCAGCTGTCTTGTGGCCTTCGTACTTGATTGGATCTGTTTCATCCTTGCACCAAAGGCGGCAATCTGGCATAAATGTAAGATCATAGTCCCAATTGAAGAATTTGTAAAGATCTGTATCAATAGCGCAAATCTCGACACGGTCATCATATCTGAAAGCATCAGCAACCTTACGCATGGCTTCAAGGAATCCGGAATCTCCTTTAGATGAAGGATTGTAAAACATGGCGAAGACGCAGTGTGTCTTGTTGATGAGCTCCTTGAAAACACGGCCATTTGGCTTCCTAAGTGCGAATGGAAGTTCCTTTGGACGAGCACCTGTAAGGCCTGTAGTCCAGCGAGCAAGAGACTCATGGGACATACCGCCATCATAAATGGAAACGCCACTTTGGTTGTAAAGACGAATTTGTGGAGTCATTGAAACACCCATTTTATAACAAAAAGAGTGGAACTTGCCGCAGTTAACAGCAGCGACCTTAATACCTTCAACACCGTCGAACATCATTGAAAGGAAGTCCCATTGTTCATCAAGAGCAAGGGAATTTGCGCGGTGAGATGAGAAATAACGAACGAGAGTTGGAATTGGGCCAAGAGCTTCATGTTCGAAGTTGTTTGGGTTAAGTGATTTATAAAGTATATCACCAGCTGAAACAAAAGAACCAGCAATTAGGAAAAACATCTATATTTTAGAATTTACGGTTTTGACCAAATAGAAGATTTCTAATTAATAACTTGGATTTAATTATAAATTTAAACTCAAATCGGAATGATAGTTTTATGAGAATCATTTTCAGGACAGTTTTTGGGGAATGGAATTGTTTTCCATGAAAGATATCATTTTACTATGAATAGTTGTTCTTTTATTAACAATAAGGCTCCTAAAAATTCCTGGTTGATATATAACCATTTTGATGACTTAAAGATTGATAATTGTTACTTTGACAATTCGATTCCAGAAAAATTTGCCGATGAAAATGCAGTATCTATTAATCATCCAAGAGATCCATTTACTAACAAATTGATTCATCTTTCAACTGGTAATTGCCAAGCAGAATTTGCAATTATCAATAAAAGTATTTCTAAAGTTAAGTAGCTTCCTCTTTTCTTCATTTCTTTACTAAACATTAAAAAGTCTTAATAAATTAATGATTTGCTAATTCATATTTTCTGAAGAACTAATTTAGTGCATTAGTAAATGTATAAATTAGAGATCCGAATTATTGTATTTCTTCAAATTAGGAAATGTAAACATTAAAATGTTGAAAATCTCAAATAATCAATTTCACTCAAATATCTAAAAAAAAACTTAATGAAAGAAGATGTTACCAAGAGATCCAATAAAGTTTACTCGTTGGAAACACGGTATGGGCGGAGTTCGTATGTATCCTTGCCAGAAGCGATAACATGGAAGCGAGAGCGGATATCCTTCTTAGCGAGGAACTTACGAGCGTAGTAGCGGCAAGCGCGCTTTGAGTACTTAACAGAAGCGTTAACTACAATCTTGTTAGCGCCAGCATCAGCTTCGATTGTGACCTTGTTTGCGAGGTTCTTGCGGAGGTTGTCGACCTTCATGTGGGATTGAAGGTATTCGACGAACTCCTGAAGCTGGAAGAACTTATCGGCAACTGGAGCCTGGCAGTCGATGTAGAAAACAGAAGACATGACCAAAAAAGGCTGACGATTATTGTAAAACTTTCTCAATATCGATAAAAGTGACAATTAAAAGGAAAAATTCTCCATTATTTAATTATTGCTTCCAGCATCATAATTCCTCAGCCTTCATTCTTGAGTATGGTCATACCGACAGAAAATCGCACAATTTCAGCTGAATTACGATGATTATTCCTATTTGTTTTTCGTTTTTGACAATTGAACAACACAGACTAATATCATCTAAATTCTCAGCATTTCTAAACAGTTTTTGATCGCATTTATTATTAAATTTCATAGATCAAACAAATCCAAATTAAATTCGACCTTTTAAACCAAATTTAAAAGAAGACTTTCAGTTTATGCTATAACAGCACCAGAATTTTCTTACTTAATGTGCCACTAAATCCGAAATCAAAATATATATGCTCCAAACTTTGTATAAAAGTACGTATAATACTATCACTCCAACAAGCTGACAAAATATTACTAATTCGTCCAGAATTTGATCAATTACTAAGAAGTTTACGAACATTTCTGTTTAACTACTTAATTTCAGGACTCTCTTTATGTATTTAATGACAGCGTATCATTGAATCGATTGTGTGATCATAGTACCGCCAATTAATCAAATTTCAAACAAAATTATTTTTGTTTCATTTTTTGAGAAGAATATTTAATGAAAATTAACCTAAATTCAGCATGTAATTAAAGTTTTACAGACAAAAATTGATAGATATCTCGTTTTTACGAACGATGACAAAAAAATTTGATTCCTTACATGAACCGCAACAATGATGAAGCCATTTGCTTATTGAATACACACACCTAAGATATGTATTCAATTGATCGCTTTCCACCCTTTCAATATAATTTTTTCTGACGTGTTTAAATTAAATTTTTTTATGTCAGACCTAGATCCAATAAACATTGTAGTTTTTGGATCAGGCGCAGTTGGTAAGTCATGTATAACAGTCCAGTTCACTCAAGCGCGATTTATTGAAGATTATGACCCAACTTTTGAAGATCAATATACAAAATTTGTTGTACATGACGGAATTCGATACCAATTCCATATATTCGATACATCAGGTGAAGAGTTCTTCGAAACCACTCGAGCGCCTTATATAAAGACCGGAAACGCATTTTTAATAATTTATTCAATTGATGACCGTTATTCCTTTTCAGCAGTTGAAAGAATATACAAAACTATCATTCACGTGAGAGGAACCGATGAGATACCAATGGTTATTTGCGGAAATAAATGTGATTTGGAAAAAAGAAGAGTAGTGAAGACAGAAGAAGGTGAAGAACTATGTAATAGACTGAAATGTCCTTTCTTTGAAACTTCGGCTAAAACTTACCATAATATTCATAATGCGTACCATTGTTTGTTAGATAGGTACTTAGAACTGATGAAAATGAAAGAGAATAAACCTAATGACGACCAGGAAGCTACAAATTGCAAAAATCCGGATAAGAAAGATTGTATTCTTATATAATTTTTGTTTATTTTATTTTAAAAGTTTATCTCATGTTTTTTCTATTTATATGGCTATTTTTCTTTTTATTGTTCGCATGCCAAATTCTTAATTAAATTATTTTCTTAATATCATTTTATTGCATGCCAAATCAACACTTGAGGCTTTTGTATAAAGATTTTGGAGATAACATGACTTTATTAAAATTCAAATGATTCGGGATTCTTAAATAAATTGATGTTGAAGCCATTTCTCAATTAGATCGAGAGAATTATATCTGTAAAGGTAATCCACCAAGTTCATTCTATTTAAATCAAAATATTGATCCAAAATATTTTATTTGATATGAAATAATGCAGAAATATTCGAGACAATTATTTACATTCAATCAAATTTTGGATGCGGTTATGCTAACAGCTCCAAAATACTAAATTAATTTGTGAATAAAAAAATTAAGTTAAATTATGCTTTATATGGATTCATTTTTATTATATTTTGAAAAGTTATTGAATAAAACATACCATGCCTCAATAAGTAATTTAGGGAAAAATATATAATTTGAAATTCAGCAATTTATAGCTGAATATCTCACAAAATGCCATACCAAATGCATATCCTATATTACACCTAATCATTCCATCCCAATTCCATATCTTTTCTCTCAAATCTAATGTATTGTTGGGGCATTTTCTATGGAGAGGGTAAATTTGAATACCATTCAAAAGTAAAAATTCACAATTTGTTCGATTTGAACATATAATCTATTATTATATATAATGTAATTAAGAAAAAAATAAAATGACCTGCATATATTAATTATTTAGATTGCAAGATTCAAAAAAGCTATTAAAATTAGAGACTAAATAAATAGCGAATTGATTCATATGGATTTATGTAATTGTGAACATTAAAAGAGTTTATTTATTGATCTAATAAAAAAAGATAAAATATTAATGAGAAAATTGAAAGAATAGAGTGTCCCATTCACTCGTGTTGGTCGCAATGTATCATTCTGGGAGACATTGCCTCTGCATGTCTCCCACAATGGCACAATGTTCCTTGGAGAAAGACCTGGAAGGGGGTCCTTTCTCAAGGTCAGGGCCCCCTTCTAGTCTTTCTGGTCCTGGAAGGAGCGCTTCTGACTGGTCTGTGCGCTGCTTCCAGGAAGATCAGGAGATTGCTCGAAGTTCGCGGCAAGTGCATTCCGACACCACAGATGCACTTGCCGCAACATATAATTGCGAGTGTCTGCTGCTTTGGTCAAAAGAAGCAGCAGACACTCGCAATGCGAACCGAATTGTCCCAGAAAGACCTGGAAGGGGTCCTTTCTCAAGGTCAGGACCCCCTTCTAGTCTTTCTGGTCCTGGAAGGAGCGCTTCTGACTGGTCTGTGCGCTGCTTCCAGGAAGAACATGAGATTGCGCCAATAAGCTCCTATCAACAAATTTTGACTAAAAATATAAAGTATCCTTTTGTGATTTAACGAATAGCTCAATTTTAAAATAGATTTGATTCTAATAATAAATTGAATGAGTTTCGCTTACGTTTAGAATTTAATGATTTATATGATTTTTTCGTTCACAGAAGAGTCATTGATATCCAATATCAAAAAAAGCAAAGACACACCATAATAAATGATATTGAAGCTAAATATTACATATTTCAACATATCTAAAAAATTATTATAAGATTAGATCTCATGCAATGCCGAGCAGTTTCCTAAAGCATAATTACTTATTTATACAGAATCAATTATATAATATTCACATTGCAAATTATATACATTCTCACGAAGCAACATGAAATAGACTGTCCGAATTTGAATTCAAATAGATATCTACTTCAAAAGGATTTCTTACAATATGTAATCTCGATGTTGATCACTGGAATACAAGGGATGCACGTAATTTACAAATTGTTGCAAAAATAGTAGTGCAACAAAAATTTTATTTTTAGCTTGTCACTTGATATATAACAATTGCAAAAACTCAATCAAAAATAGGATTTGAACAACTTTTTAAAATTGTGAGAAAAATTCTATCGGCACATTCTATTCAATTTTAAAGTATTTCTTTCATATTCCAATCGATTATTCAATATTTGCCAATCACAAATTTTAGTTCAAAATTCAAAAAATCTCTAATTTTAATTTCAGATGAAATCTCGCAAAAATAACATTGTTTTAACCATATAAATATATATTTTATATATTGTATAGTGATTTTTTAATATTTTTATGAGTAAAATCGAGAGTGAGGAAATGTGGACTACAAAAAACGATAGAAATGAATAGTTTACATGGGAATTCAATACTTACAAGTATTCAATGTCACTTTTGTGCTCGAGATTTTGACTCTAGTATAAGAACGTGTTTTTGTCAAAAAAACGTTACTTTTGGAATGAGTCAACCATCAATCCTTACGATCGATCAGATCCCAGGGATAGTCAGTTCGATGGGATCTCGCGAGAAGGCAATATCTGTCGTCGGCGAGCTTGCATTGAACTTTTCTACCTTAAAAGAAAATACTATTTCTATTCCTCCAACATTTGTTATTACTTCAGAGTCAAAAAGCATACTTTCGAATAATAAAGGTCATTTAACAGAAGCCTTCTGGCAAGAAATCCTTAAAACAATCAGAGAATTCGATGATAGAACAGGAGCAAAGTACGGAAACAAAAATCCAGCCTTTTACAATGTAGTTGGTGAGATACCAGGAGTATCAATTGTTAACCTCGGTTTTAACGATTTTACAGTTCACGAACTCGAAAGACAAACAAATAACAAAGCATTTGCTTATAAAGCATATTCAAGATTAGTTGCATCATATGCAGCATTAGTTCACTCGATTCCATCCGAATTATTCGATGAAACAATGAAACAATTCATGGTTGCAAGAAATATCTCCGCAATTAAAGATTTCTCAGCACTCGAATGGATCCAAATTACCAAATTATTCAAAGGCATCTTCGTTCATTACGTCGGACGTCCATTTCCTCAAGATCCATACGAACAAATCAAAAATGCCCTCGAAGCAGTCTTAAACTCTAAATATACAATCTCCAAGCAAAAGTATATTGGCAGAATCAACACAGATTTTGTTCCTACTGCTCTTATTCAAAGAGTATATTTCGGAGGAAAAGATTCTCATTCGTCTGTTGTTATTTCCTCAACGAACGAATTACAAACAGGTCGCTGCCAAATCAGCGGTATCTATTATCCGCAATGCGAGCTCTTTGACATAATAAATGGATATTTCCCACCAAGATCTCTTGAAGATTTCGCAGAATCATATCCGAAACCAGGTGAACTAATCAAATCCCAGATGTTCCAGATCTCTTCCCTCTTTAATCATGCGATGACAGCTCATTTCGTTGTAAATGACGACAAACCAGTCGTTATGAACATCGAAAAGACACATTTCTCATGTACAATCGGTTGTGTTGCCGCGATGAACCTTATTGAATCCGGAAAAGATAAACTTGAAGTCATCAAATCGATGATGCCATGTGAATTATCATCAGTCATATCCTCACAAGTGAAGAGTGGTTCAGTTAACTATTTCTGTCGTGGTCTTTCAGGCGCAAATGGTGCAGTTGTTGGCCGTGCATCACTTTCAAATGAAGACTGTTTAGCACGAGTTTCACAAGGTGAGAAAGTTGTTCTTTTCAAACACTCTGTTACACCTGCAGATCTCGATGCAGTTCTTGCAGCTTCAGCCGTTGTCACTGAGAGTGGTTCTGATTTCTGTTTCGCATCAATTCTCACACGATCACTTGGTATCCCTGCAGCTATTGCATGTGGTGATTTAAGTATCGATGCAACACGTGGTGAAATTGTAGGAAATGGAATAACACTTAATGTTGGTGATGAAGTAACAGTTGAAAACGGAGGTGTATTCTCAGAAAGACAAGAACTAACTATCGCACAAGTTAGTGAAGAATCCCAACCTCTTGTTAATTTACTCAAAGAACTTCGTTCTAAATGCGGTTTCCACATTTTAAGCAGCGCTAACAACAGCGAAGAAGTTAAAGCATCAATCGAATGTGGTTGTGATGGAATCGGATCATATAATATTGATTCTATTTTCGAGATCGAAGAAAACAAACAGAAATTGATTGATTTCTTGATCGACATTGATAACAATGAGAAAGAAAAAGAAGTTATGCGTTTAATCATGGATAATCTCACAGAAGCAATGTCGCAATCACCAAATCATATATTCACAATCAAACTGTTAACAAATGGAATTGGTTTCTATCTTCCTAGTGCTGTTGAATCGACGAGAGATGTTGCAGAATTACGTGTTCGCAAACAATACGAAAAAGATTTCAACCGTGATGAAGAGCTTGAAAGTAAAATCAAGCAGTTAGAACTTGTTAAGAAGTACGGCGAATCTAATCCACTTATGGGATTGCGTGGTGCAAGACTTTCCATCAGACATCCAAAGGTTTTCGATGTCCAAGCTAAAGGTCTTTACGGTGCAATTGTCAACACGAACAGGAGTGAAGAATCACCACGTGTTCGAATCATGGTTCCTCTCATGTCTGTGGGTAATGAACTCAAACACATCGAACAACGTCTTGGAAAAATCTGTGACTGTGGAATGGTTGACATCGGTCCACTCTTTGGATCACCACGTTCATGTCTCGCATCTGGAGAGTTCTTAAACATCAGCAACTTCATGTGTGTCGATGTCAAAGGTCTTCAGGAGACAACATTCGGCATGACAGAACGTGACGCGCGTCGTACATTCCTCCAGGAATACGTCGACTGGAGAATCATCGATGATAGTCCATTCGATTCAGTTGATTTTGATGGTGCAGCACAACTGATCAAACACGCAGCATCAAAGTCAACAGACGAAACACCAGTCGGTGTCCTCGGTGACTTCATCGGAAGTAAGACAGACATCATCAACTTCAAGAAGTTCGGATTGAGTTACATCATTTGCAGTTCATCGAAAGTTCCATTAGTTTCTCTTAGCTGTGTTCAAACAATATAAACAATAAAACTTTATTGGATTTATCTAATTTATTTTATATATTTATTTACTTAATTCATGAAAATTTGAATTTCATGAAAAATGATGGCATTGGATTTGTGAAATGAAGTTTTTGTTTAGTGTCTAATTTCCAATACTACTTGAATAGTAAACTTTTTATTCATCCTAAGCTAAGACAAATCAAGTTTTGTTTACCATTATCTCTTTCTTCCAACCTCCGATGTGAAGCGTTATTTTTGAAAGTCGTATTATACGGGTGTTTGGCATCTTTAGGTGAGTTTTATGAAATGAACAAAAATATTGGAAATAAACTGTAAATATATTAATAAAAGGTTATTTTATTGATATAATAAAAATGATGGGAAATGAAATGTTGAATAAAATATGTAACTAGCGGCGACGCATGATTTTTCTTGGAGGATATTCAAAGGGTTTATGTTTATTTACCAATTTGATATCAATACTTTTATTGATAATTGCAAATTCTGCTTGGCAATTACCAGTTGAAAGATGAATCAATTTGTTAGTAAATAGTTCTCTTGGATTAGTAAGTTCTACAGTATTTCTATAAAATGTTGATGAAATCGAATTGTCAATGTAACAACTATCAACTGTTAATTGATCATTACCAGAGTTACGTATCAAAGATGAACCTTCAGAAACAGTGTTGTTAATAAAAGAACAACTTTTTACAGTAAGAGAATTATATTGATGGTAAATAATTCCATTAACTGATTGAGTAGTAGTATTATTTATAATATTACTTGAATCAATCAAAGCGTAATAATAAAAATTTAAAATTTGATATTCTGCTAAATTATTAACAACAGTTAAATAGTTAAATGTTGCTGTGTATTTATTTGATTTACGCTCATAATGTCCAGCAGGATATGATATACCTTTAATTGATGAGAAATTAGTTGTTGAAACTATGATATTATCATATATTACTTCGCAAGCAGAATATCCAACACTTTCATTTCCTACATCGAAAAGGGAACTTTCAATAATAAAGTTTAAGTTATCTGTGCCAATTTCTGTATATGAAAATTGTGCTCCATATTTATATTGTGTTTGGCATTTTGTACAACAGAACTTTCGTTGAACAATTGAACTATTTGTTCCTTTGTAGTAAATGCAACTTCTATATTTTGTTCCAGTACATTTACTAAAAGAACAGCGATTATGTAGGAATAATGTATCAGTTACTTGGGTAAAGTTGATTACTCCGTCATTATTGTCAAAGAAAATACATTCATCTAAGTAATATTGGCCTTTTCCTTGAGTAAGATTGCAGTTTTGGCAATTTTTAGTTTTTTCACCTGAAAATGTACTGTTGAAGTAGATATTCCAAACATTGCCATCTTCATTAGTTAACTTTTTATTTAATATAGCATAAATGATGAATCATTGTGTACTTTTCATTAAATTGTCAAAAAATGCCATTTAAGGATGCGCTCATCATGTCAGATTTTTCATGCATGTATAACTTTTGATGGAATTCAATTAAATTATATTTGATTAAATAAATTTCAATAATATAGCAATTGTAATCATACCTGTGCTTTTGATTTTCGCGTCGATGGCCACATTACACTTTTATAATATGCCAAAATACGCTTGGCCAGTCGAATTTGCTCATAATTTATCGACTTGGAGGTTTAGTATTAATCAAGATATATACCTCCGAAGCGATTTGAACATAAAATACTTCAATGGGACTCTCAATTGCAGCCATTGCAGCTTTAGAGTCAGAAATTCTAAATCAGACAGCACACCCCGCGATTTAATTTTGGGCGGAAGCACGAAAAAAATCGAAAATATCAATTTATTCTTAAGAACGCTACGACATACAGGATGTAAATGTACTGTTGTATTCCTTGTTGACAATGAAGCATACAAAACTTTAACGTCTGAAATGATTAAAGATATCGAACTCTGTGGCGGCCAAATTATCAACATGGGCATTCCAGAGTTCGATATGCCATATAACTACTATACTCTCATATACCTATGGGATTATTACGTTGTGAAAAGAAATTATTATCGATTTGATCGGATTATGAAGTGCGACATGTTCGACACATTATTCCAAGGCGACCCATTTAACGATGCTTTTCAACCTGATAAATTCTACATGATAGAAGAGAAGAAGCCAATTCTTGGTCAATTTCCAAAGTATGAAGAAATTTTTCATGATCTTAGATTAAACCCAACATCGATGTCCACCGTAGCATGTGCGGGAATTTCATTTGGTTACACCCAGCCATTTACAAGAGCTTTGGATACATTCTTCTCTTACTTTGTTTGGGATAAAGAATGGCATGATCAACACCTCTTCAATGTACTGTATCTGTCTGGCTCGTTTAAGAATAATGGTGTTTCATTTGTTAGATATCGATTCATGGAAAGAGTCCGACACATGTACGAAAATAGAAATGATGCTGAGATTGGTTATATAACAGGTATATATAATAACTATATTTATGCTCAAGTTGTTCATCACGTTCATGTTGCTCCAAAACTTTTGGAAAGTATGCTGAAATACTGTCCAAATAATAACTCCGAACTTTTGAACTACGTGACAAAACCACGGCCTGATTAAAAATAATTTGTAACAAAACAGCGACATAAACTGAGAATCAAAAGCGTACTTATCAATTTTTGAATAGTTTACATTTATAATGCTAATGGCGCCTTCACTGAGAGTGAGAGAAAATTATCAAATATTAGAGCTCGAATAAGCTGCACATGCAATATGTTGTATAGTAGCTTCTATTTATGCTTAAATTTCTGGTTTGAAGCTTGAATAAAATTTAGAAATCTTAAATTTTGAAGTTAAACCCGAAAAAATCGTATTAGTTCATACTATATGTATGCCTATTTTATGATTCTTTATTGTTATATCGAATTAGAGAGAATATAAAGATATGTACGTACGTCTTTTGACTCGCAGTTTAATTAGATAATAACTTGTGATGAAACTTTAAAATCAACTGTTTATCATATATCTCTATGTGAATACTCGATCATCTACTATGATGAAAATTCACATCATCGAACTTCACAAAATTTATGAAAATTTAGGTCAGGTAAGTGGGGCTTCCAGGCGCGTTGCGCCCTCTAGCCCCGAAGATGTTTAGTATAAATGAAGTTTTTATTCGGAAAATTGTTAGTCTTCTGGTGTGAATTCGGAGGACTCTTCTTCTTCCTCCATTGCTTCTGGGAAGAAGCCTTCTTCTGGGTCGAAAACATTATATAATGTGTCGCTTTTCACAAATTATATATGTTTTCATGTTTTGTCACTTTTCTGTCACTTTTCGGGTAAAAACATTTTTATTATTATATATAAATGAATTTTACAAAACCACCGTTACCGTTCTTTGGAAATAAGAGTAGATGTAAAGATATTATATTGAGAGAACTTAAGAAACTACCGAATGGTCTAACATTTGTAGATTTGTTCGGTGGAAGTTTCTATATATCCCATTTGTGTCATACAATATTCCCAGACTCAAAGATTATATGCAATGACTTCGACAACTATATGGACCGTCTCAAACATATTCCAGACACAAACAATATATTGAAAGAGTTAAAAGAAAAGATACCTATAGGTAAGATGGAACGTATACCATTAGATAAGAAAAATATTGTGAGAGAGGTTTTGAAAAAAGCAGAATATATAGACTGGGATAGTATATCTGCTAGACTATTATATAGTGGTGCTATAAGAGTTCATGACATTGAAACACTTATGTCAAAAGTTTTATATCTTAACTATACAAATGTTTTCAAAGAGGACATAGAAAAATATATTGAGGGTATAGAGTTTGTGAGATGTCATTGGACAGAGTTGTATGAAAAATATAAAGACAAGGAAAATGTTTTCTTTATAGTGGACCCGCCGTTCTATAACACATGGGATTTTCAATACCAAGTAGACTGGACTTTGAGAGACTCTTTAGAAACTTTAGACGTTATACATAACCATCCATGCTTTTACTTTACATCCGATAAAAGTGGTTTGGAAACCGTTATGAGATGGCTAGAAGATATAAACGACTATGAGTTTAGATATGACAAGATAGAATATGAGAGAGGTCCTATAAACTGGCGAAAGTGTCATAACAAAGAAATTTTATTAGTAAGTAAATGTGGTTTGAAATCGGATTGTTAGTTTTAGGTTTTTTCCATTGTGTCATTTATTTATTTGACGTGGCAGAAAGATATAGAGAATATGAAGATGAACCAATGCCTGCAAATGTTCAGTATATGTACTCGTAAGAGATATTTTTATCTAATATTAAATGGACGCACAGAACTTAGCGAATGCACAGCAACCTGGACAACCAAACCCAGAGAATATTCCAAATGAAGTTAGAATACAAATTGCAATGGCAAACTATGGTCAAGTGCCAACAGATGTACAAATGCAAACTGCCATGTCAAATGACGCTGCGTTAGGTTTGCCACCATGGTATGCAAATATGAGATGGAAAGAGTTTTATACAAACCCTGAAGTGGGATATAAACAACTTTATACAGATGACGCGAACACAGGAGTTGACCCAGAATATGTTTTCTACCAGAGGAGAAACAGAATGTATGAGCTCCAGTTAAAGAATGCTATGGAACTCAACAGGAAACGTAAGAGACTAGGCGGACATTAGATTTTTACATATAGTAAATGGGTTTCTTCAGTAGTATTGGAAACTTCTTCAGAAGAGTTGGAAGAGGTATATGGAATGGAATAAAATCTGTCGGAAGAGGAGTATGGAACGGTGTCAAAAATATTGGTAAAAGAGTAGGTCAGTTTGTTGGTATTATACCTAAAGACCCTGAACCAGAAAAACAAGCTCCTGTTATACAACAGCCTGAACCTGCACCACAGTCTAGTTGGCAACCAAATCCAACACCTCAACCGTATTAAAAAATTATATTTTTATCGTTCGATAGTAGTTGTATATGAAACTAAGTTCTAAGTAAAACGCATGGTATAATGGAATTATTCTTTTTCTTCCATCTGTAGTAAACCATACTTGAAAGTCTGAAATACTTCCACTTGGTGGTTCGTATAACTTTGTAGGTTTTTCGTAAAAGTCATTTGCCAAGCATAAGAAAGAGTTTTGCGCACCAGAAAATGAAGCATGAACAATAATAGCATCTTGGTCGAAAATATTTTCATATGTTCCATTAGGGTTTTCGACTTCATAATAGTCCGGGTGTACTGGATATGCTGCAGGCTGATTTAACATCCTCATAAATCTATACCATGCCAAGTTGTTATATTTTGTAGAAATATAAACGTTTTCTCCAAGGTCTTCTATTTTATTGATTTTAACAGTTGCATTTTTCCTGTCATAAATAATATCGAGATGGTATTCTCCTTCGTCAATGTTATACTGGTTTGCATATTCAATATAGATATCGTTTATTTTTTCTTGAAAAGCTTGAAGAGTTGTTTCTAAGTTTACAAGCAAACTAACTTGTAAAAGTTTTCCTTGTTCAAATTTCTCATACATACGTTTTTCTTTGTTATAGTATCGAACTTCAAAACCGACCGTAAATGGGAAACCATGTATGGCTTCTGAAATGAACTTCATTCTACGAAAGCCAATAGCTTTTGTGACGGATGGGTCTCTTAACCATCTTAATGGGTAGTCAAAACGATAGCCTTCATGCTTTACGGTATCTGTCTCAAACTTTTGACCGACATTAGTAAAAAGTTCATCTAATGGTTTAGTTGTAGCAACTCTTGAATTTTCTTTTTCTATTGGAAGCATATTTTATCTATAATAAAAATGTCAAATGAAACAGCGTCTATGAGAGAAATACAACACAACCGACAACTCATTATGCAAGCTCTAAATAAGAACACAACAAACTTTTCAAACTATTCTAAGATATCTGAGTCATTGAAAGAAGGAAACTTAAAACTGACAATAAACCCAATGACAGATGAGTTTCTGTTTCAAGACAATAAGAACCATACTGTCTGTATAAATCCAACAAAAGGAACTTTAAACGAGAAACCTATAAATGAACTTCTTTTGAAAGCAGATGTTGACAACAAAGCTGACAAAGAATATGTAGACGATGCAATAGCAAAAGAAGAAGAAAGAGCTAACAATGCTTATGCAACAAAAGAACATACTCATCCTGAACTAGCAGACAAATATGTTGACAATAAAATGTCAAGTGAAGTGACAAGAGCTGAAAACGAATATTCTAAAAAGACTCATACACATTCTATATCTGATATTACAAACTTACAAGAAACCTTAAACAGGAAAAGTGCCGTTGGACATACACATTCTATATCTGAAATAACAGACTTAAACGTTAGCCTTGAAAAGAAAGCGGATAAGGAATATGTGGCTAGTAAGTTAGAGAAGAAAGCGGATAAGGAATATGTGGATGAAAAAGATAATGAAATTAAAGAAAGGGTTGAATGGTATCATGAATGGACATCGAAGATTTTAAAAACTAAAGCCGATACAGGATGGGTTTCAGGATGTTTAGACCTTAAAGCAGATAAAACTTATGTTAACGATGAGTTAGAGAAGAAAGCAGATAAGACTCATACACATACAAGTTTTACAACTTTTACAGCAGATGATATTACACTAAACACAACCTTGCCAAGTAAAGGTCCAACAATACCACCGGCAACAAGTCTTGTAGATACTTTGATATCTAATGACAATAGTATTATGCATCTAAGACAGGAACTCAATGTGCTTAAACAAATTTTGCCGAATCTTATTTACCCGGTTGGCTCATTATATGTTTCAATGAACTCTACCAGACCAGAAGTAGTACTTGGTTTTGGAACTTGGACTCAAATAGTCGACAGGTTTTTGTATTGTGCAAACTCTTCAAAGGAAACAGGTGAAGTAAAACGATTTCAGGTGAAAATTTACCTGCACACAGTCACTACATAGATTTAAGTACATCTCAAGCAGGTTGGCATAAGCATAGATATTGGGATTGGTCAGCAATGACAAAAGGTAAAGGATATGATGTTAAAGACAACGTTAAGTTTGCTATAAATTGTTACTGGAGTAACACTGAGGGAGGAGGAAACCATACACATCGCGTTTCGGGATATACGCAAACAACGGGACAAAGTAAAGACTACATGCCACCTTACATGACAGTTTACGCATGGTATAGAATTGCTTAGTCGTCATTTTCAACTTCTTTAGCATATTCGTCAGGAGTTGTCTTATATTTGTTAGGAACTGTCTTTGAAAGTATACCACCTTGAACTTTGACAAGTTTGAAACGAGGTCTGGCAATAGTAGTTTTATCTTCTGCTTGCAGTCTGTACATTTTGCCATGTTTGCCTAAAACTTCATAATATTCTCTTGTATACTTTCTTCTATTTTTACGAACACGAATGTGAGTACCTGTCGAGTTCCCATTGTTGTCATAGTCAATAGTATTTTCATATGGGTCGCGTTTAGGTATTTCTATTTTTACTTTGTCACCTTTCTGAAGTTTGAAGCCCGGCATTCTTTCTTGTTTGTCTCTTTTGACTAAATTATTAAATATATAGTCTTTCTCTAAGTCAGGGTTGTTTTTCATTTCTTCGGGGGAGTGGTTTCCCAAACCTTTTTGTTTACGGTTATTGTAAATATTTAAAACTTGTCTCATCTTTGCCATGGAGAAGTGTCTATACTTGTCGTCATATGACATTTCATTTGCTTCACCACCTTGTGGTTGGTTTAAGTCTCTTAACATTTTTATACAACCGTCAATGACACCAAGAGCAGAATGGTTTTGGTCGACAATGAAATATTGGTTTACATTTTTTGAACGCAGATAGTTTTTTACATCATCTGATTTGAAAGAACTTTCACAGTCAGATGTCAGTTTTGTTGGATGGTATTTGTCAACGAATATTGTCAAAGCAGTTTTCACATCTAAAATATTTTTTGGACCATAATGGTATGGCTTCACAGTATCTTGTGTTTTGACCAACAAATATTAACCAGTATGGTGGTCCATCTTCTCTATACCTCGGAATGTTTTCCAAGATATCCATAAACCAAGCATTTGGTGTTGAACTAAAGATTTTTATCATGAGTGCTTTCTTTGTCGCTTTAGAATAGGGGTCCTTGTTTGGATTCGTCATTTTTTAACCCATAAGAAATGGGTTTATTTGGCGCATTAGCAGGTGTTGCATCCAGATTTTTGCCCGCAGTGGGAACAATAGCCAGAGGTGTATTTGGAGTTGGAAGGAAGATTTTGAGTACATTAGGTTACTTAAAGAGAAAGCACAACCTATTATACAAACTGTACAGAAAGGTTGGGATGTAGCACGAGATGCAACAAATCTTATTCCAAATCCTGAAACAAGAGGAAAAGTTCAAGGATGGATGGACAATGTAGGAAGACAAGCAGGAAACTATTATAACAAAGCAAATGACTACTATAACCAAGCAGGACACTATATGGACCAAGGTGAAAGATTCTTTAACAGAGGATATAACCATGCACAACAGTGGGTAAACAATAACCAACCTCAACCGCCTCAAACGTGGGGAATGTAAATTTTTTTACTGAGATGAAATGAACAATGCAGCATTGAGACAAATGAGTTCAAGATGGATTTGTCGGCTTCCAGCATTTACACCACGTGTTTGTAAAGTTCTTCCTATACCTCAGGAAGTTTTAGACCGACTTAAAAAACCTAAACAACCAGTTGAAAACAAACCAAACTAAAATTTTTTACTGAGATGAAATGACCGAAGAAGTTGAAACGGTAGATTTGACACCAACAAAACAAAAAGTTCAGAACCATTGTCAAAACCTGTCAAAGAACTTACAGATGAAGAGAAAAATTCAATAATAGAAAGTGCCAGGTCTGGAAATACAAACCTAACTATAAAGTCACTTTTCATAGAAATGGAACGGCTAGTATCTCAAAAAAGAAACAGACTCTCACAAATAAAATATTGAAGTCTGAAGGAGCTTTCGAGACAACAGATGGAAAAGTTTACTTCACTGACCAACAGTTCATTATAGAACATCTCATTGACTTAGAGTCGAAATATTCTAAACTTTACAACAAACACAAAAAGTTGAAAGGAAAACAAAAACAAATGGCATATGATATTTATGAAGATGTTGACGACACAACTGTTCCTGCAAGTGAAGTAAAGTCAGAGGAACCGAAAAGTGACGAAAAACCGATAGAAGAAGAAAAAACCAAAAACTGAAGATAAACCAAAACCAAAGTTTAGTTTCCAAACTAAACCAAGTCAACTTCATTAGCTGGTATGGGTTGGCGTCAAAGACCTATGGCAGCAGGCGGTTATGTAAAGTAAAGAAAAAAAATATTTTTTTATTTTTATAAAAATGCCCCCATATAGAATGGATAGAAAGTCTGCTAGAATAAAAGCAGAGTTACAAAGATATGGTTGGAGAGTTTCGAAGAATTTTAAATATAGGAAGGGAAGACCCATAAAAGTCTATGACAAATTGTCTGGTCTTCGCTACGAAATGGATTTGGAAACAGCACGTGCCAATTATCCAAACAGACTAGAGAGGTTAGAAGAAGAACGTCTTATGGACATGCCTTTCGATGTTAGTGAACCTCAAGTTGAAGGACATGACGGCTTTGCCAGATTCTACTGGAAACATGACGAACAATTGCATCCTTTGAGAAGGAAAAAAGGAAAAGGTGAAGACGCACATGCTCCATGGAAAGAACAAGATATGCATATGAAGAATATCGTGAAGTTAGAAGTAAAATTACATTGGTCAAACCTTTACAGTAAACTTGACGAAGGAAAGAACAAAGAAGGCTTCATGGGAGTACTTGCTGCCATACAAGACGGAAATAAGAAAGGACACAATCTCAGATTGACCATAACAGATTTGGATGGTCACATTTACTATGCACATGGCAATGAACAAACAGCCGCAAAACTTCTTGACGCTTTCAAGACTACAAAGAGAGAACAAATGGTTGACTCCGACTCAGACATTTTGAATGCAATTGAAGGAATTGCAAGTGTCAAGTTCGAATGGTACCAACCTAACCCTCAAGCAGTCAGACAACATGCTGGATACTTCCCTTCATAAATAAGTCTGACATTGACTTGACAAGGTATGGAATTTACAATTCAATTGAAACAATTGTCAATGAACCTTGTATTCTTACATGTCTCAGGAACTCTGGTCTTGTTACAGAAGAGAAGATGAAGTATCTTGAGTCATGTGTGAAGACAAGGTACATTCTCAGAGGTCAATTGGCAAAAATTGCACCGTTGGCAAATGTTAATATCCGAGTCAACATACCTACAGCTAAAGGTTCTTCACATGACGACTATGTTGTTGAGTTCAATTTACCATGGTTGAAGATTGTAATTGTCCACAACCACTTCATGTTGAACGAAAGTCTTTCAAACCCATTCTTTGGTAAAAGTAAGTGCAACATTGTCAGAGCTGTAAACATTCTTTTCGAGAAAGGTTTGTTGGAACCAATTCCAGATGACAAGCTGACAGAAACTTTTGTACCAAAAGATGAAACAAACTTTTCATTGTTAGCAAGACCAAAAGTTGTTCCAGACAAAGTTCTAGTACAAAAGAAGTACACAGTTCCACAAGGAGTTGGTTTGTTCGGATACCAACCTGAACCAGAAGAACTTCCAATGAGGTTGCAAGAACTTCAAGATGCTATAAACAAACTTCCATTGAGACATCCAATTAACGTCAAATTGTATTGGAGAGCATCTGAGTTAGGTCAGAAGGTTTTATATGAAACAGGTTGCTTCGACGATGTTTATGAGATAACAGGAGAAGTTTCTCAGAAGATAGAGACTCACTTGAATTTCCACAAACTGGACCAATTGGTTGCGACAAGTTCGACTCAAACGAAAAGATATACTATGTCGACCTTAACGCTGCGTACATGAGGTTTGTCCAATATATTCCGACTGGAATTCCAAACGAAGATGGTGAGTTCCCGGGAAGGAACTATACAGTTGGAAAAGTCATACAACAACTGTATGATATTAGGAAAGCTTCAAACCCCAAACTTGCAATGACACTCAAATTGCTTATGAATTCGACATGGGGATATTCCATTAAGAAACCTCAAGAGATGAAGAGTAAACATTATGAGAAGGTCGACAACTTTGTTGAAAGGTTTCTCCTTTTGTTTTGAAGTACGAATTCACTCAAGGTCAAAGTGGCCTTAGTAACACATTAAAACCTATTGTCGAACATTGGTCTTACCCTCAGTTCGCCAAGGCAGTCCTTGACAACTACAATGAGTTCTTCTCGGAAGTCAAATCGAAAGTCAAGGTTTACTATGAGAACATTGACGCACTCATGACGAACGAAGAAGGATACAACAAACTCATTGAAATGGGTTTAGTCGGTGAGAAGATGGGTCAATTCAAATTGGACAAAATTTTCACCGAAGTTCATGTAATATCGAAAAGGAAATATTGGGGCATACTTGAAGACGGCACAGAAATAAAACATTGCATGAATAAAAATTTTTATTCGAATTTGAATTTAAATGTGGGAATTCTTGGGAAAGGTTCTCTCTGTTTGGAAGTAGTATCCAAGGACGCTTGGCAAAGAACTTTATAATGGCTTCCTTCTTTGCTTGCTTTATGTCGTCGAAAGGAGTGTTTTCTGGTATTTGAATTGGAATTCCGGTCGAAGTCTCGAGATTCAAGGCAGCCCTTCCCGTTATCCAACCGTTAACAAGCTTGCCTTTTACATTCTGCCTGAGGAAGTCTTTAACAAGCTCGTTAATTTCAATTAGGTAAATTGCCTCGTCGGTAGGTTCGACCTCGACCATTGCTACTGTCAGTAAAAGTACTGCTACTGTCAGTAAAAGTACTGCTACTGTCAGTAAAAGTACTGCTACTGTCAGTAAAAGTACTGCTACTGTCAGTAAAAGTACTGCTACTGTCAGTAAAAAGGAAAATTTGAGAGGGTTTTCGACGATAAAGTACTGCTACTGTCAGTAAAAGTACTGCTACTGTCAGTAAAAGTACTGCTACTGTCAGAAAAAGTACTGCTACTGTCAGTAAAAGTACTGCTACTGTCAGAAAAAGTACTGCTACTGTCAGTAAAAGTACTGCTACTGACAGTAGCAGTACTGCTAGTAGCAGAGATTTTTATCGTTGTGGTCCGACGGTTAAGCCACAAACGAATGTCCCACGTCCCACCAACCCAGTCCATTCCCAAACCAGAGGAACCTAAAGAACCACAACAGTCTCCTCAGCAACCTCAGTTCCAGCAAGTACCTCCGAATTACTACCAATTTCCACCTCAAGGTTACTACCCACCACAAGGCTTCCCGAACTACCCTCCTCAGCCTATGCCTTACTTCCTCAACCCTTGGTTGTTCCAGCAAGCTCCACCCCAGCAATTCCAATCTCAGTCCAAGAGAGACCAAGACTTCGAAGAAGGTCTGAACCGTTTACGCAAAGAGTATGCTACAGCTCCAATTGAGAGAAAGTTGTTCCCGGACCAAAAATATAATTTAGGTGAAGAGGTGAGATTTCACCTCTTTTTTCACCTGTTTTTTCACCCTCTTGAATTTTCATGAATTTTATATATTAATGTTTTCGCTAAGCCACTTTGTGCCGTCAGTCAGTCAGTCAATGAAATTTACACCAAAAATATAATTTAGGTGAAGAGGTTAGATCTAACCTCATTTCTAACCTCATTTCTACCCTCTTGAATTTTCATGAATTTCCTTAAGATAGAAAAAATAAAGTTAGTTTTATTTTTATTTATTTTTTTATTTTGTATAAAAGATATGATTTCAGGGATTTTTTTGACGAAGTGTAAATCTTCACTTCGTCAAAAATAACAGTTATATAATGAAAAAGTGAAAGTTATTCTTCATTTTTTTGTATTTGACGAGAATGTCGGGTAGATGGTTAGATCTAACCTCATTTCTAACCTCTTGAATTTTCATGAATTTCCTTAAGATATAGGGTGTCCAAAGGTGCGTTTAGCACAGCGCTCTATATGAGACTATTAAAGGAGATATATGCTGATTATAAATATATAATAAAAAATATGAATATATGTATATGATGAGTATGTTGTATTTTGGCGCCATGCCGGGATATAAAATGAATTTTGAGACAAGAGGCGGTTTCGCGGGAAATTTTGGCGGGATTTTTTTCATTTTTTTAATGAATCATAAAGAAAACATCCTCGCTCTTGCAAAAAAATGCAAAGACTGTAAAAAAATCTACGAGACATTGGTAAAATGCTTCGGTATAGATGCTCCTAGCTATTCCACTGTAACGTATCATGTTCGGATGTATCACTTCATGAACAAAAAGGCGCCCATCATAAAAATTGACAAAAAATCGCCGGATCAAAGAAAAATCAAAGCAATTCTTCAAGCGCTAGATGAAGACCCAAGAGCATCACTCAGAAGGATAGAGGAGATGACAAAGATACCACGTACAACAGTCAGTTATTATCTGCACAATTATTTGAACTACAAACTAGCGTATACACGTTGGGTTCCGCACAACCTTAATTCAGTTCAAAAAAAATCTAGAGTCCAATCTTCGAAAGAGCTCCTCTCTATATTGGGTGGTATCAATCCAAGAAGTTTCGCTTTTTAGTAACAGGGACGAGTCTTGGTTTCAATATGCACAGAAGCCAAATCATGTGGATCCCGAAGGATGAAAATCCGCAAACATTCCCGAAGAAAAAATTGACACACCAATGATGATGTTGTCGGTTTTTTGGGGCGTGAATGCATCATCGCAATTGATATTCTTCAAAAACCGAATACGATGAATGCTCAGTATCTATTGACAATGTTCTTACTCAAATTATCAATTCTGATGAGTTTGAGAAATCCAAACAACAAAAACAAAAGTTTGCAATTCATTTTGATAATTCAAGAGTTCACAAAAGTCATAAGGTAATGAATTACTTGGTGGAAAACAATGTCAAAGTTGTTCCAAACCCAATTTATTCACCTGATATTGCACCCTCTGACTTTTATTTATTCGGCACGCTAAAAAAGAGAGCTGAAGGACGCGAATTCGCGAGTCCAGATGATCTTGAAAATTTTGTAAGAGAGCAATTTGAGCAATTTTCTCATGATGATTTAAAGCGTGTCTTTCAAGCCTGGATCGATCGCTGCGAACGCGTGATTGAATCCAATGGTGATTATATTTAAATAAACTTTATATATATGTAACTTGTTTATTTCTATTCGCAGTATTCAGGTTTGTGCTAAACACACCTTTGGACACCCTATAGAAAAAATAAAGTTAGTTTTATTTTATTTATTTTTTTTATTTTGTATGTAAGAACAGAAATGTCAGTCGAAGCACAGACGTTCACGAACAAATCTAATGGCGAAACATTCACAAAAGGCACTTATAATGGTATTGAAGTCTTACGTAGAGACAAGGATAGTTACATTAATGCAACAAATATGTGTCAGCAGTTTAGGAAAGACTTTAGAAAGTTGTTGGAAAATAAGTCCTGGGAAGAGTATTATAAGGCATTTTGTGAAGAATATAGCAACCGCCGGAATTCAGACGGTTGCTTTTTATACAAAATTCATGCCGGAATTCCTGATGAAATCAAACAGGTTAGAGGAACGTATGTAGACCCAAGACTTATAAACTATATAGCAATGTGGGCTTCTCCAAAATATTGCATAGCAGTTGGAAAAATTATGGACTCCATAGACAAGAAAGTTCATGAGAAATTAGATGAAGAAGAACTCGAAGATACAGTAGAGAATACTAAACATTTGTTTGAAGAAGAAGTTAGAAAAATGTGCGAAAAACAATTAGAACATGAACGTGAGATATATTATGGTTATAGAGACTCTCCATACGAACTAGACCAATGGGAACAAGAAGATTTAAAGAGAGAATTTAGAGAATATGAACTCGCTAAGATAGCATTAGAAGCTGCAGAAAAGAAGTTAAAAGTTTGGGGTCGTTTTGTACAAAAATATTGTGAGTAAATGAACTCATTATTTTTGTCATAAACGACCAAAAAATAATGTTTATGTTAGAATGTTAGATCTAACACGTTTTCTAACCACTTTTCTAACATGGTCTAAAACTCTCGAAAATCATGAATTTTTGACATTTCCTTAAGATAGAAAAAATAAAGTTAGTTTTATTTTTATTTATTTTTTTATTTTGTATGTAAAGACAGATATGTCAACAACAGAGAACACAACAACAGTTATAGTCCATGAAGCTATAAATGAAGAATACGAGTACATACAGTTTAACAAACAACTCCGTCTCATTCGTTCGGTCAAAGACGATATGTACCAAATGCAAAGTATTTTGACAGCATGTTTTGCTCCAGATACTAAGAAACCACAAGACTGGTTTAGGAACCAAAGCACACAAGAACTTTTGAGCGAAGCACAGCGAGACATACTTTTTTCTGAAAACAGTGAAGAACAGCGAGTAAGTAAAAAACCGCAGTCGCCAAAACTCTATGAAAATCGTGAAAAATTGCCAAACGGTTTGAGAGGATATTATGTACATAGACTTCTTGTAAATGCTGTTGCAATGTGGGCTTCGCCTCGTTATGCTTGGTATATTTACAGACTTCTTGACGAAATTCATAGACAAGAACGTGAAGAGATGGAAAACAAGCTTGAAGCAAAAGACAAAAGCATTCAGAAAAGAATACCACGTTCGGTACCAAAAGGAAAGGAAAAGAACTATAAGTATATGATTTATACTGAAGAGATGGAGAAAGAAGAAGATAAAGATATGGTTATGTTGCATTTAGTCAGAAGAAACAACAAAAGCTTTTACGACCTTGCTAAGATTTACAAATCTGACAGAAATTGGTTCTATCGCGAAAACTTACCGATTTCAATGACCCCAAATGAAGATGTGAAACAAATAGTTCAAGATACGTTACCTCAAACACACTATGATATGAAAGGTTGTACAATACTTACCTTCAAAGAAGACTTACCGCTACTGAAGGAAAAAATAACAGAGTATTTTGACAACTTCAAACAAGTAGGGTAGATGAACCATTTATTTTCAAGCTTGACTTTTTACAATTTGAACTTTGTTTGCGTAGATATGAATTCTGAAAGAAGTATGAGGGTCTTGTATGACTTTGTACTTCTCCCATAGTTCATGTCTGTCAAACTACCTGCCATGGACTCTTTCATAAGTTCCATGAAATCGTCTTCGGACAATCCGGGGAAAAGTATTATGTCAGTAAGTATTCTTTTAACATCCTCACTTAAACTCTTTGCTGTCTGTACACAAATGACAACTGAGATGTTAAAGTGTCTGAGCTTCTTAAGAATTCGACACATATCTTGTTCTCTATTCTTTAACAAAGGATGAGAGGCGAAATCATCTAAGATAAGAAGACATCTATGAGGGTAAGTCTTCCGATCGTAAGATTGCAATTTCTTCGAAATGTATTCTATCTCTTTCTGTTTGTTTCTGAAGTGTTTCTTCTCTAATATTCTCTGCATTTCCTCATTTGGGTCTTTAAACTTCGAATTGACATACTCATTTATAGCATTATACTTCAAAACTCTTCTTTGGTACTTCTTTATCCAATCTAACAACTCAGTATCCTTTATACATACTAACTTAAACTTCTTTATAATATCTTTGAACGAATTGACGGTTTGGTCAAATTGACCAGAAGTACTACAAATAACAACTAACTCATATAGAATGGGTTCTTCTCATCTTGTTGTTGTGCAGCCATTTTAAGAATAAGTGAAAGTCTTAACCAGACCCAGGTGGTGCAATTAGACCTGTTATACCATTCTGAGCAAATAAGAACTTGTCATGTATAGGCTTTTATCTGAGCATTTTCTAACTTCCTCTTGTTCTTATTTAAAACATTCTCAATTTCTTGTCATGTCAGCAAACTTTTTTCTACATATTTTTAGAAAATTGAAAATTTTTTATCTTTTAGAAAATGTCTAGCGATTTCGCTATCTATATTCGAGACAAGCTTTTCGACAGCAAAACATCTGTCGACCATAAAATTTACATAGTGTAAACAAGAAGGGGAATTTGTTCTAAAGTTCTGTTTTGGGAATATGACAAGAACCATAAAACATTAAGCAGAGCAGTCTTAAATTTGTCAATGACAGACTTGTTGACAGAGATGACAACCGATTGGAAAGATGAAGTCCAACAAAAGTTCTTAGAATGCCAAGTCAAGACACATGCGCTGTTTCTTGAAGATGAAATAGAAAACAGAAATAGATGAGCTATTAAAGGACAAAGAACTTTTACATAAATATGGTTGCGCCAAATTTGACATAACTCCACCCAGAAAGAAGAAAGAGAGAAAGAAAGAAAAGAAAGTAGAAGAAGAGAAAGAAAGAACCTGAACCATTTCCAGAGAAAAAGAAATTTGACATGTAAAAATAAATTTTTATTTTAGAACATTTCTGGGTCAATGTCAATGTTCTCTTCCTCTTTAGGAAGTAAACACTGGCTTAGACTCTAAAATCTTTTTACCCAATTTACCTTGAACTTCTACAACTTTAGACTCATAATATTCATAGTCGTCTGTCTTCTTTGGTTCATAAGTATAACAAGTTTGGTATGCTTTGCCTTCTTTAAGGTTTGAGAACCTTCTGTCAAAACTTTCTTTGACTGTTAACAAACCTTCTATGTCTAAGTCTTCAAATTTCGCACCATTTTAGTCCACAATAGCAAAACTTAACTGGTTCGATGTTACCAAACTTTGCTGAATATGAAGACTTTCCAAAATGGTAGAAGTAAACATTCAAATATGTGAATGAGGTCCTAGTTCTTCTTTAAGTCCTACATGTACTTGTTTACTGAGATGAATTTCGTCATCTTTTCTATCGGATAAAAAATATTTTTTTTAAATTTACTCAGAAATTTTTTCTTTATATACACCATTCTGTACGTCTAAAAGACTTTTGACATTTGCCAAGAATGTACGTTTAGACGCTGCCATATAACCATATTTGACAATATTGTTTATAGAATCGTACAATGACTTTTTCATCTAAAACTCAAAGTCCCTTTCTTCTATGAACAGTTCATATACACTCTTGTTTGCTTTTAACAATGTTTTGTCTCTCTTCGGTATGTGGAATTTGTCTTGGATTGAACTTAAGAATATCTAATGTCATGAAATATGAGAACAAGTGGTTGAAAAGTCAGATGTCAAAGTTTCTGCTAGTCGTCAAATATTCTGTATCTTGCATATGAGAATCTGACGTTCTGAACAACTACATATTTCTGTCAGAACTTTCTACTTATCGGAACAGCATTGTTGAAACCCATAATGAAGTTTGCAAACATTTTCACAACTCTTTGGTCTTATACTTTCTTTCAACAACTCCAACTTTGTCTGTTATAAGACTCTTCAAAGCTCTGAGTTCAAACTTTTGTTGTATCTATACTTTGAAGTTCATTGCAAACTATAAGTTTTCATATTCTCTATTGAGGAGTTAAACTTGCCACAGATGTTTTCAAGTTTGTCATATTAGGGTTCGAATAACTTTCAACAGTTTGCATAAGATATCTGTAAAGAATGTGTTCTTACTCCAGTTCCTTGTTTTCCAATTATAATGAGAGCAGTTTCATTTTAGCACTTGGATGTTGTAAGATGTTTGCAAACCAACATAAGATATACTCATAAACCTTTTCGTTTCCAATTGCATATAATTCTTTGACATGGTCTAAACCAAGCTTCTATAGATATTTTCTTTCCTTCTACTTGTTCGTATTTATATCAGTGAAGATAGAATAGAGTTTGGAGAAGGTGTATAGAACTTTATACTCGAACTGAAAATCTTCTAACTTGACAATAAAGATATCCAAAGCATCTAACATCTTCATGCACTTGTACGATTTTATTTTTAATTCTGGTCTAGCATTCTTGTTCTGAAACTATTGTCGCTTTAGTTTGTTAAAGAACAACATCCATTCATTTCATAACATAAATTCTGGGGCAGAGTCGACATAATGACTAAACGTTTCAAATCTCGACTGCTTTGTTATAGTCCTCGAAATGAGACACATATTTCTGAATGCTTGGAAGCATAAAAATCTGAAACATCTATTCTGTACTTTTTATAAAATAAAAAAAATATTATTTTTTTATTCTTGACTTTGTTGTTCCATTTGTTGCATTGTTTGTTCTTGAAGCTATTTGTTTGTTGAAGTTGTTCTTGTAATACAATACTTTTCCAGTTGCATCTTCCAATCGAACTTTCTGCCGTCCATTGACAATATAATAGGACATAAAGTTTTACAGGAACAATTTGCGTCACTAAATGGTCAACGTTATACTTGCCAAAGTGTTTGAGTTCACTAAGGTTGAAAATTCTGATTCGAATGGAACAATAGGGCAACCAGCAGGACGAAAGTATGTTATACGCAATTAAAGGTATACTTTTGGTCATAATAGTTTCTGTCGACATTCGATATAACTTTGAACCTAAGTTTGAAACAATATATAAGATTGGTGTGCTTAATGTCAATGGATAAGCATTCTTGTATGACAACCTTTTCTCTTTTTATAGGAAAACTGTTGGTAGTAAAACCAGAACATAAGTTTTTTGTATTATAGCTCATTGTTTATAGTAAAACTCAGTCGGAGATAAACATAATGAAACCTTGCTCTAGTTTGCCAGCAACATGTTACAGCCGTACATTAAAGTATTTAATAAGTAACAAAAACCTTGTTGGTGGTTTAGATATCTGTTAAGTATGATCTTCAAGGATGATATTTTTTAGCAATTGACACAACAATAAAGTCTTCTGTGTCAAAAGAGCAAAACAGGCTTTGTCGTCCATTGTGTGATTAAGGTTAGTTTCAATATCGTCCTTGGGATTTGTAAGTTTTGTTGTTATAGAATGATATGACTCAGGTTTTTAGTCGTAATAGTATTAAACCATTTGTCCTTCTGCCAATTTATAATATATTTAAGAAGTTTTTCTGAAAGTGGAGAGAACTTCATATAAACTTTCACATGGCGTTTCTTGAAGTTCTCTGTCTAAGAAGTTCAAATATTTTGTAAAGACATAGATACTTTCCTTTGTCTACACGAACACAACAACAGGGGCTTCTATCGTTCAATAAGTGTTTAAAGTCCTTTACATGAAATAAAGTCTATATTACTTTTTCTTCAAACATCTTTCAAGAGTTTTGCCATTGTTTCTTAGCAAATAACTTTAATGAATGTTGTGGTCGTCAAAATATTTTTATAACGTCTGTGGAAACATATATTTAAGTTACAACGTTTTACCTTCCTTTCATAACGTATATCTTTGTCTAATGAACATTATACTGAACACACAGCAACTAATGTCGGGTTCTTCTATTTCTTTGATGTTTATATTCGTCTGCTGCTCTGTAAAGTTTCAATAGTTTTTCAAAACTTATGAGGTTGCAAGACATAGGAGTTCACTTTTTACAGGGTTTGTGTTCGACCAAAGTTTAACATTATACTTAAAGCTTTGACAAATCTTCTCCTGATTTAATTGAAGTTTGTCTTCAGTTGTTGGTAGTCATTTCGATATATCTTGCAACAGAACTTAGTCTCTGCTAACTTCAGGATATGTTGGTTGTTCTTTTACAGGAACAGATTGTTATACCATCTTTCGTCTTTCGTATGGTTTTCCCCACTTTCAACATCTTCTGTCTTTGACATTGACAATAACACTTTTGACTGTTTGTATTGAGTTGGTGAATTTAACTTTCACATCTGCCACGCCATTAACCTTTCGAAAACACTTACGCTTCTATTTCGCAAATTGACATTTTTACTTTTAGAATAAAAGATGCGACGTATTCGGATATCTTAGTTGAATTGAAGACAGAAAACAAGAGTTTATACTCACCAAACAATACAAATACATTGACAGAATAATTTCTTTACAACAAACAATGGAAAATGTTATAGAATAGCAGTCTTTGCTGAACCTAATATTTTATAAAGCAAAAAGTTGGTATAAATGAAATGGTATGAAAGTTCTTGATGAAGCTGAGAGCAAAAATCAGTAATTGTCAAATAACTGACCGATATTCCCTAAAGGAGAATTTATAATACAATATTATGTCCAAAACTGGCGTACTGCAATATTTGACGGAGAGAGAAGTCAGTTTCAAGAACAACTTACTGAACCTCTGCGAAAATCTGCTCGATGGAGCTGTCGTTATGCCAAGCTCTGAGGAGCCCATGTGAGACAGGTTTTTGCACCGGGAAACGATTCTTCAAAAAGAGCGAATACTTCGCTGAAAAGTGCTATTGGTTTTGTAAATTACTTGTTGCTTTCCAATTCTGATGGACCCGTCTCTGTTCATCCAGATATTGTATTTGTACAGTACCAACAGTTGAAATACCACCATAAAGGTCTTTCCTGAGATCAGCAAATGGAATGCCCAAGCAAAAGTTTTGAAAACGGATCTCCATTTGTAATATTGAATTTTTTTTTGACCTCCTGTATGAAAGTCCATTCTTTCAACATATGGCATAATAGACTATTTTGCATTTCAGGGTTTAATGGTTGGTTTGTGAGTTGTTGTTAAAGGTTCTAGCATCTAATGTCAAGTTGTATGACCTCATATCCTCAACTGTAGAATATTCTTTCTTGCGAAATGATTTTGCCAATCTCATGTTTAACAATATGATATTTAATACCTACATGCGCGTTGGTGAAACAATGAATAGTCATTTATTTAGTTTCGGCCTTCTCTGAAAGTAAAACTCTAAGTATCTGCCATGTTTCATTGGCAGTTTTGTTAAAAGCAATATCTGTTTCTTGCACCTGGGTCAGCACTTTTGGTTTCCAAACTTCACCTGCAAAGTCTTTGACAGATATTTTGGTGTATAGGGAACATAAGTGGAACTGCAACTATTAATTTTGGCAGCTAAAGCATTTTGAAATATCTGGGTCCAACTATACGGCAAGTTCTGCTTTTCTAATTCTCTTGCATTCAAACTTTTACGTCGCATGTGTGAACTTAACTGGGTCCCAAGCCATCTCCAGCAGCATTGAATAATTAGTGGTTCTTCATTGTGTTGAAGTTTGATGGTCGAAGCGCAGAAGCTCTCATGAGTAACGATGGGTGGTTGTCTTCAGTGCAAATATTGCGCTGAATGATCGTTTTTTAATTGTTCCCTTTACGTCTTACATAGTGAATGGGTTTTTGTGTGTTGGTGAATGACTAAAGTTTATTTATTGCTTTGATAAGTCGATAGATAATTTTCCCTGCCGCATGTTGGTGGGCAGTATCTTAAAAACAGCTGATAAAGATGATGGAAAAAGACAAAGGAACTGCTCTAGGTTGTGTTCAGTTTTACTTATTTGCGCAGCATTTCCAATCTGAACACAGAACAGGGTTAACATAAATTAATCTTTCTTGGAGTTATGGGTAGTCTTCATTGGATTGTCTGCGTCTAGTTTGTTCCTTCAAAATAATTGTCGTCCTGTTTGTTTCTCTGCTTTGTGGTTGTACTTGCTAGTTTTCCTCAAAGCGAACAATTCCCTCATATTTTGCTCGATGTTAACTGGTTGAAACTAAGTGCAGAGTTAGTAATATCTTAAATTAATGTACTTCTGCTATTGGTATCCCTCATAGGGTAGAAACTTCCTGCTGAGGAACTTTCATGTCGACAATTGGCAAGAAGTTTATGTCATATGGTCTTGTTCCACGTATGATATTGTCAGACAGAAATTAGACGGCTGGTAGCAATAGTCTCTGTTATTGGCAAAGACGCTTTCCGGACTCACTACGGTTGTCATAATAGAAACAGAGTTGAATTGAACTGTCCAGTAAGTTGTTCTGGAACTTTAGCAGATTGCGTACCGTTCTAGTAAGAGCACTTTCATCCTCACGTCGTCCCATAGATCAGCGATGTATAATTTCCGTAGTTCTTTCCAGGGAAACATATTCGAGCTTCTATCGCTTTTCGATCGATCGTGGCGGACTTCCGTTCAGATCCAAACTGTTGGCGTTATATTCTGAAGGGCGGTAACATTTTTCAAATTGGGTATACAATATAGAATATTGAATCGTTTAGTTGTCAAAATTAGGAACCCACTTCGGACCCAAGCCTTTATCTTCTTTCTGAAACTGACTCGTGTTAGACTCTCTCTTTTGCCTTCATGCTGCCACTTCACTTCACTAGATGACAAGTACTCTCTTCAACTTTTCAACTTTGTTTACTTCCTCTCTCTTCATTTGGTGCTCGCTTTTGGTGAACCTTTGCCCTCCTCGGCTTCAGTTGTATAGCATCTGTGCTTCATGTTGCTACTATAAGTATGTTTTTTAAATTTCCCAGTCCTTTTGCCTTGGGCTCTGGTCGCCCATCTCAGGTACACTATATCCCTAGTAAAGAAATATTATGTCTTATGTCTTTGTATTTTGTGAGTCGTCGCTTAGGATGTTTGCATGACTCTTTCCTGAGTTTTCCGGTTAATGCCTCTTCAATACAGAGCCTTGTCCATATGGAATAAGCCTCGTTTCCAAAATATATGTTTTTGTAGCCCTCTGGTTTTTTCTTTCCATGTTATCACAATAATATCTTTGTGAATGGGTAAGCTTTTTAACCTTTTTCAGTTACCTGTTTCATTTATGTTCCGTCAGTTGGTTATTCTGTTAGGTCTGTGTATTCATATTCGAGGAGCATGCTTCAATCATTACTGTATTTCTGGTACTGATCCATTTTTTCGATTGTTCTTAAATACTTCATTTGTTCCATTCTCGTGTTCAAGTTGCTGCAAAGTAAGTGTTTTTTATAGTACATTTTGACAACGTTTTCCGTATTGGCAGCGGTAATGGTACAAATAGTCTTCTTGGCTTCTCGTCTCCTAACTTTCTTCTAAATCTCCCCAATAATTACCCAGTTCCGTAGGTTCGTGTAGAGTATCTTTGAGAGTACACATTTATTCCTTGCTCTAGATACTGTAGAGTCTTGTTATATTTTACCATCAGCCATTTTTCAATCTTCATACTGGTCCAAATTCATCTGCATCTTCATATCTTTCAATGGCATTAAAAGCCGATGCGCTGACAAAGACACTCATACTGCTGGTCCATTCACAGTTCCATGTGCGTCTACACTCTGTGGAAATTGAGGTTGTACAAGTTTAATAGACGCGTCTGCTTCTGGATGTAGCTGATATCACCATATTGGATGAGCTAACCGCATCTCATATGTAGTTCCAATAGTCTCTGCCAGAAACGAAAAGTTAGCGTATTGTGGTTCCATGAGTGGCTAGGTTCTGAATGACTCTGTTTGAAACAATTGTTTCATTTCTATGATGTGTTTGATTGAATATTATGTATGGACCGATCCAAGATTGAATCGTAGATATTCACCGAGTTCAGCCAAAGATTGACGTTATATGGTCTAAGTAAAAAGGATATTTGTATTCTGCGTACATTTTCTTTCATATTCCATTCTATGCTGAAAATATTTTCATCTGATGTTGGAGTTTTTGCATGTCGTGACATTTTTCGATATTCTTCTATATGTCAGCCGAATTTTTTAGACTCTTGAAAGATTCATATTCTCCGCAATACACTTGTTGAGGGTCAAGATTTTTTCGGCTGTCCAAAATCTTCATCTAGTTCTGTGAAGTTAGTTTCCAAAGGAGGACTTGTTTCGTTTTCCTTAGGCTCTTATCTAGCTGTTGTTGCTGAATTATTTCTTCCATGTCTGGTTGTATCTGAACTTCTTCCTGTTGAGTGTTTCTTTGTACCTCATCTGGTGGCATTTTCATATATCCGAGACCGGTTTTTTAAAAAAGTTCCCTAATCTAAGTTCATCCGGTACTCATAAACCTTTCTTCTTTCGTTCCGTCTCTATTTTTACGTCGTTTCATGAAGAGAGTTGGAATTATCATTTAAGCTCCTGCATCAAATATCTCGGAGTAATTCATCCATCGTCATTTGGATGAATATGCTATTAATCATATCCCTTAGCGAGCTTGTATTTTTCAGGTTTGAATTATACATTTTGGTGGCTGACCATAAAGCTAAATAGTTTCGGGTCTAGTATTTCCTTCCTTGAACCTTTTTTAATAGTCTCTTTAATATCTGTACTAAAGTCAAGAGTATCTGGGTAACATATCTTTTTAAGCATTTTTAAGATTCTTGTTTCCTTTTTCTCTACTTTTTTATGTCCTTGCTCTGTTTGTGGTTGCTGTGAGGGTTTGACTGTTGGTTGTTGTGTAGTGTTTTTGAACTGTTTGGTTGTGGTGCTGGATTTTTGAACTGTGGTTGTTGTTTGTTGTTGTTGGATGCATGCCTGTGTCTGTGGTCCATGTGACGATGTAAATGTTTAGGTAGTCCTGGGGCAGGTGCTTCTCTTGGAGGGTTTGTGGTGGTATGTATAATGTTCCACTAGCTAGTATATAAGTTCTCCCAGCTGGTATAGTAAGTTCACCAGCTGGCACATATGTTCCTCGCAGCATAATGTCCCCTATCTGAACTATTTCGTTCTTAAGAAAGCATTACTAGTCTGTTTTTGGTCTGTTGGTTAAACTCTTTTTCTGACTTTCCCCACAGTTGCTCTAAACCGGCGTCATAGGGTCCATTTGCAACTGCCTGTCTCGTTGCTGCAATCTGTTATTTCGTCAATTTTTTGTGCTACTTCTCTTAACTCTTTGTCGAACCTTCAGCTTCAGTTTCTTTCCAGTGAGAAGTCGTTCACTAGTTCACCTTATATGAAGAGCCTTTCGAAGGCATTTTCCAAGTCACATTCATTAAAGCCTGTCATTTGAACTGTCTTCATTCCGCCTTGTAATTTTTGTCCTTATTGACCCTATAAGTTGGCTGCTTTAGCGTTGGCTTGGGCATCTAAACAGTCATTATTAGCTTTTATATATTTGGCGCTTTTTCATTGCCTTTTGCATGGCTGCGTCGTTATTTTTACTTTCTTGTGCTAAAGTTTTCCATACTGTACGGTTTTGGTTTTGGCAACTGTAAAAGTTTTTCTGCCTTTAAATTTGCTTCAACTTCTTTTTTATACTCATCGCTATCCATATAATGTCTTCAGGGCTTTTGTTTTATCTTCTTCATTTTCTTTTATATTAAGTAGTATGGTTTTCAAATTTATAGAAATCTTGTTTCCATTTTTGCTACTTCTGCTGCTTTTTCTGACTTTTTTCGCATATTCCTTCTGTACTTGTTCTTTCAGTTGTTCTTCTTCTTCTTTTTTCTCTACCGTTTAACTCATTGAGTTTCTTTGGTGTCTGTCATATTCTAGTTTCTTTTCGTTTTCGCTTATTTTTGTTTCTGTATTTCCTATGTTTGACTTTTTGACATCTGTTGATTTGATTTTTGAGTGAACTCAATTCATTTGACATTTGAGGGTTATAGACTGTTCGTCTTGCAGCTCCACATAGCCCATGCATTTTCGCTAAAAGTGCCGCTCTTAACTCCACTCCTGTCACCAATAATTCGGTTTAAAAGCAATAAGGGTTTTTGACATTTGTTGCATCATGACGTGGGTTCATTCAATCATTTGTTGTTGCAACTGTTTGTTGTGGTGTCAGTTTTACTAATTGGATTTTTCAATGCTCTCTTCCTCTTACGTATATTCTTACGTAGCTTTACGCGTGGCATTTTAAGTGAAGTTAAAAAGCGTTTTTTGACAGATGTTTATATGAACTTTTTGTTCAGTACAAAAACTACTCGGTGCAAAGTGTTGTCAGTTTTGTAAAATAACCGTCCATTTACTCATTCTATAGAGGGGGAAAAGGCTTCTCAAAGTATACTTCCTTGGAACGCCTGTAACTATTTCCTGTAGCGACGATAGACGCCTTACTTGTCGGACACAAAGTTATACTATATTTTGAGTGCTCTACAAAAAAAGTCAACGGCTGGTCGGCTGGGGTTCGGTCCTCCTCTTGGGTCTTGGGCAAAATTTCTTGGGGCTAGAAGGGACGCAGCCCCTGGAAGCCCCTCATACCTGACCTAATTTGAATTTAAAAATATACCATTATTATTTATCTTTTTGTTTTAAGGGTTTCCGTTTTGCCTAAAATGCACTTCTTAATAGCATATTTGTTTTTTGGAATGTTTAGTAGTAGATATTGAAGGGTTGTGTGACTTTTTTTGTTACATCTAATAATAGACCGATGATTTAATAATATTATTTATAAATCATTAAAAAATTAACATTAATTTTAAAATAATTTATTTTTTTATCTTTATAAAAGAAGCTATATATAGATGATGGTCAGATATTCCGCGATTAATTAAACTTGTTTAAAATCCTGAATGGGTTAAACTTCAATTTAAAAATGAAGATTGTGAATTATTAAATGAATATGAAAGCCAAAATAAGCTAATGAGGTATAAAATATAATGATAAAGAATATTTATTTCATGAATCAATGGTGAGTCATAATCAAAAGATCTCATAAACGAGGAAGAAATTGAAAATAATGAAATGGAAAATCATTGATGACATTAAAGGATGGAATTCCTAAATTTTTGTAGAAAAACTTTAGAACTAAGTTAGGAGCATAATAACAGGATAGTATTAAAATCCTGAATACATAAAACATATTATATTAAAAAGGAAACATGTGATTATTAAACGTTAATGAATATGAAAATGCTAAACAAAACTGAGATATAATATAATTGGAAGTGATGAAGGTGTAAGGATAAAGATAAGTTTTTATTCAGTTTCATATAAATAACTGGCAAACGTTTTAGGATAAGAAAACATTTAGGAAGATTATGGGAAATGAGTTCTGAATTCTTTAAATCTAGTATATACGAGAGAGTAAAAGAAATTAGAAATAATTATTTTCATGAATAAAAGATTCACTACCATATATGAAATAAAAAATAAAAAATTTTTAAAAAATAAACTTTAAAAATTCATGTCTTACATTTTTGAAATAATTTATTTTTTTAATTCGTAAGAAATGAGTGAAATCAAAATTCGTGACTGTGAAATCAATTAATGGATAAACTTTCACCAAATTCTCACCACAGGTTTAAACAAAGTAGACATTGATGATTAATACAAAGTTTTAATTTTATAAAGGTAAGTTTAATTATTAAACCTATTGCTTTTTTGATTTGATGGTTAAATTAATCGAAAAATTCAAAAAATTTGGGAATTAATTCCGGATATTGATTTTAATAACAAATATTTAAGGATAAATGGTTTAAACAACAAAAACCACTCACTAAAGTTCTTGTATGATTAATGATTACAAATTGAAGGAAAAAGAATTTAACGGGTTAAATATCATCCCAATGTAAAATTTAAGAACTTGGTAAACGAAAACTTCAGAAAAAAATTAAACGAAAGACTAATCAAAGATAAAGTTGAAAGGAGTAATAAACTCGCTAAAGGTAATGGTAATGGTAATGATTGAAGATGAATTTTGAATGAGTTCAACATTGAACTTTAAGAAACTAATGATTATTTTGATTTTATGAAATCAACCATTTTTTGATTCATTCTTTCTCAATCTCTTTCTAATTCTTTTTGTTAAATCATCTATTTTCATTAATGAGGTGATTCTTGGATTGAGGAATAGAATTTTCAAACTAACCCACTATAAACCCTTTTATTTTTGAAATTTTGAATCCATCAACTTTAAAATTTATTCATTTACATGTTTCATTCTTCAAATAATTTTTTATTATTAGCATAATAGTCATTAAATTCATTCAAATCAGATGAAAAATAATTTTTTTTCAGTAATTGTGTTTAACAACGTTTATTTTTTTTGTTGACATTTTCCACTTTCATTTATTTCTTCCTCCTCTGTTTCATTTATTTTTAAAATCCGTTTCATTTATCATTAAATAAAAATTAAGAATATAAGTGAAATGAAATATATTTTTTTTAATGTAATATTAAATCAGAACTGGCGGCAGGATTCTTTTAAAAAAATTTATGGGATGGAATAAGAAAGCTGGCGGGTTGGGTTAATAACAAAGATTTATTACCCGTTGCAAAACTTTTGGCACCAGTAAGCGAAACGGCAGGAACTATCATAGTGGAGTATTAGGTACTAAAGCAGGTAATCCGGCGATGGGCACAAGCAGGTAACGCGTTGGTGGAATTGGCTGGAGGAATACTTAATAAAATAGGGAGGTAGATTTAGTGGAAAAAATAAATTATTTTAAAATTATTTTTATCTTAGTATCGGTTGTAGTCTTTGATAAACTTTTCTCCTTTATTTAAAACTTCTCTTATTGGGTGCAGTCTTTTGGTGTTATTGATTCAGCAATGTACTAAATTGCTTTTTATTATTAACATATCCAATTTGCTCTCCTTCTTTCAACATGTTTCCCAACTTTACTCGCTCCTCTTTTTCTCTAGCCCACCGTTTCCCTTAACTATACTGCA